>NC_086447.1:40627740-40927740 GCF_028390025.1 Pseudophryne corroboree
TTTGGTTCTAAATATGATTAGGAAATATGACCCGGATATTGCATGCCTTAGCGAGACCCACTTGCAGGGAAATCGGTTGTTATCTCTAAGACGGGCCTGGGTGGGATGGGCTTACCATGCCTCTCATTCCTCCTTCTCCAGGGGTGTGTCTGTTCTGATTAAAAAAACGGTGCAATTTGAGTTAATATCGGTCAAAACTGACACGTATGGCAGATTTGTATTTCTGGAATGCAAACTGAGTTCCCAGCCCTATTACATTTTAGCAGTGTATGTCCCCCCTCCTTTTTCATACGCTGTATTGCAGCAAGCTGCATCTTTTATAGCTTCCTCCCCTACCACTCCGGTGATATGTCTGGGCGACTTTAACAATATATTAGATGTCTCTTTGGACCAATGGCGGTCTCCGAATGATGCGATGGTGGGTAGTGGTTCTACCAAATTTGCTAATTTCTTGAATAATTTACAATGGGTAGATGTGTGGTGGCTTCGCCACCCTGCAGTCCGTCAGTTCTCCTGTTTCTCCAGCACATATGGCTCCTTTTCTAGAATAGACCTGGTACTGGTGTCCCCCGCCCTTATCCCTGCAATCACTGACGTCCGATATGAGGCCCGAGGGATCTCTGACCATTCCCCTTTGCTGATGACTCTCGCTGTGAAGGGTCAGAGGGGACACTCTTATTGGAAGTTGCACCCTTCTTGGCTGACTCAGCTAGGTGACTGCGGTGATCTGGAGACTCAGTGGGAGGGTTACTTTAGCGACAACACAGGATCTGCCCCGGGAACTATGGTATGGGATTCATTCAAGGCTTTTCTGAGGGGCTCCTATATAGGACGCATAGCAGCTCATAAAGTGTCCTCTAGAGAAAGGGAGAAGGCCCTGGAGAGTGACGCCAGAGAATTAGAGTCCCAATACTTGCTAGATGGTACCCCCACGACGAAAGCACGTTGGCTGGTGGCCCAATCGGCCTGGCTTGCCCACCTGTCCGATAAAAACTCACGGTCCCTCCTCTTTAGGGCCACTAATATTTATATGCAGGCTGATGGGACGGGTGGCCTCCTGGCCCGGCTGATACATCAGGATCGTCCTGGGACTGTAATTACACAAATGTCCGATGGGGATGGGTCCTTTGTTGACACCACGCCGGACATTGCGCAGTTATTCCGATCCTATTACACCAAGGTTTATAGCTCACAGTCGACATGCTCCACTATGGATCTCTCCTACTATTTGGCGGGTATTCCGCTACCCGCGCTCCCCTCTGAGGCCCGTGAGGTACTGGAAGCGCCCTTGACACTCGCGGAGGTGACTGCGGCTATTGGTGTGTCCCCCAATGGCAAGGCCCCGGGGTGTGACTGAATTCCCTCAGAGGTATACAAAACTCATGTTGATTTTTTCGGGCCCAGGCTCCATGCCTTATACCTAGATATATTTACCAATAATGAACTTCCCCCCTCTATGTCAGAGGCAATTATAATAGTGATCCCAAAGCCCGGTAAGGACCCTAGGTCTCCGGACTCCTATAGACCGATATCCCTAATCCCCACCGACGCTAAGATCCTGGCAAAGATATTGGCAGTACGACTTAACACAGTGATCACCTCCCTCGTTCATCCAGACCAGACTGGCTTCATGCCTGGGAAGTCCACGTCTATTAACCTACGTAGACTGTATACCATTTTACAACTCCCACATGACTTCCCATCTGACTCGGCTGTGGTCTCGCTGGACGCGGCCAAGGCCTTTGACAGTATTGAATGGGCTTATTTATGGGAGGTGATGTCTTGTATGGGCTTTGGGCCCAACTTTATCAGATGGACTAAATTACTGTACCAGCATCCAAGTGCCAGGATCTTGGTAAATGGCTATGTATCCCCCTCCTTTCAATTGTCCCGGGGTACCAGACAGGGCTGCCCCCTATCCCCCGCACTGTTTGCTTTGGCCATCGAGCCCTTGGCCTGTTTGGTACGATCGCACCCAGATATTGTGGGAATTTGCACGGGCTCACGCGAGGATAGGATAGCACTTTATGCCGACGACATGTTATTATTTTTGCAAGACTACGCCAGGTCAATGCCCGTTCTGCTGCGTGTGATTGAGGACTTTGGTGCTTACTCGGGTCTTCAGATCAACTGGTCTAAATCATATATTATGCCAGTCATAGGCCCCCCTCCTACTGTTCCAAAAATTTCCCTACCATTATGTTGGACAATACAATTTAAATACCTCGGAATTCAAATAACTAATGACCCTTCTGATTTCATCCCTCTGAATCTGGACCCGACCATGCAGCAGATCATGTGCAAATCCAAAACCTGGTGTAGGCTTCCACTGACGGTGTCTGGCAGGGTTAATCTCATTAAAATGATCATACTGCCCAAACTTTTATACATTATTCTTCAGTCCCCTGAATATATCTATCCAACATTCTATAGGAAACTAAATAGTGTTCTGTCCTCACTCGTTTGGGCTAACAAACGACCTAGGATACAATTAAATACCCTCACAAGGCTGCGCTCTGATGGCGGCCTAGCTTTGCCTAATTTCCAGATGTATTACTACGCTGCTCAGCTGACTCATATTAGTGTATGGGTGCAGGATTCTGGTGATGATTCCTTGCAGTGTGAGTTTATTCGCTGCTATTTTCCTCACCTCTCTCCTATGCAGGTGCTGCTGAGTGGGAGCGTGGCCCGGTTTCTTCCCCCTATTATCTTTCAGGCCTTAAAGATATGGCGGGCCCTGAGAGACCTCTTAGGGTACGACGACCTGGACCCAGACACCCCCCTTTGGTACTCTGACTGGCTTCCTGAGTTGCATGCGCTTGAGGGACGGGAGGTGTGGGCCCCTAGATCTGTGGTCTCTATTTCCCAACTCTATCTAAATAATCTATTCAAATCCTTTCAGCAACTGAAAGATGAGTTTGGTTTACCTAACTCCTATTTTTTCAGATACCTTCAACTTCGACATGCCCTCCAGTCCCAGTTTGCAGAGTCCCCCCCACGAATCCTCCCATTTCCCATCAAGACTTTTGTAACTACATTGGGTCGAACTAAGATGGTTTCCCTTGCGTATGGATATCTTCTCACCAAACTCCATACGGACCCTTTGACACGTCTCCGTGGAAAATGGGAGGAGGATGTAGGTCTCATGGGTGAGGAGGACTGGGCCCTTGCTCTGGAATACCCTGCTACAGTCACCAAGTCCCTCAGATACCAACAAATCCAATTCTTCATTCTACATAGAACATATATGACTCCAGCTAGACTGGCCTCTTGGGACTGGCAGATCTGGCCTCTGCCCTAAGTGCGAGGCGGATATGGGAACATTTTGGCATATGGTGTGGGATTGCCCAAGACTACGGGTGTTCTGGTCGGGGGTTAGGTCAGTGCTGGAGAGTACGGGAGTGACTGGCGGACTGCTTACCCCACAATTCTGTATTTTGGGGATACGAGGCTCTACTTCTGAGACTGGCCCGGTGGATCTATATGCTCACAATGTATGTGCCTTGGCTAAGGTTTGCATTGCGAGGCTCTGGATGGCCCCTAGCGGCCCTTTAGTTTCTGCGCTCAAGACCTTAGTTAATGATACAATATTCAAGGAAAGATATATTTATATGAAACAAAACGCATCAGCCAAATTTGAAAGAGTCTGGTCTCGTTGGCTGGAATCTCCCCACTCCCACCTGGTCCCTCAATCATAGTGGATACCGAGGAGCTATTGTGCCACTGATCTACTGTATAATGATGTATGTTTAGATGGTTGGCAGCTGAGCTCTGCGGGCTCGCCTAATTACATATACGACTGATAAGGTCCTGGTTTAGATGACTATTCCTTACTATGTTTCTTTCTATGTTTCTTACTTCTTTCTTTTTCTTTTTATGTACCCTTTTTTGGGTTAGTTTAAGGGCGAAAAATCCAAAAATGTCATGGTGATTTATATATTGGTTGCGGATGTTGCAGGCTCAAACGTGCCGATAAACTGTATGTAAACGAGGATGTGATTAATTTGATATATGTGATATGCCGTTGATATGCAATGTCTGTAACTTAATCTCCATATTATTGAATAAAAATTACTTTATTAAAAAACCACAGCAAACAATACTCAAGTTTAATGTGTGGCTCCAGCCAATAAGAATTGCCTGATTTTATAAATGTATGTAGATTAGCCATCTCTAGTCTTGTCTATTATAGTTTAATGTCTTGGGTTTTTTTTTATTCATAGAGCTTATCGTAGTAACACTCTGAAACACAAGACTTTCTACGAATCGATGCTGCCGCTCATCTCCCCCGTTCTGCTGTTTATACTCTCAACCCTCTGGATCTTCGCCTCCCCCAACCAGATCCTGGAGGGTCATCCTCGACTCTTCTACTTCATGGTGGGGACGACGTTTGCGAATATTACAGTAAGTCACGCAGAGTTGCCTGGTTTAAAACAATACTGGGGATCTGTACTTTAGTACCATGGGGTATAGATCGGGTCCATTAAAGCCTGTCACTTTAAAACCTTTAGTGTATGTGTGGGCTGGCTCCTCCCCTCTATGCCCCTCCTACCAGACTCGGTTTAGAAAAATGTGCCCAAGGAGCCGGGTGCATTTCTCCGGCGCTCCAGAGAGTTTCCTTTATTTTATTTTTTATTTTATTTTATTATTTTCTGGTAGTACTGGTTGGTAACAGTCTACCTGCTTTGTGGGAGTTAGAGGGGGGACCGAACCAACCTCCAGAGGGTTAATAGTTCGTAATCCCAGCTGACAGGACACAGAGCTCCTGAGGTGCTGTTCACACACCGTTAGTATGTGTGCTCACCTCAGCAGCTAGCCGCCACCCTCTAACAGATGCCGAAGGTCGATAGGTGCAGTTAGCGGGTCCCCGGTGCGGTTTTGGCAGCATGCCGCACGCCACGAGCTGCGGTACCCACCATGGACTAGACTGGCTCAGGGCTCATGCCCTGCAGTGCTCACTGTCCATTAGGGCTTGTGTGTACTGATATATCGATCTATGTTTGTTGACATGGCCAGTATAAAACTGAAGGGGCCGAGTGCGCATTGCAAGGGGCGGGGATTCCCGGAGCGGGACCAGAGTCGGGAAGGCGCCATTTCCTGCTGCTGCGGATCAACAAGGCTGCATGCACGCTGCTCCTCCAGGGAACCACGCTGTTACAGACTCTGTACTGGTACCGGGGGGTCATAGCAGGTGGGGAGCACACAAGCGGTAGCGCCGCTGCACTTCTATCAGGTTATACACGCAAATCTCACACTGCGCTGCTGTGTTTTTGTGCTGGTCTCCATTCCTCAGTGTCACTCCGGGGGCTCTCTGGGGTCTGTGTGGAGGTGTTTTCAGTGAGCTGAGCTGTATTACAGTTGTGTAAAGCTCTATTGACATGGTTATGTGTGCTGCTTGTAACTCTACCCCTTGTCCAGTGGGGTCTCATGTGTGACCAGTGCTCCTCATCTCCTCAGGGTCACACTTCACAGGCACCTGACTGGCTATATAGTTTTAACAGCATGATTCAGAATGTAAATTCAGAATTGGCTGCAGCAAAGGAGGAGAGACAGGTGTTAAAACAGTCTATTGATTGTAAGGCAAAAGCAGCAGATACCAGAAAGGCTCCTCAGACCCCTCTGCTGGTTTCACATAAACGCTCACTGCCACGGGTGCTCCAGTCTGATTCTGATCAGCCTGATGATGATATGGATGAGGACAGCTCTCTGTCCACTGGGGTGGAGGCCCTCATTTATGATGTAAGAGGTTCTTCACATACCGGATTAGGAGGCAGAACCGGATGCGGATTTGTACTTTAATGTTAGACCGAAGACCTCAGTCACTTTTCCTGTGCCTAAAGAATTAAACTCCCTGGCCAGGGAGGCTTGGTTAAACCCTGCTAAAAAATGTAAAATTCCTCAGAGGTTTTTAGCTACTTTTCCCCTCCCAGCTGAGGACAGGAAGGTATGGGAAAAACCCCTGTCAGTCGATACATCTGTATCCATACTAAGAAATTGGTACTGCCGGTGCCAGGAGCTATATCCCGAATAGTTGGCTGACCGTAAAATTGAGACCACTCTCAAGTCAATATATACGGCAGCAGGCGTAGCACAGCGCCCCACAATTGTTTGTGGGTGGATTTCCAGGGTGGTGGTCAAGTGGTCTGATACTGTTATTGATGGTTTAGAGACTCTGCCCCGGGAGGAGGATGTTTCTCTGCTGCAACATATACAGGATGCTGCTAATTTTATGAGCGAGGCTATAAAAGAATTGTGTAAGATAAATGGCTGCACTACTGCTATGGCTGTTTCGGCACGCAGAGTTCTGTGGTTACGTCAATGGTCAGCGGACGCTGATTCCAAAAAGGGTGTAGAAAATCTTCCCTTTACGGGTGATGCCTTGTTTGGCGATGAATTAAATAAATGGATCTCCCAGGCAACGGCGGGTAAGTCTACTTATCTGCCGTCGGCTGCGCCACCTGCTAGACCTTACACAGGACCCTCCTTGCAGCCCTTTCGTGTGGCAAGGTTCACAGGCAGGTGCCGAGGGGTCTCAGCCACTCCCAGAGGATCTCGTGGTAAACCTGCAAACTGCTGCCTCCCTGGATCAGACCACCGGATCCCCTGCCGCTAAGCCTTCCGCGTGATGGTTGGCCCCAGCAGCAAGGCGACTTTTAGGTGGGTGTTCGCCTGCAACACTTCGCCCACATGTGGGTGAAGTCCTTCTGGGATCCTTGGGTGAGGGACCTTATTTCCCAGGGATACTGGCTGGAATTTCAAGCACTTCCTCCTCACATATTTTTCAAATTGGGCTTGCCAGTTTTACCTGCAGCAAAAGTTACCTTGCAAGAGGCTATTTAAAAACTTTTGCGGACAGGGGTGGTGGTTTCAGTACCTCCTCCGTTACGCAACAGGGGTTTTTACTCCAGTGTTTTTGTCGTTCCAAAACCAGACGGTTCGGTGCGACCCATCTTGAACCTGAAATCTCTAAACCCGTATCTACGGTTGTTCAACTTCAGGATGGAATCCCTGCGGGCAGTGGTGTCCGGTCTGGAGGAGGGGGATTTCCTGGTATCGCTGGATGTCAAGGATGCTAACCTACACATTCCCATGTGGCCCCCTCATCAGGCTTACCTCAGGTTCGCCAAATTGGATGACCATTTCCAGTTTCAGGCTTTGCCCTTTGGCCTGTCCACAGTTCCGAGGATCTTCACCAAGGTCATGGCAGAGATGCTGCTGCAACTGCGCATGGTGGGAGTCAACATGGTCCCCTACTTGTACGATCTCCTGATAAAGGCTATGTCCAGGGAGCGTCTACTGCACAGCATCAGTCTGATGACTCGCCTACTTACGGATCATGGGTGGATCCTTAATTTTCAGAAATCTCACATGGAACTGGCCCTACGTCTTCAGTTCCTGGGAATGATACTGGATACAGTGTCTCAAAAGGTGTTTCTTCCAGTGGACAAAGCCTTGGCTATCCAGGTTATGGTCCGCTCAGTGCTCCGTCCTCGCAAGGTATCCATACATATTTGCCTTCGATTGCTGGGCAAGATCGTGACTGCTTACGAGGCAATCCAATACGGCAGATTTCATCCCACGGCCATTTCAGCTGGATCTGCTGGACAAGTGGTCGGAGTCTCCTCTTCACATGCATAAGGAAGTGACCTTATCTCCGAAAGTCTGGATTTCTTTATTATGGTGGCTTCAAGTTCCTCACCTGGTAGAAGACAGGAATTTCAGTATCCACTCGTGGATTCTACTAACGACGGATGCCAGCCTTCGGGGTTGGTGGGCTGTGACCCAAGAGGCCCAGTTCCAGGGGATATAGTCGAGTCAGGAATCTGCTCTGCCAATAAATGTCCTGGTATTCAGGGCAATTTACAATGCTCTTATGCAAGCTTTCCATCTCCTGAGGGATCGGGCGATTCAGGTTCAATCGGATAACGCCACAGCGTTGGCGTACATAAACCGTCAGGGAGGAACAAGAAGCAGAGCGGTGATGCGAGAAGTGTCAAAAATACTCCTCTGGGTGGAGGCCAACGCAAGGGCCATCTCAGCCATATTCATTCCAGGAGAGGACAACTGGGAGGCAGACTTCCTCAGCAGCCACGACCTCTATCCAAAAGGAATGGGGCGTGTTTCAACAGTTAATTCGCTGATGGGGCTGTCCGCAGATAGATCTGATGGCTTCTCGTGTTGCCGGAAGTACAGACTTTTCTGAAAGGAGTTCTTCATCTGCAACCGCCCTTCGTACCTCCCATGGCTCCGTGGGATCTCAATGTGGTTCTGTCCTTTCTTCAATCGGACTGGTTTGAACCCTTACATAGGGTGGAGTTGAAATTTCTCACCTGGAAGACAGTGATGTTAGCATTGGAGTCTAAAAGAGGTGTCTTTGAGTTGGGTGCCTTATCCTGAAAGAGCCCTTATTTGATTTTTCATGCTGACAGGGCGGAACTCAGGACCCGACCTCGGTTTTTGCTAAAAGTGGTGTCAGCCTTTCACGTGAATCAACCCATTGTGGTTCCAATGTTGTCTGACGCTTCTGTTGGCAGAGTCCTTGGATGTGGTGAGGGCTCTGAAGATTTATGTCAAAAGGACTGCTCGTCATCGGAAATCTGATTTGCTGTTTGTCCTTTATAATGCCACAAAGATTGGTCGGCCGGCTTCTAAGCAATCTATTGCTCGTTGGCTCGGGTTGACCGTTCAACAGGCCTATACTTCGGCGGCTCTGCCTTTGCAGACGTCTATTCAGGCCCACTCGACTAGATCTGTGGGCTCTTCCTGGGTGGCTGCCCGGGGTGTCTCGGCCTTACAGTTGTGCCGAGCTGCTACTTGGTCTGGTTCGAACACTTTTTTGCGAAATTCTATCGGTTCGACCCCTTGGCCAAGGATGACCTTCAGTTTGGTTTACAGGGGTCTCGGCACTCTGCCACCCGTTTGGGAGTTTTGGGGCTTCCCCATGGTATTAAAGTACAGATCCCAAGTATCCACTAGGACGTAAGAAAATAGGAATTTAATACCTACCGGTAATTCCTTTTCTCGTAGTCCATAGTGGATACTGGGCGCCCGCCTCAGTGCTTCAATTCCTGCTTACTTGAGTAAGTGGTTGGCTCGCCGTTGCGGTACCATTATGTTGTTGGGATAGCTGTCTTATCCTGGTTAGGTTGGTGTTGCTATCCTCTGTTCTGGTTAGCTCCCTCCTTTATTGTGTGTGTTGGCTTAGTGCCTCACCGCTGTTGTACCTGTTTTCTTCTCTCGTGGTATGTCCGTCTCCTCGGGCACAGTTTCCTAGACTGTGTCTGGTAGGAGGGGCATAGAGGGGACACGCATACACACACTAATGGTTTTAAAGTGCCAGGCTCCAGTGGACCCGATCTATACCCCATGGTACTAAATTACAGATCCCCGGTATCCACTACGGTCTACGAGAAAATGAATTACCGGTAGGTATTAAATTCCTATTTCTCTGACGTCCTAGTGGATGCTGGGAACTCCGTAAGGACCATGGGGAATAGCGGCTCCGCAGGAGACTGGGCACAAAAGTAAAAGCTTTAGGACTACCTGGTGTGCACTGGCTCCTCCCCCTATGACCCTCCTCCAAGCCTCAGTTAGATTTTTGTGCCCGGCCGAGAAGGGTGCACACTAGGGGCTCTCCTGAGATTCTTAGTGAAAAGTTTAGTTTTAGGTTTTTTATTTTCAGTGAGACCTGCTGGCAACAGGCTCACTGCATCGAGGGACTAAGGGGAGAAGAAGCGAACTCACCTGCGTGCAGAGTGGATTGGGCTTCTTAGGCTACTGGACACCATTAGCTCCAGAGGGACCGAACACAGGCCCAGCCTCGGAGCTCGGTCCCGGAGCCGCGCCGCCGCCCCCCTTACAGAGCCAGAAGCAAGAAAAGGTCCGGAAAAATCGGCGGCAGAAGACATCAGTCTTCAACAAGGTAGCGCACAGCACTGCAGCTGTGCGCCATTGTTACTCAGGCACACTTCACACTCCGGTCACTGAGGGTGCAGGGCGCTAGGGGGGGCGCCCTGAGCAGCAATGTAAAACACCTTGGCTGGCATAAATACACCACATATAACCCCCAGGGCTATATGGGTGTATTTTAACCCCTGCCAGAACTCACCTAAAAAGCGGGAGAAAAGGCCGCCGAGAAGGGGGCGGAGCCTATCTCCTCAGCACACGGGCGCCATTTTCCATCACAGCTCCGCTGGAAGGACGTCTCCCTGACTCTCCCCTGCAGTCCTGCACTACAGAAAAGGGTAAAAAAAGAGAGGGGGGGCACTAATTTGGCGCAGTTTTATACTAACAGCAGCTATAAAGGGAAAAGCACATTTTATAGTGGTATTCCTGTATATATATATATATATATAGCGCTCTGGTGTGTGCTGGCATACTCTCCCTCTGTCTCCCCAAAAGGGCTAGTAGGGTCCTGTCCTCTATCAGAGCATTCCCTGTGTGTGTGCGGTGTGTCGGTACGATTGTGTCGACATGTTTGAGGAGGAAAATGAGATTGAGGCGGAGCAATTGCCTATTATACAGTTGTCACCCCCTAGGGAGTCGACACCTGAGTGGATGAGCTTGTGGAAGGAATTGCGTGATAGTGTCAGCTCCTTACGACAGACAGTTGACGACATGAGATAGCCGGCTACTCGGCTTGTGCCTGTCCAGGGGTCTCAAACGCCATCAGGGGCTTTAAAATGCCCGTTACCTCAAATGGCAGACACAGACACGGATTCTGACTCCAGTGTCGATGATGAGGAGACAAACGTGACTTCCACTAGGGCCACACGTTACATGATTGAAGCAATAAAAAATGTATTGCATATATCTGATAATACAAGTACCACTAAAAAGGGTATTATGTTTGGTGAGAAAAAACTGCCTGTAGTTTTTCCTGTATCCAAGGAATTAAATGAAGTGTGTGATGAGGCGTGGGTTTCCCCCGATAAAAAACTGATAATTCCTAAAAGGTTATTGGCATCGTACCCTTTCCCGCCAGAGGATAGGGCACGTTGGGAAACACCCCCTAGGGTGGATAAAGCGCTCACACGCTTGTCAAAACAGGTAGCACTACCCTCTCCTGATACGGCCGCCCTAAAGGAACCTGCCGATAGAAAGCTGGAGAATATCCTAAAATGTATATACTCTCACACGGGTGTTATACTGCGACCAGCAATCGCCTCAGCCTGGATATGCAGTGCGGGCCTGGCGTGGTCGGATTCCCTGACTGAAAATATTGATACCCTAGATAGGGACAGTATATTACTGACTATAGAGCATTTGAAGGATGCATTTCTATATATGCGTGATGCACAGAGGGATATTTGCCGACTGGCATCAAGAGTTAGCGCGCTGTCCATTTCTGCAAGAAGAGGTTTATGGACGCGGCAGTGGTCAGGTGATGCGGATTCTAAAAGGCACATGGAAGTATTGCCTTTATAAGGGGGAGGAGTTATTTGGGGTAGGTCTATCAGACCTGGTAGCCACGGCAACTGCTGGAAAATCCAAATTTTTACCCCAGGTAGCTTCTCAACCTAAGAAGACGCCATATTATCAGGCGCAGTCCTTTCGGCCCCATAAGGGCAAGCAGGCAAAAGGCGCCTCATTTCTGCCCCGTGGCAGAGGGAGAGGAAAAAGGCTGCAACAAACAGCCAGTTCCCAGGAACAAAAGCCCTCTCCCGCCTCCGCAAAGTCCTCAGCATGACGCTGGGGCTTTACAAGCGGACTCAGGCACGGTAGGGGCCCGTCTCAAGAAGTTCAGTGCGCAGTGGGCTCACTCGCAAGTGGACCCCTGGATCCTTCAGGTGGTATCTCAGGGGTACAAATTGGAATTCGAGACGTCTCCCCCTCGCCGTTTTCTAAAGTCTGCTTTACCAACGTCTCCCTCAGACAGGGAGGCAGTATTGGAAGCCATTCACAAGCTGTATTCCCAGCAGGTGATAATCAAGGTACCCCTCCTACAACAAGGAAAGGGGTACTATTCCACGCTATTTGTGGTACCGAAGCCGGACGGCTCGGTGAGACCAATTTTAAACCTAAAATCCTTGAACACTTACATACAAAGGTTCAAATTCAAGATGGAGTCACTCAGAGCAGTGATTGCAAACCTGGAAGAAGGGGACTATATGGTGTCTCTGGACATCAAGGATGCTTACCTACATGTCCCAATTTACCCTTCTCACCAAGGGTACCTCAGGTTTGTGGTACAGAACTGTCACTATCCGTTTCAGACGCTGCCGTTTGGATTGTCCACGGCACCCCGGGTCTTTACCAAGGTAATGGCCGAAATGATGATACTCCTTCGAAGGAAGGGAGTTTTAGTTATCCCTTACTTGGACGATCTCCTGATAAGGGCAAGATCCAGGGAACAGTTGGAAGTCGGAGTAGCACTATCTCAGATAGTGCTGCGCCAGCACGGTTGGATTCTCAATATTCCAAAATCGCAGCTGATCCCGACGACACGACTTCTATTCCTAGGGATGATCCTGGACACAGTCCAGAAAAAGGTGTTTCTCCCGGAGGAGAAAGCCAGGGAGTTATCCGAACTAGTCAGAAATCTCCTAAAGCCAGGCCTAGTCTCAGTGCATCAATGCACAAGGGTCCTGGGAAAGATGGTGGCTTCTTACGAAGCAATCCCATTCGGCAGATTCCACGCAAGAACCTTCCAGTGGGATCTGCTAGACAAATAGTCCGGGTCGCATCTTCAGATGCATCAGCGGATAATCTTGTCACCAAGGACAAGGGTGTCTCTCCTGTGGTGGTTGCAGAGTGCTCATCTTCTAGAGGGCCGCAGATTCGGCATTCAGGACTGGGTCCTGGTGACCACGGATGCCAGCCTGAGAGGCTGGGGAGCAGTCACACAGGGAAGAAATTTCCAGGGTTTGTGGTCAAGCCTGGAGACATCACTTCACATAAATATCCTGGAGCTAAGGGCCATCTACAATGCTCTAAGCCTAGCAAGACCTCTGCTTCAAGGTCAGCTGGTGCTGATCCAGTCGGACAACATCACGGCAGTCGCCCACGTAAACAGACAGGGCGGCACAAGAAGCAGGAGGGCAATGACAGAAGTTGCAAGGATTCTTCGCTGGGCGGAAAATCATGTGATAGCACTGTCAGCAGTGTTCATTCCGGGAGTGGACAACTGGGAAGCAGACTTCCTCAGCAGACACGACCTCCACCCGGGGGAGTGGGGACTTCACTCAGAAGTCTTCCACATGATTGTGAACCGTTGGGAAAAACCAAAGGTGGACATGATGGCGTCCCGCCTCAACAAAAAACTAGACAGGTATTGCGCCAGGTCAAGGGACCCTCAGGCAATAGCTGTGGACGCTCTGGTAACAGCGTGGGTGTACCAGTCAGTGTATGTGTTCCCTCCTCTGCCTCTCATACCGAAGGTACTGAGAATCATAAGAAGGAGAGGAGTAAGGACTATACTCGTGGCTCCGGATTGGCCAAGAAGGACTTGGTACCCGGAACTTCAAGAGATGCTCACAGAGGACCCGTGGCCTCTACCTCTAAGAAAGGACCTGCTCCAGCAGGGACCATGTCTGTTCCAAGACTTACCGCGGCTGCGTTTGACGGCATGGTGGTTGAACGCCGGATCCTGAAGGAAAAAGGCATTCCGGATGAAGTCATCCCTACCCTGATCAAAGCCAGGAAGGATGTAACCGTACAACATTATCACCGTATTTGGCGTAAATGTGGTGCGAGGCCAGGAAGGCCCCTACAGAGGAATTTCAACTGGGTCGTTTCCTGCATTTCCTGCAAACAGGACTGTCTATGGGCCTAAAATTAGGGTCCATTAAGGTTCAAATTTCGGCCCTGTCGATTTTCTTCCAGAAAGAACTGGCTTCAGTTCCTGAAGTTCAGACGTTTGTCAAGGGGGTACTGCATATACAGCCTCCTTTTGTGCCTCCAGTGGCACCTTGGGATCTCCATGTAGTTTTGGGGTTCCTAAAATCACATTGGTTTTAACCACTCTCCACTGTGGACTTAAAATATCTCACATGGAAAGTGGTAATGCTGTTAGCCCTGGCTTCGGCCAGGCGTGTCTCAGAATTGGCGGCTTTATCCTATAAAAGCCCTTACCTAATTTTTCATACGGACAGGGCAGAATTGAGGACTCGTCCTCAATTTCTCCCTAAGGTGGTTTCAGCGTTTCACTTGAACCAGCCTATTGTGGTACCTGCGGCTACTAGGGACTTGGAGGACTCCAAGTTGCTGGACGTAGTCAGGGCCCTGAAAATATGTTTCCAGGACGGCTGGAGTCAGAAAATCTGACTCGCTGTTTATCCTGTATGCACCCAACAAGCTGGGTGCTCCTGCTTCTAAGCAGACTATTGCTCGTTGGATTTGTAGTACAATTCAGCTTGCACATTCTGTGGCAGGCCTGCCACAGCCAAAATCTGTAAAAGCCCATTCCACAAGGAAGGTGGGCTCATCTTGGGCGGCTGCCCGAGGGGGTCTCTGCTTTACAACTTTGCCGAGCAGCTACTTGGTCAGGGGCAAACACGTTTGCTAAATTCTACAAATTTGATACCCTGGCTGAGGAGGACCTGGAGTTCTCTCATTTGGTGCTGCAGAGTCATCCGCACTCTCCCGCCCGTTTGGGAGCTTTGGTATAATCCCCATGGTCCTTACGGAGTTCCCAGCATCCACTAGGACGTCAGAGAAAATAAGAATTTACTTACCGATAATTCTATTTCTCGTAGTCCGTAGTGGATGCTGGGTGCCCATCCCAAGTGCGGATTGTCTGCAATACTTGTACATAGTTATTGTTACAAAAATCGGGTTATTATTGTTGTGAGCCATCTTTTCAGAGGCTCCTCTGTTATCATGCTGTTAACTGGGTTCAGATCACAGGTTGTACGGTGTGATTGGTGTGATTGGTGTGGCTGGTATGAGTCTTACCCGGGATTCAAAATCCTTCCTTATTGTGTACGCTCGTCCGGGCACAGTATCCTAACTGAGGCTTGGAGGAGGGTCATAGGGGGAGGAGCCAGTGCACACCAGGTAGTCCTAAAGCTTTTACTTTTGTGCCCAGTCTCCTGCGGAGCCGCTATTCCCCATGGTCCTTACGGAGTTCCCAGCATCCACTACGGACTACGAGAAATAGAATTATCGGTAAGTAAATTCTTATTTTTTTTTTTATTATGCTGTGACTACGGGTATTGCACTGACTTCTTCAAAAAAGCCTATTATAAGAGGAAAACCCCCTGTTAGTATTCCACAATCTTGTTGCTTATAGTTTTCATTTGAGTGAGATGAACCAATGCAGTAAATTCGCACACAACAGAGAAACACGGAGGGTGAACCAGATCAGATGGGTACTAAACCTGCCTAGCATCACCTAAGACTCCACAATTTCCTCCTTTTTTCAGTACCAAATATGTAACTGCTACATTTTGTGCTCTCGTATAAGAATATAGAAGTATCTTTTGAAATCATAAACTTGTTCCCTATATAATGAGGGCAGCTATTGCCTGATATAAAGAAATGCCAGAAACCAGTGGGATCACAGATCCCGCCCTGTGTGTAACGTTCCCACCTCTTATATATATATATATATATATATATATATATATATATATATATATATATATATATATATATATATATATATATATATATATATATATATATATATATATATATATATATATATATATATATATATAGCCGCCATACTGTTTGTTGCGTTACTTCATGAAGCTCTTTCTCCCTGTACTTATGTTTCTGCTGTTTGTGTTCTAGTGCCAGCTGATTGTGTGCCAGATGAGTAACACCAGATGCCAGCCTCTAAGCTGGCTCCTCTTCCCCCTGGCACTAGTGGTGCTGGTCGTGGTCTCCGGGTTCGGCAGTGAGATAGAAGCTTTGCTCTTGGTTCTGATGACGGCGCTTGTGACGTTTGCACACTTACACTACGGAATAAGAGTGGTGAGTCTTGACCCTGCTTTGGTTACCAGACCCTCAGAACTGGCATGCCATGTCCTCATGGGTGGGAAGCAATACAATGGGGGGGATTGCAGATGGCGGAATCTAGATATGGCAATTGCAGCGATTATACAGTACAAGCATGGGAACCGTACTGCTCCTGGCTGAAATCATTTCATACGTCTGGATTTGTTTGAATATTGTGAAAATGCCACAAATTAGTCCGTAATTCAGTCTGCCAAATCTGACTCGTGCTTACAGACCACACATGGGGTTATAGAGATGTTCCGTTTTATGGTTGAGCATTTTGTAGGTATACATTTGATTTCTGGAAAACTTTTATTTGAATCCGTCTTGTAAAATAGTCCCGTCATCAAGAGGCTGATTATCTTCCATCTCTTTTAGGTTGACCAGTTGAGTAAACACTTCAACATTTTGCCTTTCTCGCTTCAAAAACCCAACACTGACTGACTAGACGAGGAAGAGAAGATCAGCTTGCAGTCCGCAGAAGTGTAAAATCTCCACTTCTGACCATTCGTCCATCACCACACAGGAAAGAGTCGGCCCACTCGGCCAACAGTCCCCTCTGCGCAGCCAGCGGAAGAACTGATGATACAGCTTTCCTGTAAACGGACCAACTGAATGTTCCTGGACCAGCCTGACGCCACCCCCCCCTTCTCTTACCTGTGTGCTCTTTCGCACTACAACCGTGCTGAGACTATCCAGAGGAACCTACGCTGTTTTACGCACAATCAGCAGTGAAGCTGTTTTACAGAGACCACGTGTGTGTTGTGCAAAACATGTGGACAAACCATTTTATGTCTTTCTTTTATACCTTTGGATTATGGTAACGTTTTGAGTCTCTAAGTTGTCCTTGTAACGATCATGTGATATTCAGTTATCAGAGAGCGTCTGCCATCTTTCCAACACCTCCTTACGGTGGATTTGGGGTTAGAGTCCACGGTCTCTAAGTCTGTAGCTTTATAAAGTCATCCCTTCATTATGTGTAACTGCATAAAGCACATTCATATTGACGTGCTGCACGCCGTATTACCAGTGCTTTATCAATCTGGCACTTTGCGCTGACGGATTAGTTACATGTCGGTATCTGCTGGCTACAGTGTCCGAGCCACACTTCAGTCAGTGCTAATGAGTACTGTCCTCTCTCTCTCTCTCTCTCTCTCTCTCTATCTATATATATATATATATATATATCTATATATATATCTATATATATATATATCTATATATATATATAAAGATAAAATTGGGATAATTTCCCCATTTCAGGCTACGGTTGTCCCTGTGTCTGGTGCTAATGCTATTAGTTGGTAGTTTGGTGGTGGGAAGGAATAGCGTGCTGCTTTTCTTTTGTCATTCGGTCTTCTGGTTTTTTTTTTTTTTTTTTATATATAAAGCCTTCTTACCCGTGCTTGAATGAAGAGTGTATCTAAACCCATTGCTTCCTTTTGGACAGGGTACACTTGGAGGTAGCAAGTGCGGCCAAGTGGTATTAATTGTAATTTAACAGTGTTGCTCGGTATCTTGCCGCGAGATCTGCAAATACTTCCTGTGGGAGCCTGCTTAGCGGCGGATTCTGATTTAAACCACGAGAAATACTTGCCAATACATACCCCACAGCCTACAATACTTCTGTACAGTAGATCTCACATTTAAATGTGTTTTCTTTTTTTTTAATGTATTGTTTTTATTCATTTACCCCCTGGGAGAGGACGCAAGCAGTTTGTGATTTTTTTTGTCTTCTCCCCCGTAGAGATCTTTCCTCATAACTGTCTGTAATTACTGGTACGTTCTGGCTAGGGGTTTTCTATGACTGGAATAATTGAATACTCTCCTGTGTGATTGCGGCGTTATCTAACACAGGGGTAGTGTGCGGCCCTTCAGCTGCACTGGAGCTGCGCATCCCGACATGCCCTACCACAGTTTTGCTGTTTGGACATGCTGAAATTGTGACAGGGCATGCTGGGATGTGTAGTTCCACAGACGCTGGAGTGCCGGACACTTACTATCCGTGATTCTGACCTGTGAACACGCGTTCGCCCGCTGCAGTGACACACTACTGTTTTTTGTTTTATGTAGTATTTAAATATTATTTTAGATTTGTACATGAGGGAATGTCATGTAATGTGAGCTAAATGTGAAATGTATGCGGTAACTGGCATTTGTTTTTTATTTGATTTTTTTTTTTTTTTTAATGGAACAAGAAATGTAAATATATTTTACCAAAATACATATGTATGATAAACCATTGTATATCTTTCAAAAGGTGTAACTGTGTATGACCTCTTTGGGTGTGGATTAGTGGGTTGACCCCATATAGTTGAGATGCAGCAGGTCGACTGGAAATTGTAGGCACCACAAAAAATAGACACACAAGAGCGACATGTGAATGGTCGACAAGTTTATTTTTTTTATTTTTTTCTGGTGTCCTTTTGTGTGGTTAACCACATGGAAGCCAAATTAGTGGAGACGTGTACCCTCGCAGGCAGGTTATTTATTCCCAGTTGTAGTCCCCGTGGACGTTAAATAATGAAGAAGCTAAAAAAAAAATTGTGGTCCATAGTCGTGTCGACCATTTGAATCTTTCAACCTTAAGCACTGTTGACATTTTAAATGTTTTAATGCATGTCGATCATATGGTGTCGACCTATTCATTGTAAAATTAACGACTGTTGACCTATCATCTGCGACCTGTCCTTGTAGGGAATTCGGGACGAAACGTACGTCCTTGCCTTATTGTGGGGAAACCAGGACAAAACGTACGTCCTTGCCTTGTGGGTAAACCAGGCGAAACGTATGCCCTCGCCTTGTGGGGACTCCAGGCGAAACATGTCCCTTGGTTTTCTAGATGGAATCTGTATAAGGTGTATAATATAAGTTATCTGTGGGTAGGGAGCTGCCTTGTCTGTGTATTAGATGTGCCATCAACCTGTATCTTTGCTAGTGTTTCTGTATGATTGTGAATGTCATTAATATATTGATTCTTTCTGAGAAATTCTTATTTAACTATTTATTAGCTACTTAGAGACACGATCAGCGCAATACAGGCAACTGCGGAGGACATCACTTATTCATGCGCTGGTCATTGCTGTCTCACTGCCGGGTGTTTTATATTTCCCCAGTCTGACCTGACATTATATGAGGAACGCCCACTATACGGTAAAATCTGAAATATGTATGAACATAGAACTTTTCAGGTGTGGATCAATAGGTCGACATGCCGTAGGTTTAACTGGGTCAAAAGAAGGTCACCAGGGGCAGTAGGTGGACACGTTGTTTTTTTTATTTTATTTTGGTGTCCTTTTTGTATGTTTAATGGTATGCAAACCAAATTGGTGAAAACGTGTACCCTGGCGGACTTGCTTCAGGCAAGGTTACTATTCCCAGTCGTTGTCCACTTGGATGGTAAATGATGGGGTTGAAAAAAATAAAATGCAAACGTGTCAGCCATACGTGTCAACGGTTTATTCATGTCAATTTTATTGTCAACGTACTTCCTGTCGACCTATTATCCGGAACATGGTTTTTTCATCTTTTCAATATGAAGCAGTTAAAAATATTTACAAGCTATTTGTGTAACCAAATCTGGGTGGCCGAAGTATAAGGTTTAGTTTCACACTGAGAGGTAGCTGTATCAAAGTGCAGAGAGAGATAAAGTACCAACCAATCATGGTCTGACTGCCATGTTACAGGCGGTTTGATAAATTATAAAGCTGATTAGTTGGTACTATAACAAAGAAATAGAGTGGTGCAACTTGCGCCTTCCTAGCTGCAGCTCAGTCCTGCTCACAAGAACACCACTTCTTTAATCGACATATACTAAAAAACACAGGAGAGCGGTCCTCGAGCGCTGCTAGATATTCTCAAACTAGTCTCGTGGGCACAGTTCTGTTGGTATATATAAGGAGAGATCACCACACCAACATAATATCCAATAATCAATATCAGCTCTGATCTTTCCAGGAATGGACTCCTTAACTCACCGTTAAACAGTGAGATGCATGCACATAAAGGTATCTTTTACTTGAAAAAAGGTCCATAAAATGGTTTAAAAAGATTTTTAAATTTTTTTATATAAAAAAAATGTAAGTAACAAAAAACCTGGAGGGCATAGGATTTTGTATCACTCTATACCCATCGGCTAATAGGAATGCAAAAGATAAGGAGCCGGACTTATTCACCTCATTGTTCCCGGGAAAAACAAAAAAGGGACCCAAAAAAAATCCTATGCCCTCCAGGTTTTTTGTTACTTACATTTTTTTTTATATAAAAAAATTTAAAAATCTTTTTAACCATTTTATGGACTTTTTTTCAAGTGAATAAAATCCTTTTAAACTCTTGTGGATTTTACCCTGTGGATTTTTGGGACTTGGATGTGTCGTGAAGGATATCTTGAGGAGAAAAGAAACTTTTTTGTGCATATAGGGTCTATTGACCCAGGTGAGTGTTGTTCCATACGAGAAAAGTTTATTATGAACAAGTGGAATACCAAGTAAAAGATACCTTTATGTGCATGCATCTCACTGTTTAACGGTGAGTTAAGGAGTCCATTCCTGGAAAGATCAGAGCTGAGATTGATTATTGAATATTATGTTGGTGTGGTGATCTCTCCTTATATATACCAACAGAACTGTGCCCACGAGACTAGTTTGAGAATATCTAGCAGCGCTCGAGGACCGCTCTCCTGATTAGTTGGTAGTTTGTCTCTCTCCACTTTGCGGAGTGACCTCTCACCATGGAAACCAGTACTGAGCGCTTACAGTATGATGCAGCTGTAATCCATTCTCCTCCCTCAGGTAACTGGGACGTAATATGCTTCTACCGCTCACACAATTGTATCTTTTGAACAGTTTTGTGTCGTCGCCCATTTATAACGTGTATATTCTTCCTGAGGACCACAGGAGGGAGACCCATACCCCAAACCACTGCTTCTCAGGTCATATAAAGTGTAGGGTGACAAACGCGCAACAAGTCCAGTTAAAATAACGGATTTAGTAATCGGAAATGTGTATGAATTAACATACTCTAATGGTGGAACTGCCCTTTAAATATCTGTCCTTTTTCTTTCACCTCTGGTCTTTCTGAAAAGGCCGATCTTTGTGCTTTACATACAAAATGGTTAAATCTTTCCATAAAATATGTATTACACCTAAACCTGTGTGGTGTTTTTTTTTTTATGTCTTATATGTAGTTTGATCCTTTTATACCCAGCAGTTATGCAGAGTACTCTCCACTCCTACCTATGCACTGCCATTCACCTGTCCTGAAGATATTGTGTATTTTATTTCTTGTGTCCCTTTCCTCCTGCGTTACCAGGGTGCTGTGTAAACTCTTCATGGCTGATGGGTTGTTTTACTGGGATCAGTATGATTGACCGCCGGCTGTCACAATATTGATGCTGAAATCCTGACTAAGGCCAGGTATGTTATCTCGTACTCCTCCCTTCCCGCAGCCTAACCCTAACCCTCCCCACGGTGGTGCCAAAACCTAACCTTCCCTGCAGCCTAGCCCTAACCCTCTCCTCTTAGTGCTGAAAGCTAAACTCCCCCCTTCCCCCCCAGTGGCGTTTAAACCTAATTGTCCCCCTCCCCCTCGGCGCCTAAACCTAACCTCCCCTCAGCGGTGCCTAACCCCACTGGCGGCTGCATAAACCTAAACACCCCCAATCTGATGCCCCAGGCTTTGTGCATGGTAGCATTGTCATGCTAAAACAGAAAAGAACCTGAGGCTGGAGCCACACCGCCGCCAAGCAGGCCCCGTTCAGCGAGACCCGATTGGCCGCAAGGAGACTGCATATGGGTGCCTATGCAGGTGCCCACACGTGCTCTGCCTGCCGCTGGATCCAACCGCAGCAGGACGGGTTTTTAATCGTAGGCGTGTAGCTAATTGTCCATGGAAACCCAATTGACGCGCTTAAAGAACTGTTCCCCGTGTTGATGTTGCTTCAAGAGTTTGGAACGCTGTACTCATTACAAGGGTCAGCAGTCGGCTACCTGGTTCTGCGAACGTCTGTGGCGTACTGCTTTTGCAATAACAGTTGCCAGGGAAGACCTAGCATTTAATAAACTGCTTTGTTAGGAGATGGCAGTGTGGTGCCGTGGTGAAATTCAGTGAGCTCTTCCGTACCATCCATTCTACGTTTCATTTTTGAAATGGTCAAACACACAGGAGGGATACCTACTACTGGGGATGTGGTGTAAGTGCAATACAGAAGTGAGTAGGTGCTCAGATTATAATGTTCTGCTGGTGGTGGCCACCCATGATCCTGACATCTGCTCTTTGGTGTTTCTTGTAGGACCTGCAGCATTGTACACACACAGAATTGGATGGACTGATGTTTCAGTGCCTAGATCTGCAGCGTAAACAGTCCAGTTCCTGTGTGAGGGTACACCAGTGACAGGGCATCAGATAGGGCACACCATTGATAATGTTCTACTAATGGTCCATGGATTAAAATTCGGCTGTACATATTTGCATGGGGCTTGTCCCCACCGTGCATGGGAAGCTGCAGGCGTGAGTGGTGTGTGCTTGTCAACCATCAATGTTTTCCGGCCAATGGATGGTGAGGGCCACCATGGACACATGGACACCGCTATGTGATGGCTGCAGAGCCCAATCCGAATAATGCTAGCCCAGACAAAAACAGGTGTGTATGGTGAGCGGGGGCTGGTGCAGTGAACCACATCTAGAAACCTAGAATGTGACGGCAGATAAGAACGGGATCCGGTCAGGATCCTGGTAGCCGAAATACTGATGCAGGAATCCCAACACTGCTTGGAAGATCACAATCCCGGAGCCGGGATCCCGAATGAGTAGTTAACGGCCAGTAGAAGAGGTAGGTAAGCTTCGGGAAGGAGGGAGTTTAGGCTGCGGAGGGTTTAGGGAGGCATTTGGGAAATAATAGGATTATAATTACCTACCGGTAAATCCTTTTCTCGTAGTCCGTAGAGGATGCTGGGGTCCATGATAGTACCATGGGATATAGACTGGTCCACTAGGAGCCATGGGCTCCTCCCTCTATGCCCCTCCTACCAGACTCGGTCTAGAAACTGTGCCCAAGGAGACGGACATACTTTGAGAGAAGGAAATACACAGATAGTGGTGAGATTCACACCAGCTCACACGTACAACAAAAGGAAAGCCAAGCTAACCAACTCTGCACAATTCAGCAATGGCTGAACCAACAAACAGAACCAAGTAACAAAGCAGGAACACGAAGCACTGGGCGGGCGCCCAGCATCCTCTATGGATTACGAGAAAAAAATAATCCTATTTTCTCTTACGTTCTACAGGATGCTGGGGTCCAATTTAGTACTATGTGGATGTACCAAAGGTCCCAGTATGGGAGGGAGAGTGCTGAGGTTCCTACAGAACAGATTGACCAAACTTTAGGTCCTCAGAGGCCAAAGTATCGAACTTGTAGAACTTAGCAAATGTGTTTGACCCTGACCAAGTTGCTGCTCGGCAAAGTTGTAAAGCCGTGACACCCTGGGCAGCCGCCCAGGAAGAACCCACTTTACGAGTAGAGTGGGCCTTAACAGATTTTGGACACAGCAAGCCTGCCATAGAATAAGCATGCTGGTTAGTGAACCTGATCCAGTAAGAAATTGTCTGCTTAGAAGCAGGACACGCCAACCTTGTTGGGATCATAAAGGACAAATAGAGCGTCTGACTTACTGTGATGAGAAGTTCTCACATATATTTTCAAAGCCCTCACAACATCCAAGGACTTTCAGGTAATTGAGGAGTCAGCAGCCACTGGCACCACAATAGGTTGGTTGATATGAAAGGCTGACACAACCTTCAGAAGAAATTGGTGACGCATTCTGAGCTCAGCTGTATCCTCATAGAAAATTAAGTAGGGGCTCTTGTATGAAATTGCCCCCAATTCCGACACACATCTAGCAGACGCCAAAGCCAACAGTGTGACCGCTTTCCAAGTAAGAAACTTGACGTCCACGTCCTGTAAAGCCTCAAACCAATCTGATCGCAGGAATTGCAGTACCACATTAAGATCCCAAGGTGCCGTAGGTGGCACAAAGGGTGGTTGAAAATGCGGAACCCCTTTCAAGAATGTCTGAACTTCAGGAAGAGCAGCCAATTGTTTCTGGAAGAAAATGGACAAGGCCGAAATCTTGACCTTTGTGGAGCCCAAGCGTAGGCCGACATCCACACCTGCTTGCAGAAAGAGGAGAAACTGTCCCAGTTGAAACTCCACCGTAGGAAACTTCTTGGATTCACACCAAGACACATACTTTTTCCAAATCCGATGTTAATGTTTTGACGTTACTCCCTTCCTAGCCTGTAACATGGTAGGAATGACCTTTTTCGGAATGCCCTTCCGAGCTAAGATCTGGCGTTCAACCTCCATGCCATCAAACGTAGCCGCAGTATGTCTTGATAGGCGAACGGCCCCTGTTGCAGAAGGTCCTCTCGAAGAGGACTCTGATCCTCTAGCAGTAATTCCAGAAGATCCGCGTACCAAGCCCTTCTTGACCAGTCCGAAGCAATGAGTATCGCCTGAACTCGAGCTTGAGAATCCTTGGGATGAGTGGAAGTGGAGGGAACACACACACTGACTGGTACGTCCACGGAGTTACCAGTGCATCCACTGCATGCGGGTCTCTCTACCTGGAACAGTACCTCCAAAGCTTCTTGTTGAGGCGAGAGGCCATCATGTCTATTTGAGGTACACCCCATGGGCTTGTTACCTCTGCGAACACCTCCGGATGGAGGCCCCATTCTCCTGGATGGAGATCGTGTCTGCTGAGGAAGTCCGCTTCCTAGTTGTCCACTCCCGGAATGAAGATGGCTGACAGCGCCACCGCATGCTTTTCTGCCTACAGGATGATTATTGTTACCTCTGACATCGCAGCTCTGCTCTTCGTTCCGCCCTGCCTGTTTATGTAGGACACCGCTGTGACGTCCAACTGAACCTGAATGGCTTGATCTTGCAGAAGATATGCCACTTGTAGAAGGCCGTTGTAAATGGCCCTCAGTTCCAGAATGTTTATTGGAAGGAAAGATTCCTGACTGGACCGCCTTCCTTGGAAGTTTTCCCCTTGGGTGACTGCTCCCCAACCTCTGAGACTTGCATCTCTGGTTAGAAGGATCCAATTCTGAATCCTTAACCTGCAGCCTTCGAGTAGGTGAGAAGTGTCAGGAATCGGCGGTCAGCTGCGTCTCACCTACCAGCGCGCTGGTGTGCAGGCCTCTGGAGGTCATGGCACCAGTCGTGGCTGTATGGATGCGCTGACCGCGAGTGTCATCTCCCGTGTCGCTGAGTACCCTTGAGTCTGGTCCTGCGTTTGTGTTCCGCTGTGTGTCGGCATCTGGTCCGTGTGGATGCTGCGATGTCTCCTGCACTCAGCTAATCCCGGCATCTAATCCAGCCCTGTGTTTCCAGCCAGAACACTGCGACCAATCACTGCAGAGCAAGGGGTATAAGTTCCTGTCCGGGGCTCACTCTCATCGCCTCGGACAACGAGTCACATACCCTGTGTCTAGTTCTCCCAGTTCCTGCATTCCTGTTTCCAGCGTTCCCCTGTTCATACTTAATTTGTTCCAGCTTCCATTTCTACAGCTCTCCTGTTACTCCGGATTACATCCAGCTTCAAACCCATCAGCAGTAAGAGACTCTCCTCAGGTGTTCTTTCTCATTACTTACCTGTGCACGAATTGTCAGCATACCATCTGTGCAACTCCGCCATATAACATCTACTGGCTTAGAGACTCTCTCCTGCTTTAGCCTAAGTGTGGCTACATGGACTTGTGCTTTACAGAGACTGTGAGTTACTCATATATTCTGGAGTTCTGCTTTCCCAACCATTATCAGTTTACCCTGTGTTATTCAGAGACTGTGTATTTCCAAATACTACTGGAGTTCTGTTATTTCACCTGCATTCATTATCAAGTTTTCTCTAACGTCCTAAGTGGATGCTGGGACTCCGTAAGGACCATGGGTAATGGCGGCTCCGCAGGAGACTGGGCACAACTAAAAGAAAGCTTTAGACTACTGGTGTGCACTGGCTCCTCCCACCATGACCCTCCTCCAGACTTCAGTTAGAATCTTGTGCCCGGCTGAGCTGGATGCACACTAGGGGCTCTCCTGAGCTCCTAGAAAGAAAGTATATTTAGGTTTTTTATTTTACAGTGAGATCTGCTGGCAACAGACTCACTGCAACGAGGGACTAAGGGGAGAAGAAGCGAACCTACCTAACAGGTGGTAGTTTGGGCTTCTTAGGCTACTGGACACCATTAGCTCCAGAGGGATCGACCGCAGGACCCGACCTTGGTGTTCGTTCCCGGAGCCGCGCTGCCGGCCCCCTTACAGAGCCAGAAGCAAGAAGTGTTCCGGAAAATCGGCGGCAGAAGACCTCTGTCTTCAACATGGTAACGCACAGCACTGCAGCTGTGCGCCATTGCTCCTCATGCACACCTCGCACTCCGGTCACTAATGGGTGCAGGTCGCTGGGGGGGGAGGCGCCCTGAGGGCAATATAAGACACCTTGGCTGGCAAATCTACACCATATATAGTCAGGAAGGCTATATAGGTGTAAAAATACCCCTGCCAGAATTCCAGAAAAAGCGGGAGAAGTCCGCCGGGAAAGGGATGGGGCCATCTCCCTCAGCACACTGGCGCCATTTTTTCCTCACAGCTCCGCTGGAAGGACGCTCCTTGGCTCTCCCCTGCAGTGTACAAGCTACAGAAGGGTAAAAAAGAGAGGGGGGGGGGCACTAAATTTAGGCGCAGTATATATTATATAAGCAGCTATAAGGGAAAAACACTCATTTATAGTGGGATCCCTGTGTTACATAGCGCTCTGGTGTGTGTGCTGGCATACTCTCTCTCTGTCTCCCCAAAGGGCTTTGTGGGGTCCTGTCCTCTGTCAGAGCATTCCCTGTGTGTATGCGGTGTGTCGGTACGACTGTGTCGACATGTTTGATGAGGAGGCTTATGTGGAGGCGGAGCAGATGCCGATAACTGTGATGTCACCCCCTGTGGGGTCGACACCTGAGTGGATGGTGCTGTGGAAGGAATTACGCGACAGTGTCGACTCCTTGCATAAAAGGTTTGACGACATACCAAATGTGGGACAGCCGGCTTCTCAGCCTGTGCCTGCCCAGGCGTCTCAAAAGCCATCAGGGGCTCTAAAACGCCCGCTACCTCAGATGGCAGACGGATGTCGACACGGATACTGACTCCAGTGTCGACGACGATGAGACTAATGTAACTTCCAGTAGGGCCACACGTTACATGATTGAGGCAATGAAAAATGTGTTGCACATTTCTGATGTTACCCCCGGTACCACAAAAAAGGGTATTCTGTTTGGAGAGAAAAAACTTACCAGTAGCTTTTCCTCCATCTGAAGAGTTAAATGAAGTGTGTGAAGAAGCGTGGGCTTCCCCTGATAAGAAACTGGTAATTTCTAAGAGGTTACTAATGGCGTACCCTTTCCCGCCAGAGGATAGGTCACGTTGGGAACATCCCCTAGGGTGGATAAAGCGCTCACACGCTTGTCAAAGAAGGTGGCACTACCGTCTCCGGATACGGCCGCCCTGAAGGAATCTGCTGATAGAAAGCAGGAGGCTATCCTGAAGTCATATATATATATATATATATATATATATATATATATATATATATATATATATATATATATATATATATATATATATATATATATATATATATACACACACAGGTGTTCTACTGAGACCAGCTATTGCTTCAGCATGGATGTGCAGTGCTGCAGCTGCGTGGTCAGATTCCCTGTCGGAAAATATTGATACCCTAGACAGGGACACTATATTGCTAACCGTAGAGCATATTAAAGACGCACTTTTATACATGAGGGATGCACAGAGGGATATTTGCCGGCTGGCATCTAAAATAAGTGAAATGTCCATTTCTGCCAGGAGAGGGTTATGGACTCGGCAGTGGACAGGAGATGCAGATTCTAAAAGGCACATGGAAGATCTGCCTTATAAGGGTGAGGAGTTGTTTGGGGGTGGTCTCTCGGACCTCGTTTCCACAGCAACAGCTGGGAAGTCTACATTTTTACCCCATGTTCCCTCACAGCCAAAGAAAGCACCGTATTATCAGGTACAGTCCTTTCGGCCCAATAGGGGCAAGCGGGTTAGGGGCGCGTCCTTTCTGCCCAGAGGTAGAGGGAAAAAGCTGCAGCATACAGCCAGTTCCCAGGAGCAAAAGTCCTCCCCCGCTTCCTCTAAGTCCACAGCATGACGCTGGGGCTCCACAGGCGGAGCCAGGTACGGTGGGGGCCCGTCTCAAATTTTTCAGCAATCAGTGGGCTCGCTCACAGGTGGATCCCTGGATCTTTCAAGTAGTATCTCAGGGGTACAAGCTGGAATTCGAGACGTCTCCCCCCCGCCGTTTCCTCAAATCTGCCTTACCAACCACTCCCTCAGGCAGGGAGGCAGTGTTGCAGGCAATTCACAAGCTGTATTCACAACAGGTGATAGTAAAGGTGCCCCTACTTCAACAAGGACGGGGTTACTATTCCACAATGTTTGTGATACCGAAACCGGACGGTTCGGTGAGACCCATTTTAAATTTGAAATCCTTGAACACATATATAAAAAAATTCAAGTTCAAGATGGAATCGCTCAGGGCGGTTATTGCAAGCCTGGACAAGGGGGATTACATGGTATCACTGGACATCAAGGATGCTTACCTGCATGTCCCCATTTACCATCCTCACCAGGAGTACCTCAGATTTGTGGTACAGGATTGTCATTACCAATTCCAGACGTTGCCGTTCGGTCTATCCACGGCTCCGAGGGTCTTTACCAAGGTAATGGCCGAAATGATGATACTCCTTCGAAAGAAGGGAGTTTTAATTATCCCGTACTTGGACGATCATCTGATAAAGGCGAGGTCCAGGGAGCAGTTGTTGGTTGGGGTAGCACTATCTCGGGAGGTGCTACAACAGCACGGCTGGATTCTAAATATTCCAAAGTCACAGCTGGTCCCTACGACACGTCTACTGTTCCTGGGGATGGTTCTGGACACAGAACAGAAAAAAGTGTTTCTCCCGGAAGAGAAGGCCAAGGAGCTGTCATCTCTAGTCAGAGGCCTCCTAAAACCAAAACAGGTGTCGGTGCATCACTGCACGCGGATCTTGGGAAAGATGGTAGCTTCCTACGAAGCAATTCCATTCGGCAGGTTCCATGCGAGAACCTTTCAGTGGGACCTGTTGGACAAGTGGTCAGGATCGCATCTTCAGATGCATCGTCTGATAACCCTGTCTCCAAGGACCAGGGTGTCTCTGCTGTGGTGGCTGCAAAGTGCTCATCTTCGAAAGGGCCGAAGATTCGGCATACAGGACTGGGTCCTGGTGACCACGGATGCCAGCCTTCGGGGCTGGGGGGCAGTCACACGGGGAAGAAACTTCCAGGGACTATGGTCAAGTCAGGAGACTTCCCTACACATAAATATTCTGGAACTGCGGGACATTTACAATGCCCTAAGTCAGGCAAAACCCCTGCTTCAAAATCAGCCGGTACTGATCCAGTCAGACAACATCACGGCAGTCGCCCATGTAAACCGACAGGGCGGCACGAGAAGCAGGACGGCGATGGCAGAAGCCACAAGGATTCTCCGATGGGCGGAAAATCACGTGTTAGCACTGTCAGCAGTGTTCATTCCGGAGTGGACAACTGGGAAGCAGACTTCCTCAGCAGGCACGACCTCCACCCGGGAGAGTGGGGACTTCATCCAGAAGTCTTCCAACTGATTGTAAACCGTTGGGAACGGCCACAGGTGGACATGATGGCGTCCCGCCTAAACAAAAAGCTAGAAAGATATTGCGCCAGGTCAAGAGACCCGCAGGCGATAGCTGTGGACGCTCTAGTGACACCGTGGGACCTAGAGTTTGCCCATTCGGTGCTGCAGAGTCATCCGCACTCTCCCGCCCGTTTGGGAGCTTTGGTATAATCCCCATGGTCCTTACGGAGTCCCAGCATCCACTTAGGACGTTAGAGAAAATAAGAATTTACTCACTGGTAATTCTATTTCTCGTAGTCCGTAGTGGATGCTGGGCGCCCATCCCAAGTGCGGATTGTCTGCAATACTTGTACATAGTTATTGCCTAACTAAAGGGTTATTGTTGAGCCATCTGTTGAGAGGCTCAGTTGTTATACTGTTAACTGGGTATTGTATCACGAGTTATACGGTGTGATTTGGTGTGGCTGGTATGAGTCTTACCCGGGATTCAAAATCCTTCCTTATTGTGTCAGCTCTTCCGGGCACAGTATCCTAACTGAAGTCTGGAGGAGGGTCATGGTGGGAGGAGCCAGTGCACACCAGTAGTCTAAAGCTTTCTTTTAGTTGTGCCCAGTCTCCTGCGGAGCCGCTATTCCCCATGGTCCTTACGGAGTCCCATCATCCACTACGGACTACGAGAAATAGAATTACCGGTGAGTAAATTCTTATTATTTTACGTTCTGCTGCAAGAGACTTTTATGTTGTTTGGATTCAGTTACCGGTCAGAGTTTACCACATTACCGGTTTCCATTGTATTCAGTATTATACCATCTGCTTTGCATTAATAAATATCAGCGCTTATGCGCAGGACTTTTATATTGCCTCCCCGCTTTGTACATCGCACCAACACTGACCCAATAGCGCCCCCGCCGGGGACAGACAAAACCAGAGACCTGACAGTTTGTCCGAGGCCCATGGACCCAGACGGTGGTCAGAGTGTGGGGTCAGGGACACTCCAAGGCTTAGTGTCACGACTAGATGGTCAAGAGGCTGCGCAGCAGCAGATTATACAATACCTGCAGGAAATGTCTTCTCGCTTGGATACTCTGCAACAGTCCTTTCCAACTTCATGTCCCCATCAGTTTCTGCTCCTGTTCCTAGTTCCATAGTTTCTAGCTCTCCACTTGCTTCTATTCCAATGTCTCGCATCCATCTTCCTACACCAAGTAAAGTTGATGGTAATCCTAAAATGTGTCGTGGATTTTTGAATCAATGTGAAGTCCACTTTGAATTGCAACCACAGAACTTTCCAACACCTAGAGCAAAGGTTGCATATATTGTCTCTCTTTTAGCTGGTTCTGTTCTGAATTGGGTCTCTCCGCTGTGGGAGCGAGCAGATGCATTGCTGAATAATTATACAGAGTTTGTTGCCGCATTCCGACGCATCTTTGACGAGCCTGGGCGCACGACTTCTGCTTCCTCAGACCTCCTTCAGATCCGCCAGGGAACACGTACTGTGGGTCAGTACGTCATTCAGTTCCAGACATTGGCATCAGAGGTGAAGTGGAACAACCAGGCATTGGTTGCCGCCTTCTGGCATGGTCTGTCTGACCGCATAAAGGATGAATTGACTACCCGAGATCTACCAGAGCAACTGGAGGCTCTAATCTCTCTATGTGTCAAGTTGGATCTACGTTTACGCGAGCGAGCCTGTGAACGCTCTCGAGGTGATCTTCGCAAGCACCAAGTTATGCCTCCTGTACAGTCTCCACCTATTACTGCTGACGAACCTATGCAGGTAAACAAATTTCGTTTAACACCTGAGGAGTGGTCCAGAAGATTGAGGGAAAGACTGTGTCTCTATTGTGCTGCTGATGGTCATCTGATTGGTTCCAACCCTGCTCGGTCGGGAAACGCCAGGTCCTAACTTGCAAAGGAGGAGTCAAGTTAGGGACCTTCATTAAAGCGCCTTCATCTCAAGACCTAATATTGCCTGTCACTTTGGAAATGCCAGATGGTCTCCAGTCTTTGTCCGCTTTAGTGGATTGTGGTGCTGCTGGGAATTTTATCACACAAGCTGCAGTGGATAGACTTTCTCTCCCAGTGTCAAAGCTGTCTCATCCAGTTTATCTTACTGCCGTAGATGGAAGCCGTATTGCTGAAGGATCCATCACTCAGCAGACCAAGTCGGTAGTTCTGGGAGTGGGCTTCCTGCATTCTGAGCTCATCAAATTCCTGGTCATACCAAAAGCTACCTATGAGATTGTACTGGGTATGCCTTGGCTTCAATTGCACAATCCACAATTTGACTGGTCTACCTTACAGTTGACGGCGTGGAGTCCCTCCTGTCTCCATTCATGCTTAGCTCAAGTATGTCCAGTAAAATCCACAAGTGCAAAACCTCAGTCTGGTCTTCCAGAGGCCTATCAGGAATTCACTGACGTCTTCAGTGAGAAAGCTGCTGATGTCTTACCGCCTCATCGTGAATGGGACTGTCCCATTGATTTGGTCCCAGGGAGCAAGCCACCTAGAGGGCGAACATACCCTCTTTCAGTTCCAGAGACGCAAGCAATGAGCGAATATATAAAGGAGAATTTACAAAAAGGGTTTATCTGTCCATTTTTTTTCCCCGGCCGGTGTGGGATTCTTCTTTGTTAAAAAGAAGGATGGAGGACTACGCCCCTGTATTGATTATCGGGGTTTGAATTACATCACGATTAAAAACAGCTACTCGTTACCTCTCATCACAGAACTGTTTGACAGAGTCAGAGGTGCCTCCATCTTCATGAAACTAGATCTTCGCGGGGCTTACAATTTAATCAGGATTCGAAGTGGTGATTAGTGGAAAACCGCCTTCAATACTCGTGATGGCCACTACGAATATCTAGTGATGCCCTTCGGCTTGAGTAATGCCCCGGCCGTGTTTCAAAACTTTGTCAACGAAGTATTTAGAGATCTCCTGTATAAGTGTGTGGTAGTTTACCTCGATGACATCCTGATATTTTCCCGCGATTTAGTTACTCATCGCCAACAGGTAAAAGAGGGTCTTTGACAGAATCATCTGTATGGCAAACTATCCAAATGCACGTTTGAAGCTTCTTCAATATCGTTCCTGGGATACATTATTTCCGGAACAGACCTTCAAATGGACCCAGCTAAACTAGAAGCCATAGAGAACTGGTCTCTTCCAACAACACTCAAGTCAGTTCAACGTTTTATTGGCTTCGCTAACTACTACAGGAAGTTTATTAAGGGCTTTTCCACACTAATAACCCCAATTACCTGCCTAACCCGAAAAGGGGGAAATCCTTCCCAATGGTCTGATGAAGCGCTGTCTGCTTTTCATAAAATAAAACAGGCTTTTATTTCAGCTCCCGTGTTACAACAGCCAGATGTCAACAAGGCCTTCATCTTGGAAGTAGACGCCTCAACGGTTGGCGTGGGCGCAGTCCTGTCCCAGGTGTGGGCGTTGATGGTAAGACTCACCCTTGCGGGTTTTTCTCTCGTAGATTCTTGCCCGCAGAAATGAACTATACCATCGGTGACCAGGAGCTGTTGGCAATCAAATTGGCCCTTAAAGAATGGAGATATCTGCTGGAGGGTGCAAGATTCCCTATTGCCATCTACACGGATCACAAGAACCTTCTTTACTTGAAGGCAGCACAGTGTCTGAATCCCCGACAAGCAAGGTGGGCCCTATTCTTTTCTCGTTTTGATTTTAAGTTGATGTTTAGACCTGGCTCACAAAATGTTAAGGCAGATGCATTATCTCGCTCCATGAGTTCAACTGAGGAATCATCAGAACAAGCTGCTCGACCCATATTAAATCCTGTGGTGTTCGCAGCTACAGGGGTATCCCAAGTTCCACCTCCAGGCAAGATGTTTGTCTCGCCTGAGCTTCGTCCAAATCTCCTGTCCTGGGCTCATACGTCTAAATTTACTGGTCACCCTGGAGTCCTAAAAACTTTCAAGTTTCTGTCCCAAACTTATTGGTGGCCTCATATGAAAGTAGATGTTCAAGAATTCATAGCTTCATGTCCCAAATGTGCTCAGCACAAAGTTCCTCGTCAGGCTCCTGCAGGCCAATTGCTACCAAATTCCATTCCCAAGCGCCCCTGGTCTCATTTATCAATGGACTTTATTTCAGATCTTCCTCCCTCTAATGGATATGATACCATCTGGGTAGTGGTTGATAGGTTTTCAAAAATGGCACACTTCATCCCACTCATGGGGTTACCCTCTGCTCCAAAGCTGGCACAGTTATTTCTTCGTGAAATCTTTAGGTTACATGGACTTCCAACAGAAATAATATCCGACCGTGGTGTACAGTTTGTGGCAAAGTTTTGGAGGGCTCTGTGTTCTGCGCTACAAGTCAAACTTAAGTTCTCTACGGCCTATCACCCTCAAACAAATGGGCAGACTGAGAGGGTAAATCAAGAGTTTGAGACCTATCTAAGACTGTATATTTCCTCTTCATAGGATAACTGGGTAGATTTATTGCCTTGGGCGGAGTTTGCTCATAATTTCCGTTATCATACTTCTACAGATACAACTCCTTTTTTCGCAGTTTATGGTCAACATCCTAGAGTACCGGATTTCCAAGATTTACCCATCATAGACATGCCTGCAGCTGCTTCTGCTCTTCAGCGGTTCTCTCAAATTTGGAAGAAGATTCATCTATCTCACCACTTAACTGGCATGGTCAGATCCCATGCGACCTTGCCGCTCCACTGTGTTCCCCAGTTTTTGACAAGGAAATCCGTTCTGCAGCTGTGCATAACATAATTTTCAAATATTTAAAAAAAAAATACTTTTTAAACTATATTGAATAAAACATTTTTTTTAAACAATGTTTTGAACGGCTTTGAAGGGAAAAATCGTCAGTTAAGTGGTTAAAAAGGTTTCTCAGCGGTATAAAATGTTTGCTGATCGAAAGAGACGAGCAGTTCCCAGTTTAAAGCCAGGCGACAAAGTCTGGTTATCTACTCGGAATCTCCGTCTCAGAGTTCCTTTGATGAAATTTGCCCCACGGTTTATTGGACCATTTCCAGTAGAAAGTGTTATTAATCCGGTGCCTTATAAATTAAAACTGCCTTCCTATTTGAAAATTCCCAACTCATTCCATATTTCTCTCCTCAGACCACTAATTCTCAATCGTTTCCAGAGAGCGCTTCCAGTAGGCCCAAAGGTACAAACTCATCGGGGCATGGAATAAGAGGTGGAAAAGATCTTGGAGACTCGTCATCGCTACGGTCATTTGCAATACCTAATTGACTGGTCTGGATATGGTCCTGAAGAGAGGAGTTGGGTCAACGTTACGGATGTGCACGCTCCACGGTTGGTACAAGTCTTCCACAGACTCTTCCCTGCCAAGCCTCATGGGTGTACGGAGTCCACCCATAAAGGAGGGGGTACTGTCAGGAATCGGCGGTCAGCTGCGTCTCACCTACCAGCGCGCTGGTGTACAGGCCTCCGGAGGTCATGGCCCCAGTCGCGGCTGTTTGGATGCGCTGACTGCGAGCGTCATCTCCCGTGTCGCTGAGTACCCCTGAGTCTGGTCCTGCGTTTGTGTTCCGCTGTGTGTCGGCATCCGGTCCGTGTGGATGCTGCTATGTCTCCTGCACTCAGCTAATCCTGGCATCTAATCCAGCCCTGTGTTTCCAGCCAGAACACTGCGACCAATCACTGCAGAGCAAGGGGTATAAGTTCCTGTCCGGGGCTCACTCTCATCGCCTCGGACAACGAGTCACATACCCTGTGTCTAGTTCTCCCAGTTCCTGCGTTCCTGTTTCCAGCGTTCCCCTGTGGATACTTCATTTGTTCCAGCTTCAATTTCTACAGCTCTCCTGTTACTCCGGACTTCAGCTACATCCAGCTTCAAACCCATCAGCAGTAAGAGACTCTCCTCAGGTGTTCTTTCTCATTACTTACCTGTGCACTAATTGTCAGCATACCATCTGTGCAACTCAGCTGTATAACATCTACTGGCTTAGAGACTGTCGCCTTCTTTAGCCTAAGTGTGGCTATATGGACTTGTGCTTTACAGAGACTGTGAGTTACTCATATATTCTGGAGTTCCGCTTTCCCAACCATTATCAGTTTACCCTGTGTTATTCAGAGACTGTGTATTTCCAAATACTACTGGAGTTCTGTTATTTCACCTGCATTCATTATCAAGTTATTTTACGTTCTGCTGCAAGAGACTTTTATGTTGTTTGGATTCAGTTACATGTCACAGTTTACCACATTACCGGTTTCCATTGTATTCCGTATTATACCATCTGCTTTGCATTAATAAATATCAGCGCTTATGCGCAGGACTTTTATATTGCCTCCCCGCTTTGCACATCGCACCAACACTGACCCACTAGCGGGGACAGACAAAACCAGAGACCTGACAAGAAGCTTGCAGCCACCATAGGAGTGAAATTCTGGCTTTCGGTGACGGGCGTATCCGTTGGTGCATGTGAAGATGTGATCCCGACCATTTGTCTAGGAGATCTAGTTGGAAGAACCTCGCATGGAATCTTACCCGTACTGAAGGGCCTCGTAGGATGCAACCATCTTCCCCAGAAGGTGAATGCACTGATGAACCGATACCCGGGCTGGCTTCAGGACATCCTGGACCATTGATTGGATCACCAACGCTTTCTCCACCGGTAGAAACACCCTGTGTACGTCTGTGTCGAGTATCATCCCCAGGAAGGAAAGTATCCTTGTCGGCTCCAAATGTGACTTTGGAAGGTTCAGGATCCACCCATGATCCTGGAGTAGTCGAGTTGAGAGAGCAATACTCTGCAACGTCTTCTCCTTGGAAGATGCTTTTAGCAGCAGATTGTCCAGATATGGAATTATGTTCACTCCCTGTCGGTGGAGGAGTAGCATCATCTCCGCCATGACCTTGGTGCTGTGGAGAGGCCAAAGGGCAGCGCCTAGAACTGATAGATAGTGACAGTCCAGCAGTGCAAATCTGAGAAGTCTGGTGAGGCGGCCAGATCAGAATGAGAAGGTACGCATTCTTGATGTCCAGGCATACTAGGAATTCCCCCTCCTCCAGACCTGAGATCACTGCTCTCAGAGACTCCATCTTGAATTCGAATTCCCTCAAGTAGGGGTTCAATGACTTTCGGTTTCATTTTGGCTTTACTGAACCGTGCGGTTTCGTTACCACAAACAGGTTTGAGTAATAACCCTTGTGTTGTAGGTGAAGTGGAACTGGAACAATGACATCCGTTTAAACCAATTTTTGAATGGCTTCCTGTAGGAAGGCACTTTCTGTCAGTGAAGCTGGTAAGCCTGATTTGAAGAATCTGTGAGGTGGGAGTTCTTGAAAATCTAGTCTGTTGATTTAGGCAACAATATCCTGTACCCAGGGGTCTAGGCATGACGACGCCCAAATATGACTAAAAACCTTTAGCCTGGGAGGTCCACCGTCATGCTGAAGATTCTGAGGAAGCAGAACCTGGTTTCTGGTCCTGGGAACCTGATGGTGCAGGTTTTCTGAACTTTCCCCAACCTCCTCTAAGGAAGGTGGGCTGGGGTTTGGATTTTTTTAAAAAGCAAGGTATGCTATCAGTCGGTATCTGTGTCTGCTTGCATTATCTGGGCAAGTGTACGCTCTTTTGGGTATTTAGGTGGGGTTTTGACGAATTATTGGGGACCAAATACTGCACACCCTCCACAGATTTCCTCAAAAACTGAGTCTGTTTCTCAGTATGTGACATCCTTGTAGAAATCTGGTATATCATTCCCCTTAAAGAACCCAATTCGGAAGGCTGAGAAAGCATATTGCAGTTCTGCGTACATGGAATAGACTCCTCAGGAGAAGATAAACACACTGCAGCGCAGGACACAGTCCTTAGACATGGGGGGTCATTCTGACCCAATCGCACTGTAGTTTGTCGCAGCGGTGCGATCGGGTCAGAACTGCGCATGCCAGACTGCCAAAGGCTGTTGCTGCACTACGATCGCCTCTGCCTGATGGACAGGCAGAAGTGATCGCTGGGCGGGGCGGAATGGCGGCGTTTGGCCTCCGTTTCGTGGGTGCGGTCTGGCCAACGCAGGTGTGGCCGGACCGTGCAGGAGGTGGGTGGCTGCGTGACGTCACACGCAGCCGCTGCGGGCCGGGGAGCGACGAGTAGCTCCCTGCCAGCACGCTAAAGCTGCGCTGGCCAGAGCTACTCCTAGAGCGCAAAAGCATCGCCGCTGTGCGATGCTTTTGCACTTCTATGGGGGGGGGACTGACATGCGGGGCGGGATAGCCTTGTGCTGGGTGTCCCCCCTCGCATGTCTATGGTCCTGATTGTAGCCCTGCAAAATTTTGCATGGCTATGATCAACTCAGAATCACCCCCATGGTAATGTGGGACACAAACTCACACGAACATGTCATACAGCTTCCCCCAGAGTACCTTCAGAGAGAGACAGAGTATAAGGATCCAGCTACCCAGCGCCCGTGTGGGCAGTTATTATGATAAAAGCCCAGTGCTGACTAACTAATCTTAATAGGTTAGTTAGTACTAACACCCCCCTCCCCCCCGGTCTATAACACCCTGGTACCACAGAGGATAACTGGAGTTATGTGGAGGGCAGTGCTAACTGTCAGCGTCTTGCTTCCTATGTCTGCAGGGAGAAAATGGCGCTGGTGAGTGCTTGATCCGCTCTGAGGAGAAGCCCCGCCCCCTGTAACGGCGCGCTGCTTCCTGCACAATTGATTATACTGGCTGGAGGTCTTATGCTGTCAGCGGGATTAGCCCGATAGCTGCTTTTACCAGTGTAGGGTGATCGCGCTGGCCCAGGACGCCCCTCCAAGCGCCTACACAGTGTGTTGCTGAGCCTTCATGGAGCACAGCCTGTCAGAGCTTCGCTCCCACCCTTGTGCCGGCGAGCCGCTAACCTGGCCGCTGGCGCTGTACTCACAACTCTTCTTTCTTCTGGCTCTGTTAGGGGGTGGTGGCCGTGCTGCGGGAGTGACCGGTCGCCTTGTGGGCTTGCGATCAGCACCCTCGGGAGCTCAGTGTCCTGTCAGCGGAGATAGAGAACCATTAACTTCAAGAGTTGATTCCTACTCCCCCCTCCTAAGTCCCACGAAGCAGGGAGGCTGTTGCCAACAGCCTTCCTGTACCTAATGCTCTATTAAAACAAAAAAACTAAGAGCTCCCCTAGCTGTGACTGGCTCCTCCAGGCACATTTTCTAAACAGAGTCTGGAGGGAGGAGCCAGCCCACACTCTTAATCTCTTAAAGTGCCCATGGCTCCTAGTGGACCTGTCTATACCCCATGGTACTAAATTGGACCCCAGCATCCTCTAGGACACAAGAGAAAAAAGGTTTTCTCTAACGTCCTTGAGGATGCTGGGACTCCGTAAGGACCATGGGGAATAGACGGGCTCCGCAGGAGATAGGGCACTTTAAGAAAGCTTTGGACTCTGGGTGTGCACTGGCTCCTCCCTCTATGTCCCTCCTCCAGACCTCAGTTTTACACTGTGCCCAGAGCAAGATGGGTGCACTGCAGAGAGCTCTCCAGAGTTCTCTGCCCAGAAGCATTTTTGTTTGGATTTTTTTTTCCTACCTTTTACTACTTTTTCACAGGGAGCACTGCTGGCAACAGGCTCCCTGCATCGAGGGACTGAGGAGAGAGGAGCAGACCTTCTTGTCAAAGATAGGCTCTGCTTCCTCGTCTACTAGACACCATTAGCTCCAGAGGGGGTGAACGCAGGTTCTTACTGGGCGTCCACCCCCGGAGCCGCGCCGCCGTTCTCCTCGCAGAGCTAGAAGTACAGAAGACAGAAGTCGTCAGGCCGCAGAAGCCTTCAGCTTCACTGAGGTAACGCACAACAGTGCAGCTGTGCGTCATTGCTCCCATACACCTCACATACTCCGGTCACTGTAAGGGCGCAGGGGGGGGGGGGGTGCCCTGGGCAGCAATATAAACCTCTGCATGGCAAAAAGACTATATACATGTACAGGTGGGCTCTGTACATGTATATAAAAGAGCCCCGGCCATATTTTACTAAGTTATAGCGGGACAGAAGCCCGCCGCCGAGGGGGAGGGGATTCTACCTCAGCACTCACCAGCGCCATTTTCTCTCCACAGCACTGCTGAGAGGAAGCTCCCCGGACTCTCCCCTGCTTACACATGGTGAAAGGGTGCTTAAAAGAGAGAGGGGGGAGGGGGGGGGGGGGGGGGGGGGGGGACATAATTGGCGGTTTACATATTATACAGCGCTGCTGGGGAAAAACATTTTGTGTTGGTCTCCAGGGTTATTACGCTGGGGTGTGTGCTGGCATACTCTCTCTCTGTCTCTCCAAAGGGCCTTGACAGGGATACTGTCTTCAGAAAAGGGGTTCCCTGTGTGTGTGAAGTGTCGGTACGCATGTGTCGACATGTTTGATGAGGAAGGCTCGCTTACTGTGGAGGGGGAGTGTTTGAATGTCAGGTCGCCGTCGGCAACGCTGACACCGGAATGGGTGGATATGCTGAATGTCTTGAATGCCAATGTCAATCTATTGCATAAAAGGTTAGACAAGGCAGAAGCTAGGGATCAGTCAGGTAGCCAGTCCATGCCTGTCCCTGGGGCGCCAGGTCCTTTGGGGTCTCAGAAGCGCACCATATCCCAGATCGATGACACAGATACCGACACAGATTCTGACTCTAGTGTCGACTATGAAGATGCAAAATTACAGCCGAAGGTGGCAAAAGGTATTCGGTACATGATTATGGCTATTAAAGAGCTTTTGCATATTACTGAGGAACCCCCTGTCCCTGACACGAGGGTACACATGTATAAAGGGAAAAAGCCTGAAGTCACTTTTCCATCCTCATTTGAATTAAGTGTAAGTGACTTGTGCGAAAAGGCTTGGGACTCTCCAGATAGGAGACCAAAAGTTCCCAAAAGGATTCTCTTGGCGTATCCTTTTCCACAAACTGATAGGATATGCTGGGAATCTTCGCCAAAAGTTGACAAGGCGCTTACACGCTTATCCAAAAAGGTGGCACTGCCTTCTCAGGATACGGCTTCCCTCAAGGAACCGGCCGATCGCAGGCAGGAAATTACCTTGAAGCACATTTACACTCACTCCGGTACTATTGCTAGACCGGCTATGGCGTCGGCCTGGGTTTGTAGTGCGGTTGTGGCATGGGCAGATTCCTTATCTACGGAAATTGACACCTTAGATAGGGACGCCATTCAAATGACCATAGAGCATATCAGAGATGCTGCCTTGTATATGAGAGATGCTCAGAGGGACATTTGTTTATTAAGCTCCAGAATAAATGCTATGTCTATTTCTGCTAGGCGGCTCTTGTGGACCAGACAGTGGACGGGAGATGCCGATTCAAAGCGGCATATGGAGTCCTTGCCTTACAAAGGGGTGGAGTTGTTTGGAGACGGCCTTTCGGATCTTGTCTCTACGGCTACGGCTGGTAAGTAAAATTTCTTACCTTATGTCCCCCCGCAGCATACAAAAAAGGCACCTCATTATCAAATGCAGTCCTTTCGTTCCAATAAAAACAAGAAGGTACCTGGATCATCCTTTGTTGCCAGAGGGAAAGGCAGGGGAAAAAAGCTGCACACAGCTAGTTCCCAAGAGCAGAAGTCCTCCCCTGCGTCTGCAAAGTCCACCGCATGACGCTGGGGCTTTCCGAGGGGAGGCAGATCTGGTGGGGGCTCGTCTTCGGTTTTTCAGCCACGTCTGGGTTCACTCGCAGGTGGATCCCTGGGCATTAGAGATTGTTTCTCAGGGATACAGGCTGGAATTCGAAGACTTTACTCCTCGCCGATTTTTCAAATCGGCTCTGCCGGCTTCCCCGTCAGAGAGGGAGCTAGTGTTGGCAGCAATCCAAAATTTGTATATTCAACAGGTGATTGTCACAGTTCCTCATCTCCAGCAAGGAGAGGGATATTACTCAACCCTGTTTGTGGTCCCGAAACCGGACGGTTCGGTCAGACCCATTTTAAACCTGAAATCTCTGAACCTGTACTTGAAGAGGTTCAAGTTCAAAATGGAATCACTCAGGGCGGTCATCGCCAGCCTGGAGTGGGGGGATTGGATGGTTTCCCTGGACATAAAGGATGCTTACCTTTATGTTCCGATATTCCACCCGCATCAGGCGTTCATGAGATTTGCAGTGCAGGGCTGTCACTACCAATTTCAGACGTTGCCGTTTGGGCTTTCCACGGCCCCGAGAATTTTCACCAAGATAATGGCGGAAATGATGGTGCTCCTGCGCAGGCAGGGGGTCACAATTATCCCATACTTGGACGATCTCATAAAGGCGAGATCTCGGGAGAGGTTGCTGGACAGCGTGTCTCTGTCCATGAAGACGTTGCAGATACACGGCTGGATTCTCAATATACCGAAGTCCCAGCTAGTCCCTACAACGCGTCTGACCTTTTTGAGGCTGATTCTAGACACAGACCAGAAAAAGGTTTTTCTTCCGATCGAAAAGGTTCAGGAACTCATAGCCATGGTCAGGAACCTATTAAAACCAAAAAAGGTTTCTGTGCATCATTGCACGCGGGTCCTGGGGAAGATGGTGGCTTCCTACGAGGCCATCCCTTTCGGCAGGACTTCCTTCAAACAGGAGTGACTTTGGGCCTAAAATTAGGGTCCATAAAGGTCCAGATTTCGGCCTTATCCATTTTCTTTCAAAGAGAATTGGCCTCTATTCCTGAAGTACAGACCTTTGTGAAGGGAGTGCTGCATATTCAGCCTCCCTTTGTGCCTCTGGTGGCGCCTTGGGATCTTAACGTGGTGTTACGTTTCCTTAAGTTACCTTGGTTTGAACCACTCAAAACTGTGGAGTTGAAATACCTCACGTGGAAAGTGGTCATGTTGTTGGCGTTCGATTCGGCAAGACGTGTTTCCCAATTGGCGGCTTTATCACATAAAAGCCCATACTTGGTTTTTCACGTGGATAGGGCGGAGTTGAGGACTCGCCCTCACTTTCTACCAAAAGTGGTCTCATCTTTTCATGTGGACCAACCTATTGTCGTGCCTGTGGCTACACGGGACTTGGAGGATTCCGAGTCCCTGGATGTAGTCAGGGCTTTGAAGATTTATGTGACCAGAACGGCTAGAATCAGGAAGACTGAAGCTTTGTTCGTTCTGTATGCGGCCAACAAGGTTGGCGCTCCTGTTTCAAAGCAGACTATTGCTCGCTGGATCTGTAACACGATTCAGCAGGCGCATTCTACGGCAGGATTGCCGTTACCGAAATCGGTTAAGGCCCACTCCACTAGGAAAGTGGGTTTTTCTTGGGCGGCTGCCCGAGGGGTCTCGGCATTACAGTTGTGCCGAGCAGCTACTTGGTCGGGGACAAACACCTTTGCAAAGTTCTATAAGTTTGATACCCTGGCTGAGGAGGACCTCCTGTTTGCTCAATCGGTGCTGCAGAGTCATCCGCACTCTCCCGCCCGTTTGGGAGCTTTTGTATAATCCCCATGGTCCTTACGGAGTCCCAGCATCCTCAAGGACGTTAGAGAAAATAAGATTTTACTTACCGGTAAATCTATTTCTCGTAGTCCGTAGAGGATACTGGGCGCCCGTCCCATGTGCGGACTTCTTCTGCAAGACTTGTATATAGTTATTGCTTACATAAGGGTTATGTTATAGTTTTTCGGTGGAACTGTGGCTATGTTGTTCATACTGTTAACTGGGTAAGTTTATCACAAATTATACGGTGTGATTGGTGTGGCTGGTATGGATCTCGCCCTTAGATTTACAAAAATCCTTCCTCGTACTGTCCATCTCCTCTGGGCACAGTTTCCCTAACTGAGGTCTGGAGGAGGGGCATAGAGGGAGGAGCCAGTGCACACCCAGAGTCCAAAGCTTTCTTAAAGTGCCCTATCTCCTGCGGAGCCTGTCTATTCCCCATGGTCCTTACGGAGTCCCAGCATCCTCTACGGACTACGAGAAATAGATTTACCGGTACGTAAAATCTTATTTTAATTACCTACCGATAAATCATTTTCTTATAGTCCGTAAAGGATGCTGGGGTCCACATTAGTACCATGGGGTATAGACTTAACTTTGGAGCCATGGACACTTTCAGAGTTTAATAGTGCGGGCTGGTCCTCCCTCTATGCCCCTCCTACCAGACCCAGTCTAGAAACTGTGCCCGAGGAGACGAACATACTTCGAGAGAAGGAAATACACAGATAGTGGTGAGATTCACACCAGCTCACACACAACAAGGCAAACCAGGCTAGCCAGCCTGAACAACCTCCGCAACAGCTGAATAACAGTACTTAACCACGTAACAACACAGTACTTAACCAAGTAACCAGGCAGTACTGAACCACTTAACAACTGCAGGAAAACAAAGTGCTGGGCGGGCGCCCAGCATTCTCTACGGACTACGAGAAAAGGATTTACCGGTAGGTAATTAAAATCCTATTTTCTGTTACGTCCTAGAGGATGCTGGGGTCCCCATTAGTCATTAGTACCATGGGGATGTACCAAAGCTCCCAGTACGGGAGGGAGAGTGCGGAGGCTCCTGCAGAACCGATTGACCAAACTTTAGGTCCTCAGAGGCCAAAGTATCGAACTTGTAGAACTTAGAAAACGTGTTCGATCCTGACCAAGTAGCCGCTCGCAAAGCTGTAAAGCCGAGACACCCCGGGCAGCCGCCCAGGAAGAACGCACCTTACGAGTAGAGTGGGCCTTAACAGATTTTGGACACGGCAAGCCTGCCGTAGAATAAGCATGCTGGATAGTGAACCTGATCCAGCTAGAAATCGTCTACTTAGAAGCAGGACACCCAATCTTGTTGGGATCATAAAGAACAAACAGAGTCACGTGAAATCCTCTTCACATAAATCCTCAAAGCCCTCACAACATCCAAGGACTTTGAGGTAATTGAGGAGTCAGTAGCCACTGGCACCACAATAGGTTGGTTGATATGAAAAGCCGACACAACCTTTGGAAGAAACTGCTGACGCGTCCTGAGCTCAGCTCTATCTTCTTGGAAAATCAAGTAGGGACTCTTGCAGGACAATGCCCTTAATTCAGACACACACCTAGCCGAAGCTAATGCCAACAGTGTGACTGGCTTCCAAGTGAGAAACTTGACCTCAACCTCCTGTAGAGGCTCAAACCAATCTGATTTCAGGAACTGCAGCACCACATTAAGATCCCAAGGTGCTGTAGGAGGCACAAAGGGACGCTGGATATGCAGCACCCCTTTCAAGAAAGTCTGAACCTCAGGGAGGGAAGCCAATTGTTTCTGGAAGAAAATGGATATGGCCGAAATTTGGACCTTTTATGGATCCCAAACGCAGGCCCACATCCACACCTGCTTGCAGAAAGAGTAGAAACCGTCCAAGTTGAAACTCCACCGTAGGAAACTTCTTGGATTCACACTAAGATGCATACTTTTTCCAAATGCGATGGTACTGTTTAGACGTAACTCCCTTCCTAGCCTGTATCGGGGTAGGAATAACCTTGTTCGGAATGCCCTTCCGAGCTAAGATCTGGCGTTCAACCTCCATGCCGTCAAACGTGGTTGCCTCGGGGGCTTGCAAACATCACCCTCAGGAGCTCAGTTTCCTGTCAGCGGAGTGGCCATTAACCTCAGAGGGTTGGACACTACTCCCCCCCCCCCTAAGTCCCACGAGGCACGGAGGTTGTTGCCAGCAGTCTCCCTGTGCCTATCTCTAAGAAAAAACAATAAAACTAGAAAAGCCCCTAAGACAGAGGTTCTCAAACTCGGTCCTCGTGAGCCCACACAGTGCATGTTTTGCAGGTAACCCAGCAGGTGCACAGGTGTATTAATTACTAACTGATACATTTTAAAAGGTCCACAGGTGGAGCTAATTATTTCACTTGCGATTCTGTGAGGAGACCTGCAAAACATGCACCGTGTGGGCCCCCGAGGACCGAGTTTGAGAACCTCTGCCCTAGCTGTGACCGGCTCCTCCGGGCACATTTTCTAAACTGAGTCTGGTAGGAGGGGCGTAGAGGGAGGAGCCAGCCCACACTCTCAAACTCTTAAAGTGCCCATGGCTCCCAAGGGACCCGTCTATACCCCATGGTACTAATGTGGACCCCAGCATCCTCTAGGTTGTAAGAGAAAAATAAGATTTTACTCACCGGTAAATCTATTTCTCGTAGTCCGTAGTGGATGCTGGGGACTCCGTAAGGACCATGGGGAATAGCGGGCTCCACAGGAGACAGGGGCACTCTAAAGAAAGATTCAGTACTATCTGGTGTGCACTGGCTCCTCCCTCTATGCCCCTCCTCCAGACCTCAGTTAAGGAAACTGTGCCCGGAAGAGCAGACATTATAAGGAAAGGATTTTGGAATCCCGGGTAAGACTCATACCAGTCACACCGTACAACTTGTGATACACTTATCCAGTCAACAGTATGAACAACAACAGGGCATCAACAATGGATGCCAACATAACATAACCCATTATTAAGCAATAACTATATACACGTATTGCAGAAAATCCGCACTAGGGACGGGCGCCCAGCATCCACTACGGACTACGAGAAATAGATTCACCGGCGAGTAAAATCTTATTTTCTCTGACGTCCTAGTGGATGCTGGGGACTCCGTAAGGACCATGGGGATTATACCAAAGCTCCCAAACGGGCGGGAGAGTGCGGATGACTCTGCAGCACCGAATGGGCAAACTCAAGGTCCTCCTCAGCCAGGGTATCAAACTTGTAGAATTTTGCAAATGTGTTTGAATCCGACCAAGTAGCAGCTCGGCAAAGCTGTAATGCCGAGACCCCTCGGGCAGCAGCCCAAGAAGAGCCCACCTTCCTTGTGGAATGGGCTTTCACTGATTTTGGATGCGGCAATCCTGCGCCCTGCACCCTACAGTGACCGGAGTGTGTGGGCGCAATGGCGCACAGCTGCAGTGCTGTGCGCTACCTCATGTGAAGACAGGAGTCTTCTGCCGCCGATTTCGATGTCTTCTCCGCTTCTGCCGGCTTCTGTCTTCTGGCTCTGCGAGGGGGACGGCGGCGCGGCTCCGGGAACGGACGACAAGGTCAGGTCCTGTGTTCGATCCCTCTGGAGCTAATGGTGTCCAGTGGCCTAAGAAGCGCAACCTAGCTGCAGTTAGTAGGTTTACTTCTCTCCCCTCAGTCCCACGTAGCAGAGAGTCTGTTGCCAGCAGAAGCTCTCTGAAAATAAAAAAACCTAACTAAAATACTTTCTTATTAGCAAGCTCAGGAGGGCCCACTAGGAGCACCCAGCTCTGGCCGGGCACAGATTCTAACTGAGGTCTGGAGGAGGGGCATAGAGGGAGGAGCCAGTGCACACCAGATAGTACTAAATCTTTCTTTAGAGTGCCCAGTCTCCTGCGGATCCCGCTATTCCCCATGGTCCTTACGGAGTCCCCAGCATCCACTAGGACGTCAGTGAAAGTTTATTTACCTTGCCCCTTTGGGGATTCTCTCCATCGGGATGCCGTGGTCAGTATTCCAAATGCCGACATATTAAACCCAACCTCTGAGAACCACTTGGCCCATGTAGTCTGCCCATTTTAGTTGCCCTTCTTTGTCCAGTCTAATGTATTATATCCTTCTGGAGATATTGCCTCCAGAGCTGGACACAGTATTCTAAATGAGGCCGCACCAATGACCTACAGTATACAGTGGCATTCAGTAGCGGATCTTGCAGGAGTTTTGCCCGCGGCATCGCCTTCTGGAGGGCGCCGATGCTGTGGCAAGATCTGCTACTGGTGTCGTTGCTGTGCGCGATGAAGTCATTGCGCACCTGCACTGCATTGTGGGAGCGGCACATAAACGCTAGAGGTCATAATTGACCTCTAGTGTCTGTGCGGTGCTGACGTCTCTCCCATAGATCCGAGGAGCAGCGCCGGCGGCCGGAGATGGAGGGCAGCAGCAGTCGGGAAGCAGGAGCGCGGATTGTAAGTATTCATTTATTTTTTTTGTAAGCGGCGCAACTAGGGGGCATAACTCTACAGGGGGCAATCGGCCATAACCACGTGTGTGCTTTGCACACAGCGCACTTGTGATGTAGGCGCATTGTGCACTGACCCCCCGCTTGGCTCCACTGCTGTGTTCCATAACTTCCATAGTGGCAGGCAGCACTGGCGAGTCCCCCACTGTGCAGGAGAAGTGTGATCCGCTGCGGGCGCGGGCACACCTGTCTGCGGGGTCTACTGCTAGGAGGGGCAGCTGGTAACAGCTCCGTCTGGAGCAGGTGAGCACTGGGGCTGCGCTGGGCCATGTCTGCTGTGTGTCACAGCGCGGCTCAGCATCTAGCAGCGCCGCGGCCGCGCTGGCTGTAATGGAGACGGAGCGGGCTGCAGGGATGTGGAAATGCTGTCTCCGACCGCCCACCAAGACCAGCAGCTGCCGCAACCGCCGGAGGCCGAATTGCCAGGCACCACTGTGATACCTGCTCTGCTAGCGGTGTGCCTGGCCTCGGATGACCCAGCAGCTTTCCTCACCTTCATTTCCCCAGTAGCCCAGCCTCCTCCACTCTGCCCCAGCCTCCTCCACTCTGCCCCAGCCTGTGGGACAAGAAAGCATACAGGGTTCCTCCCCTAGCCACATCCTGCAAGTAAAGGTAAGTTACACACACACTACACCTTGCTCACACGCACACTACACATTGCTCTCACTCATACCCCTTTTCCACCTACGTACCGTGTCCGATCCGGGATGTTTAACACGGCTACAACCCGTGTCGGCTCCCCCGTTTCCACTACACTTCGACACGGGTTATTCCCGTGTCTGATCTGTTTCCACCTAACCCGGGTAAGCCTGTAAAAGCCTATTGCTGTCATTACAAATGGACTTTTTACTGTCTCATCAAGATGATGTCATCAAAAGGACCAAAACAGAGGGGTGGGGCCTGCTCACAGCATTGAAGCAATGGACGCCGGTGCAGTAGCTGTGTCTAGCATGGAGTCGCAGACTGTTTGCAGTTTACTGCTGCTTTCTGCTACAGACAGCTTGATGCAGCTTTTCACCTTGTGCTACCTACTGCAGAGCTGGAGAAGGAGAGCTCAATTCTTTGCAGAGAGGGCTACCTATCGACGCAAATATTTGAAAAGGAGGAGAGCGCGTATATCATCCACTGTTGTTATTTCTCTCATAACAATGAACTGTACACCAAGCCGAAGAATGTGGATGAGAGATCGCAGACATGGGGAAGCATTCATGCAGACTATTCTAGCATATCAGGAGGAGCAGTGGATGGCAAACTTCAGGATGTCTTGCGCTACATTCGAGTATGTTTTGGAACTACTGTCCCCCGCAATAACCATGCAGACCACCAGGTTCCGTAAGCCCATTGAGCCAGCCAGGAGATTAGCGATTGTTCTCTGGTGGTATGCTACCCCTGGAGAGTATCGCACAGTTTCCAGTTTATTTGGAGTAGGGATTGGCACGGTCTGCAAGATTGTCTACCAGGTCACGCGGGCATTGCTGGATACCATGTACCATCGCTTTATTTCCTTGCCACAAGGACAGCGGCTAGATGAGACTATAAAAGGGTTTAAGAAGCGTGGCTACCCACAGTGTGCTGGTGCCATAGAAGGGACCCACATCCCCATCATCGCCCCCCGTGACAACCCAGCAGACTATTACAATCGTAAGGGTTGGCATTCCATTGTTCTGCAAGCGGTAGTGGACCACAAATACTGGTAAGCACTGTTTCACTAATGTGTTTGAAATAGGCTTGGCCTGTTTTATGATAATGCATAAACCTTTATTTTTAGTTTCACAGATGTCTTCATAGGGTGGCCCGGACGGTCACATGATGCAAGGGTTCTCGCCAACTCCGATCTTTACAGTATTGCTGAGGACAAGCTTGGTGGATGGCTTTTCCCTCGAGAGGTAAGATTATTTACTACTTAAACTAATGTTCGCCCATAAACCAATAGTCAAGTTTTACCCCTGTAATAATATTTCTCTGACGTCCTAGTGGATGCTGGGAACTCCGTAAGGACCATGGGGAATAGACGGGCTCCGCAGGAGACTGGGCACTCTAAAAGAAAGATTAGGTACTATCTGGTGTGCACTGGCTCCTCCCTCTATGCCCCTCCTCCAGACCTCAGTTAGATTTCTGTGCCCGGCCGAGCTGGATGCACACTAGGGGCTCTCCTGAGCTCCTAGAAAGAAAGTATATGTTAGGTTTTTTATTTTACAGTGAGACCTGCTGGCAACAGGCTCACTGCAACGAGGGACTAAGGGGAGAAGAAGCGAACCTACCTGCTTGCAGCTAGCTTGGGCTTCTTAGGCTACTGGACACCATTAGCTCCAGAGGGATCGACCGCAGGACCCGTCCTTGGTGTTCGTTCCCGGAGCCGCGCCGCCGTCCCCCTTACAGAGCCAGAAGCATGAAGATGGTCCGGAAAATCGGCGGCAGAAGACTTCAGTCTTCACCAAGGTAGCGCACAGCACTGCAGCTGTGCGCCATTGCTCCTCATACACACTTCACACTCCGGTCACTGAGGGTGCAGGGCGCTGGGGGGGGGCACCCTGAGCAGCAATTAAAACACCTTGGCTGGCAAAATAATCACAATATATAGCCCCAGAGGCTATATATGTGATAATTACCCCTGCCAGAATCCATAAAAAAGCGGGAGAAAAGTCAGCGAAAAAGGGGCGGAGCTATCTCCCTCGGCACACTGGCGCCATTTTCTCTTCACAGTGTAGCTGGAAGACAGCTCCCCAGGCTCTCCCCTGTAGTTTTCAGGCTCAAAGGGTTAAAAAGAGAGGGGGGGCACTAAATTTAGGCGCAATATTGTTTATACAAGCAGCTATTGGGGAAAATTCACTCAGTGATAGTGTTTATCCCTACATTATATAGCGCTCTGGTGTGTGCTGGCATACTCTCTCTCTGTCTCCCCAAAGGGCTGTGTGGGGTCCTGTCCTCAGTCAGAGCATTCCCTGTGTGTGTGCGGTATGTCGGTACGGCTGTGTCGACATGTTTGATGAGGAGGCTTATGTGGAGGCGGTGCAGATGCCGATAAATGGGATGCCGCCCCCTGTGGGCCGACACCAGACTGGATGGATAGGTGGAAGGTATTAACCGACCGTGTCAACTCCTTACATAAAAGGCTGGATGACGTAACAGCTATGGGACAGCCGGCTTCTCAGCCCGCGCCTGCCCGGGCGTCTCAAAGGCCATCAGGGGCTCAAAAACGCCCGCTCCCTCAGATGGCAGACACAGATGTCGACACGGAGTCTGACTCCAGTGTCGACGAGGTTGAGACATATACACAATCCACTAGGAACATCCGTTACATGATCCCGGCAATAAAAAATGTGTTACACATTTCTGACATTAACCCAAGTACCACTAAAAAAGGGTTTTATGTGTGGGGAGAAAAAGCAGGCAGTGTTTTGTTCCCCCATCAAATGAGTGAATGAAGTGTGAAAAAGCGTGGGTTCCCCCGATAAGAAACTGGTAATTTCTAAAAAGTTACTGATGGTGTACCCTTTCCCGCCAGAGGATAAGTTACGCTGGGAGATATCCCCTAGGGTGGATAAGGCGCTCACACGTTTGTCAAAAAAAAGGTGGCACTGCCGTCTTAGGATACGGCCACTTTGAAGGTACCTGCTGATAAATAGCAGGAGGCTAGCCTGAAGTCTGTATTTACACACTCAGGTACTAGACTGAGACCTGCAGATAGTGCTGCTGCAGCGTGGTCTGTAACCCTGTCAAACAGGGATACTATTTTGCGAACATAAGACGTCGTCTTATATATGAGGGATGCACAGAGGGATATTTTGCCGGCTGGCATCCAGAATTAATGCAATGTCCATTCTGTCAGGAGGGTATTAGAGACCCGACACTGGACAGGTGATGCTGACTTTAAAAGGCACATAGAGCCTTATAAGGGTGAGGAATTGTTTGGGAATGGTCTCTGGGACCTCGTATCCACAGCAACAGCTGGGAAGAAATTTTTTTACCTCAGGTTTCCTCACAGCCTAAGAAAAGCACTGTATTATCAGGTACAGTCCTTTCGGCTTCAGAAAAGCAAGCGGGTCAAAGGCGCTTCCTTTCTGCACAGAGACGAGGGAAGAGGGAAAAAGCTGCACCAGTCAGCCAGTTCCCAGAATCAAAATTCTTCCCCCGCTTCCTCTGAGTCCACCGCATGACGCGGGGGCTCCACAGGCGTAGCCAGGTACGGTGGGGGGCCGCCTCAAAAATTTTAGCGATCAGTGGGCTCGCTCACAGGTGGATCCCTGGATGCTTTAAGTAGTATCTCAGGGGTACAAGCTGGAATTCGAGGCGTCTCCCCCCCGCCGTTTCCTCAAATCTGCCTTGCCGACAACTCCCTCAGGAAGGGAGGCTGTGCTAGAGGCAATTCACAAGCTGTATTCCCAGCAGGTGATAGTCAAGGTGCCCCTACTTCAACAAGGACGGGGTTACTATTCCACACTGTTTGTGGTACCGAAACCGGACGGTTCGGTGAGACCCGTTTTAAATTTGAAATCCTTGAACACATACATAAAAAAATTCAAGTTCAAGATGGAATCGCTCAGGGCGGTTATTGCAAGTCTAGACGAGGGGGATTACATTGTATCCCTGGACATCAAGGATGCTTACCTGCATGTCCCCATTTACCATCCTCACCAGGAGTACCTCAGATTTGTGGTACAGGATTGCCATTACCAATTCCAAACACTGCCGTTTGGACTGTCCACGGCACCGAGGGTCTTTACCAAGGTAATGGCAGAAATGATGATACTCCTTCGAAAAAAGGGAGTTTTAATTATCCCGTACTTGGACGATCTCCTTATAAAGGCGAGGTCCAAGGAGCAGTTGTTGGTCGGAGTAGCACTATCTCGGGAAGTGCTACAACAGCACAGATGGATTCTATACATTCCAAAGTCACAGCTGGTTCCTACCACACGCCTGCTGTTCCTGGGGATGGTTCTGGACACAGAACAGAAAAAAGTGTTTCTCCCGCAGGAGAAACCCAAGGAGCTGTCATCTCTAGTCAGAGACCTCCTGAAACCAAAACAGGTATCGGTGCATCACTGCACACGAGTCCTGGGAAAAATGGTAGCTTCTTACGAAGCAAAATTCCATTCGGCAGGTTCCATACAAGAACCTTTTAGTGGGACCTCTTGGACAAGTGGTCGGAATCGCATCTTCAGATGCATCGGCTGATAACCCTGTCTCCAAGGACCAGGGTATCTCTACTGTGGTGGCTGCAGAGTGCTCATCTTCAAGAGGGCCGCAGATTCGGCATACAGGACTGGGTCCTGGTAACCACGGATGCCAGCCTTCGAGGCTGGGGGGCAGTCACACAGGGAAGAAATTTCCAAGGACTTTGGTCAAGTCAGGAGTCGTCCCTACACATAAAAATTCTGGAACTGAGGGCCATTTACAATGCCCTAAGTCTGGCAAGGCCTCTGCTTCAAAACCAGCCGGTACTGATCCAATCAGACAACATCACGGCAGTCGCCCATGTAAACCGACAGGGCGGCACAAGAAGCAGGATGGCGATGGCAGAAGCCACAAGGATTCTCCGATGGGCGGAAAATCACGTCTTAGCACTGTCAGCAGTGTTCATTCCGGGAGTGGACAACTGGGAAGCAGACTTCCAGTAGTCTTCCAACTGTTGGTAAACCGTTGGGAAAGGCCACAGGTGGACATGATGGCGTCCCGCCTAAACAAAAAACTAGATATTGCGCCAGGTCAAGGGACCCTCAGGCAATAGCTGTGGATGCTCTAGTGACACCGTGGGTGTACCAGTCGGTTTATGTATTCCCTCCTCTGCCTCTCATACCAAAGGTACTGAGAATAATAAGAAAACGAGGAGTAAGAACGATACTCGTGGTTCCGGATGGGCCAAGAAGAGCTTGGTACCCAGAACTTACAGAAATAATATCAGAGGACCCATGGCCTCTACCGCTCAGACAGGATCTGCTACAGCAGGGGCCCTGTCTGTTCCAAGACTTACCGCGGCTGCGTTGGACGGCATGGCGGTTGAATTCCGGATCCTAAAGCAAAAGGGCATTCCGGAGGAAGTCATTCCTACGCTGATAAAAGCCAGGAAAGAAGTAACCGCAAACCATTATCACCGTATTTGGCGAAAATATGTTGCGTGGTGTGAGGCCAAGAAGGCCCCAACAGAGGAATTTCAGCTGGGCCGTTTTCTGCACTTCCTACAGTCGGGAGTGACTATGGGCCTAAAATTGGGTTCCATTAAGGTCCAGATTTCGGCTCTGTCAATTTTCTTCCAGAAAGAACTGGCTTCACTGCCTGAAGTTCAGACTTTTGTAAAGGGAGTGCTACATATTCAGCCCCCTTTTGTGCCTCCTGTGGCACCGTGGGATCTCAACGTGGTGTTGAGTTTCCTGAAATCACTTTGGTTTGAGCCACTTAAAACTGTGGATCTGAAATATCTCACGTGGAAAGTGGTCATGTTATTGGCCTTGGCTTCGGCCAGGCGTGTGTCAGAATTGGCGGCTTTGTCATGTAAAAGCCCTTATCTGATTTTCCATATGGATAGGGCAGAATTGAGGACTCGTCCCCAGTTTCTCCCTAAGGTGGTATCAGCTTTTCACTTGAACCAACCTATTGTAGTGCCTGCGGCTACTAGGGACTTGGAAGATTCCAAGTTACTGGACGTAGTCAGGGCCTTAACAATTTATATTTCCAGGACGGCTGGAGTCAGGAAAACTGACTCGTTTTTTATCCTGTATGCACCCAACAAAATAGGTGCCCCTGCTTCTAAGCAGACTATTGCTCGCTGGATTTGTAGCACAATTCAGCTGGCGCATTCTGCGGCTGGATTGCCGCATCCTAAATCAGTAAAAGCCCATTCCACAAGGAAGGTGGGCTCATCTTGGGCGGCTGCCCGAGGGGTCTCGGCTTTACAACTTTGCCGAGCTGCAACTTGGTCAGGGGCAAACACGTTTGCAAAATTCTACAAATTTGATACCCTGGCTGAGGAGGACCTTGAGTTCTCTCATTCGGTGCTGCAGAGTCATCCGCACTCTCCCGCCCGTTTGGGAGCTTTGGTATAATCCCCATGGTCCTTACAGAGTTCCCAGCATCCACTAGGACGTCAGAGAAAATAAGATTTTACTCACCGGTAAATCTATTTCTCGTAGTCCGTAGTGGATGCTGGGCGCCCATCCCAAGTGCGGATTGTCTGCAATACTTGTATATAGTTATTGCCTAACTAAAGGGTTATTGTTGAGCCATCTGTTGAGAGGCTCAGTTATATTTCATACTGTTAACTGGGTATAGTATCACGAGTTATACGGTGTGATTGGTGTGGCTGGTATGAGTCTTACCCGGGATTCAAAATCCTTCCTTATTGTGTCAGCTCTTCCGGGCACAGTATCCTAACTGAGGTCTGGAGGAGGGGCATAGAGGGAGGAGCCAGTGCACACCAGATAGTACCTAATCTTTCTTTTAGAGTGCCCAGTCTCCTGCGGAGCCCGTCTATTCCCCATGGTCCTTACGGAGTTCCCAGCATCCACTACGGACTACGAGAAATAGATTTACCGGTGAGTAAAATCTTATTTAATGTTTTATTAACAGAAATCGGTGATCGTACATGGTGTGGACATCCCGGTCCATCTCATTGGTGATGCAGCATACCCATTACAGCGCTGGCTAAGGAAGGGCTACACCCAGCATGTTCACTTATCCCCCGAACAGACATCATATACCCATGCCCTAAGTTCGGCCCGTATGGCAGTGGAGAATGCGTTTGGACGTTTAAAAGGACGCTGGCGCTGCCTCATGAAGAGGAATGATGTGGACTTGAAAATAATGCCAGATATAATAGCGGCCTGCTGCATTCTCCATAACATATGTGAGATTCAAAAGGAAAACTTTCTCTCCGAGTGGAATATACATGATCATGGGGCGGGGGTCGCTGTACATGATGCACCAGGCTTGGTGGGGGAACATGACGCTGCCAGCGAGTGCATAAGGGCCACCATTGCAGCTAATCTTCAAACAATGTTGCAGTAGAGAAGACAAACAAGTTTTTGTGTGCAAACAATTTTTGTTTATTTCGTTTTTCAGTTATAAAAATTTGGTTCAAAATTTGTTATTATATTTTTTCTTTTAAACAGTTGGCACACATTTTCTGAGGTAACAATATAAAATATTTAAGTGCAAACATGTCACTGTAAAATTCCACATAACGCAAGGGGTCTTCAACATGTGTCCCTCCAGCTGTTGTGGAACAACATGTACCAGCATGTGTTGCTATGTGTTTCCACAACAGCTAGAGGGCCACATGGTGAAGACACCTGCCCTGAGGTAAAAGAGTAAAGTGCAAACAGGGCACTCTGTAAAAAAACAAACCCTAATGTTTGGTTTGGCAGGTATCGGGTTACCCCCAATATTTGGATCACACTGCCGCACATTTCCTGAGGTAACAATATAAAAAGGTAGCCCCAATATCTGGATCCCACTGCCCATTTTCTGAGGTAACACTATAAAACTTTAAAGTGCCAACAGGGCACTCTGTAAAATCAAAATAATGTTTGCATTTGTAGGTATCAGGGTTGAGGATACAGTGCAAACAGAACCTTAAAACACAAACATTGTTTTATAACCCGCTGCTCTAAGGCAGTTGTCTATATACCCGAAATTCTGAGGATTGCGGGATTTGTGTTGGGGGATGTGAGGGAGGCTCATAGTTGTATGGACCATATGGGTGCTGTGGGTAGGCTGTGTCTTGCTGTTGTGTTTGTGTGGTATTCCCTATGGTACGTGCAAACGTGCGTTCAAAAAATGTCATCTGCCTATCATGCATGGTCATTAACTGACTCATAAAAGTTTGATGCATTTCTTTTTCTGACGCAAGAAATCTCTCAAGCCGTGCATCTTCCTGGGCATTGAGCTCACTATCTGCCTCACGCAGGTGATCCACGATAATGGACTTCATTGCTTTGACCGTTTGTTCTGTTTTGTTCAGTTTCTTTTTCCGCTGTGGAACGTTGTAGACTATGAAGGAGATGAAACAGAATGTAAGCAACAATATAAAAATAGCAGTGGTAGCATATACGTGTTTGTGGCCTTCTCCCACCTGCACACTAGCTATACTCTGCAACATTACCATGCCTTTACATATAGGGACTGCTGCAACTGTATTTGTAATGGTAATACTTACTATTTGAGCGCAAAGTCGTGGTCTTGGGGGGTTGCGACGTCTCCGCCTGAGACTGTGGTACGTCCTCAATAGTGGCACTGATGGAATCATCATTGACGGTCGAGTCTTCGAAACTGCTGTCCGATATAAGCAGCGGGGATGATGGGCTGCATTGTGAGCTGGGAAGGCTGTGCTGTGTTTCGTCACAGTCCTCGTCGACTGACATCTGGCGACTGGCAGAGCTGGATGACGATAGTGCTATGGGATTTGTTATCGCAGTTTTGCCGAAGACACTATAGCATAGGTCATAATATGGCCATTCCATACGCCCAGCACCACTTTTCTTGCGGTTATGGTCGTGTACTTTGGTGAATTGTCTGCGTAGTGCCTTCAATTTGTTAACGACTTGTTGCTGGGTTTTTTGGATGCCCCTTTCTGCCAGCATAAGCGGAGCCGGCCTTAGGCATAGGCAAACTAGGCAAATGCCTAGGGCATTTGGAATGCTTAGGGGCACCAGCAGCTTCTGCTGATTAAAATGATATGCGGCATGCCTATATTCTGTGTGTGACTGCGGCTGTATCTGCATACGTTGCAGTGTATTCCTGGAAATCACTGTAATGTAGCATTTCGTATGCAGATATAGCCGCAGTCGCACACAGAATTTAGGCATGCTGCATATCATTTTAATCATCAGAAGCTGCTTGTGCATCCTAGCCACAAAGTAATGCAAAAAAGATGCATTTTCATAAACAAAAGGCGCCCGACGTTAGCAGAGCTGCCAGCTGACTCATGCCAGGCATCTCCTGCAGAACTAGCGGCAGTACTAGGGGGCACCAGCCAAAATCTTGCCTAGGGCATCATATTAGTTAGGGCCGGCTCTGAGCATAAGGGATATGTTCTTGTAGACGATAGCATCCTTAACTGTTCCAGTCACCTGCCTTCTTATTTCTTCCTCTCCCCGAATATTAAGCAGCTCTTTGATCTCTGTGTCTGACCAGGTATGGCTAGCCATGTTGCTGTGCTGGAGCTTCTGCTGCTGTATATTGTCTGTTTGTTTGGAAGCTGCTGCAATAAAAATATCTGTATGTACCCAGCGCGACTTCAGAGTGTTTTGTTTGCAAGCTGACTCAATGCCTGCATGTGCCCAGCGTAGTGTTGTTTGCTGCTGCGGTGCCTGCATGTGCCCAGCGTGTCTTCCAGGGATGACATCATCTTCCAGTGCCCCAGAAGCAGCCAATCAGCGTCTCAGAGCGTTACTCGGGTCTGAAAACACGTGTAATGACCGTTTCCACTGCACCGCTATCCGTGTCATTACCGTGTTCTACCCAGGTAAATAGCCGGGTTGGATTCCCGGGTCACTCAACCCGTGTTGACCCGTTTCCACCTACTAAAAATACGTGTCGATGCGCGCCCCCGTGCAAAAACACGGGTAAAAACAGCTAGTGGAAAAGGGGTATCACACACACACACACACACACACACACACTACACATTGCTCTCACACACACACACTACACTTTACTCACACGCAGGGCCGTAACTACAGGGCCGTAACTACGTGTGTGCCTGGCACACATTGCAGTTGCCCTGAGTCGCAACGGGCAGCAGCATGTAATGAGTCAAATTGACTAATTACATGCCACCTCTGCTGTGTGCGCTGCGCTGGGGAGGAGAGCTGCAGCGCCGGAGGCAGCGGAGGAGGAGGGAGGGGTACTGGAGCCGCAGCAGCGCTAAGTAATTGGTAGTAACGCCGCTGCAGCTGTCCCCTCTCCTTCCGTATTGGCTGCACGGCGCTGCTGTGAATGCTGGGATGCGGTTCCTTCATCCCAGCATTCACAGCGGCGGCGGGCAGCCAATACGGAAGGAGAGGGGACTGCTGCAGTGGCGCCTCTACCAATTATATAGCGCTGCTGCGGCTCCAGTCCTCCTCCCTCCTCCTCCCCTGCCTGCACCGAGGGATCTGCCAGCACGAGGAGCGATAAGTCTCTCTCTCTCTCTCTCTATATATATATCTATATATATATAGAATCTATTCTGAAAAAGGGGGACGCTGTCTGCCATAATGTGTAAAAATGGGGACGCTGTCTGCCGTAATGTGTAAACAGGGGACGCTGTCTGCCGTAATGTGTAAACAGGGGACGCTGTCTGCCGTATTGTGTAAAAATGGGGACGCTGTCTGCCGTAATGTGTAAAAAGGGGACGCTGTCTGCCGTAATGTGTAAAAAGGGGACGCTGTCTGCCGTAATGTGTAAAAATAAGAATTTACTCACCGATAATTCTATTTCTCGTAGTCCGTAGTGGATGCTGGGGACTCCGTAAGGACCATGGGGAATAGACAGCTCCGCAGGAGACTGGGCACACTAAAAGAAAGATTTGGTACTACCTGGTGTGCACTGGCTCCTCCCTCTATGCCCCTCCTCCAGACCTCAGTTAGGATACTGTGCCCGGAAGAGCTGACACAATAAGGAAGCTCCCAAACGGGCGGGAGAGTGCGGATGACTCTGCAGCACCGAATGAGAGAACTCAAGGTCCTCCTCAGCCAGGGTATCAAATTTGTAGAATTTTGCAAACGTGTTTGCCCCTGACCAAGTTGCAGCTCGGCAAAGTTGTAAAGCTGAGACCCCTCGGGCAGCCGCCCAAGATGAGCCCACCTTCCTCGTGGAATGGGCTTTCACTGATTTAGGATGCGGCAAACCAGCCGCAGAATGCGCCAGCTGAATTGTGCTACAAATCCAGCGAGCAACAGTCTGCTTAGAAGCAGGAGCACCTATTTTGTTGGGTGCATACAGGATAAAAAGCGCGTCAGTTCCAGCCGTCCTGGAAACATAAATTTTCAAGGCCCTGACTACGTCCAGTAACTTGGAATCCTCCAAGTCCTTAGTAGCCGCAGGCACTACAATAGGTTGGTTCAAGTGAAAAGCTGATACCACCTTAGGGAGAAACTGGGGACGAGTCCTCAATTCTGCCCTATCCATATGGAAAATCAGATAAGGGCTTTTACACCACAAAGCCGCCAATTCTGACACACGCCTGGCCGAAGCCAAGGCCAATAACATGACCACTTTCCACGTGAGATATTTGAGATCCACGGTTTTAAGTGGTTCAAACCAATGTGATTTTAGGAAACTCAACACCACATTGAGATCCCAAGGTGCCACAGGAGGCACAAAAGGGGGCTGAATATGAAGCACTCCCTTTACAAAAGTCTGAATTTCAGGCAGTGAAGCCAGTTCTTTCTGGAAGAAAATCGACAGAGCCGAAATCTGGACCTTAATGGAACCCAATTTTAGGCCCATAGTCACTCCTGACTGTAGGAAGTGCAGAAAACGACCCAGCTGAAATTCCTCTGTTGGGGCCTTCCTGGCCTCACACCACGCAACATATTTTCGCCAAATGCGGTGATAATGGTTTGCGGTTACTTCTTTCCTGGCTTTTATCAGCGTAGGAATGACTTCCTCCGGAATGCCCTTCTCCTTTAGGATCCGGAATTCAACCGCCATGCCGTCAAACGCAGCCGCGGTAAGTCTTGGAACAGACAGGGCCCCTGCTGTAGCAGATCCTGTCTGAGCGGTAGAGGCCATGGGTCCTCTGATAACATTTCTTGAAGTTCCGGGTACCAAGCTCTTCTTGGCCAATCCGGAACCACGAGTATCGTTCTTACTCCTCGCCTTCTTATTATTCACAGTACCTTTGGTATGAGGGGCAGAGGAGGGAACACATAAACCGACTGGTACACCCACGGTGTCACTAGCGCATCCACAGCTATCGCCTGAGGGTCCCTTGACCTGGCGCAATATCTCTCTAGCTTTTTGTTGAGTCGGGACGCCATCATGTCCACCTGTGGCCTTTCCCAACGGTTTACCAACAGTAGGAAGACTTCTGGATGAAGTCCCCACTCTCCCGGGTGTAGGTCGTGTCTGCTGAGGAAGTCTGCTTCCCAGTTGTCCACTCCCGGAATGAACACTGCCGACAGTGCTATTATGTGATTTTCCGCCCATCGGAGAATCCTTGCGGCTTCTGCCATCGCCATCCTGCTTCTTGTGCCGCCCTGTCGGTTTACATGGGCGACTGCCGTGATGTTGTCTGACTGGATCAGTACCGGCTGGTTTTGAAGCAGGGGTTTTGCCTGACTTAGGGCATTGTAAATGGCCCTTAGTTCCAGAATATTTATGTGCAGGGAAGTCTCCTGACTTGACCATAGTCCTTGGAAGTTTCTTCCCTGTTTGACTGCTCCCCAGCCTCGAAGGCTGGCATCCGTGGTCACCAGGACCCAGTCCTGTATGCCGAATCTGCGGCCCTCTAGAAGATGAGCACTCTGCAGCCACCACAGTAGAGACACCCTGGTCCTTGGAGACAGGGTTATCAGTTGATGCATCTGAAGATGCGATCCCGACCACTTGTCCAAGAGGTCCCACTGGAAGGTCCTTGCATGGAACCTGCCGAATGGAATTGCTTCGTATGAAGCCACCATTTTTCCCAGGACTCGTGTGCAGTGATGCACCGATACCCGTTTTGGTTTTAGGAGGTCTCTGACTAGAGATGACAGCTCCTTGGCTTTCTCCTGCGGGAGAAACACTTTTTTCTGTTCTGTGTCCAGAATCATCCCCAGGAACAGTAAGCGTGTGGAAGGAACCAGTTGTGACTTTGGGATGTTTAGAATCCAGCCATGCTGTTGTAGCACTTCCCGAGATAGTGCTACTCCGACCAGTAACTGCTCCCTGGACCTCGCCTTTATTAGGAGATCGTCCAAGTACGGGATAATTAAAACTCCCTTTTTTCGAAGGAGTATCATCATTTCTGCCATTACCTTGGTAAACACCCTCGGTGCCGTGGACAGTCCAAACGGTAGTGTCTGGAATTGGTAATGACAATCCTGTACCACAAATCTGAGGTACTCCTGGTGAGGAAGGTAAATTGGGACATGCAGGTAAGCATCCTTGATGTCCAGGGATACCATGTAATCCCCCTCGTCCAGGCTTGCAATAACCGCCCTGAGCGATTCCATCTTGAACTTTGATTTTTTTATGTATGTGTTCAAGGATTTCAAATTTAAAACGGGTCTCACCGAACCGTCCGGTTTCGGTACCACAAACAGTGTGGAATAGTAACCCCGTCCTTGTTGAAGTAGGGGCACTTTTACTATCACCTGCTGGGAATACAGCTTGTGAATTGCCTCTAGTACAGCCTCCCTGCTCGAGGGAATTGTCGGTAAGGCCGATTTGAGGAAACGGCGGGGGGGGGGGGGGGGGGGGGAGTCGCCTAGAATTTCAGCTTGTACCCCTGAGATACTATTTGAAGGATCCAGGGATCCACCCGTGAGCGAATCCACTGATCGCTGAAATTTTTGAGGCGGCCCCCCACCGTACCTGGCTCCGCCTGTGGAGCCCCACCGTCATGCGGCGGATTTGGAAGAAGCGGGGGAGGACTTTTGTTCCTGGGAACCTGCTGCGTGGTGCAGTTTCTTCCCCCTTCCTCTGCCTCTAGACAGAAAGGACCCGCCTTTTCCCCGCCTGTTTTTCTGGGTTCGAAAGGACTGCACCTGATAGTACGGCGCTTTCTTAGGCTGTGAGGGGACATGGGGTAAAAATGCTGACTTCCCAGCTGTTGCTGTGGAAACAAGGTCTGAGAGACCGTCCCCGAATAACTCCTCACCCTTATAAGGCAAAACTTCCATGTGCCTTTTAGAATCTGCATCCCCTGTCCACTGCCGAGTCCATAAGCCTCTCCTAGCAGAAATGGACAATGCACTTATTCTAGATGCCAGCCGGCAGATCTCCCTCTGTGCATCTCTCATGTACAAGACTGAGTCTTTTATATGCTCTATGGTAAGCAATATAGTGTCCCTGTCCAGGGTGTCAATATTTTCTGACAGGGAATCTGACCAAGCAGCAGCAGCACTGCACATCCACGCTGAAGCAATAGCTGGTCTCAGTATAACACCAGTGTGTGTATATATAGACTTTAGGATAGCCTCCTGCTTTCTATCAGCAGGTTCCTTTAGGGCGGCCGTATCCGGAGACGGTAGTGCCACCTTTTTAGACAAACGTGTGAGCGCTTTATCCACTCTAGGGGGAGTTTCCCAACGTGACCTATCCTCTGGCGAGAAAGGGAACGCCATTAGTAATTTTTTTGAAATCACCAATTTCTTATCAGGGAAAGCCCACGCTTCTTCACACACTTCATTTAATTCTTCAGATGGGGGAAAAACTATTGGTAGTTTTTTCTCCCCAAACATAATACCCTTTTTTGAGGTACCTGGGTTTAAATCAGAAAGGTGTAAAACCTCTTTCATTGCCTCAATCATGCCACGAATGGCCCTAGTGGACATTAAATTTGACTCATCGTCGTCGACACTGGTATCAGTATCCGTGTCGACATCTGTGTCTGCCATCTGAGGTAGTGGGCGTTTTAGAGCCCCTGATGGCCATTGAATTGCCTGGGCAGGCACGGGCTGAGAAGCCGGCTGTCCCGTATTTGGCCTGTCGTCAAATTTTTTATTGCAAAAAAAGAGAGGGGAATAGGGACTGGGGAAGGCCGCACAGGATAAATTGTTGAACAAATTGTAATTACCTCAGAAAAACTGACACTCTTGGGATATTGTTTTCCCTTTTATTGATCAATTGTATACCTATAACCTAATGGTATAATGGTTACAATAAATTATGACGGTCAGTGGTGCTCCCAAGGGTATAGAGACACAAATCATGAAAATGACCACAAGGAAGACCAAAAAAACCCTGGTTGGAAGCACTCTTGTCTGAGGTAACGAGAAAAATTTAATATATACTGATAAAAAATTATTAATCTTAAAATTACAAATTTTATTTGGTATGCCTTAAAAATTATTTATACAACATCCATATGAATAAACTAATAAATATGTGATCTTCTTGCAAAAATATGTAAAAAGAGTATGGTCTGATCTAAATAACCTCAGTCAAAGACGATTAATTATGTTTGAGTCCGTCTGTGTGATAATTCCCTTCTCATAAGTATAAGAAAATATACCAAAATTTTGATAATGTGACCATCATCTTTATCATTTATGTGCCCATGTGTAAATTCTCAGGGCAGTAGTTTTGAATCATAGGTCACTTGAGGGATTATTTTGAGTTGGGTCACCTATGTATCAGTGTGTGGCCCAGTTAACTAGGTAAAATGTCTGTGTAGCCGTTTCTTTCGAGACATAACAGACCAGGGCATGCCATCAATAGGACATAAAGAATGGTACCACCTGTGTAAAGAGACAAGGAATTAAGGTTTGTGTTGATTCACATACATATATAATGGGAGGATACAAGGCACCCGTATCATCAACAAATTACCCCGTGTAATCTATCCCAATTATTTATAGGTTAATCACCCAAGGAGGGAAAAGATCAAATTACCTTAGAAATGGATCATAAAGGTTACTATATGGAGGTATGAGGTGCATGTGCCTTCATTTCCAGCAGTCTATCAGGCAATCCGCCTGCTGGATTTAAGGGAGGAAATGTTGGGGCAGAAACACTCAAGACAATTGTCTGATTGATAAATTGCTTTGTGTCAACAATTATATAGTGGTTCTCCAAAAGTAATTTACCTTAATTATCCACAACTGAGTATTCCTATGTCTCAAAGGCAAATCTTTTCTGTGAAGAACCCTGGACGTATCACTCCAAATCTCCTTGTCGTGATTTCTTTCACATATATCCCATAGTTTTGAGCAAGAGTCCTGACAGAGGTATGGGGCACAATTGCCTCAGTTATTTGTCAATGGCTATCAAATAGTTAGTTCAGCAACAATCTGATAATTTCAAATGCTGAAGTGAAGAAAGTTGTTATTTACAACCATGTCCAAACGGAAGTATGAGGCACCAATCCCTCGATTTCTTTTAAAGGCTATCAGATGATTTCAAATACATGACAGAGGTGTACAGCATAAAGAGCTTTAGTTCTTTTTGACAATTACCAAGTGGTTGTATATATTGATATCGTTAATTGTCAGAGGTATGAGGTACCAATACCTCAGTTTTTATCAATATCATAAGTGATTTTATTGCTTGACAGAGGTCAGAGACCCAAAAACTTCAGGTCTTACCAGCAGCTACTAATGCATTTGGCTAGATTATAAACATGATATATTGAGCACATAGAGGTATAAGAGAGTGGCCAAGATATAGGCAAACCTCCCTTCTACTGTTCTCCCGTCTTGCCAGCAGGTATAGGACGAGGAATGAGAGAGGGTAGGTGCATCCAAATTGGCCAGAAAGAAGAGAAAGAGGAGGTATCAAGCAAGGAGACTCAGGCAGGTATTCCCTGGTGCCTTGTAACAGGTAGTGCAGAGATTTTAAACCTGCACATATGTCTCTAATGCGGTACACTCCTGAAAGGTTAATTGAGATTTTAATTACTGTTAATTTTTATCAGTGTCAACCAAAATAATGATAATATTACTTCTTCTCTCTTTGCCCTATTGTCTTCCCATATATACCCCAACACAAGACAAAATGAAAAAATGAAAAAAAAAATGAATAAATAAATGAATGACTTCACAATAACTGACAAAACCCGTTTGTCATGTAATAATCAGCTGTTCTCTCTAATGCAGTATTACTGCTACTGCCAGTGTAGGTAACCACTGTTATCATTTGCTAATTATAGCAATGGGTAACTCCCAAAAGGCTCATTAGCATATCATAATGAGCTGTTTTCTCTGATGCAATATTGCTGCTACTGCCAGTATTTGTAGCTAGTATTGATACTTGCCAGAGATGTTATATGTATCAAAAGAGAGAGATATGATACATCTATCATAAGACATGTAGCTGTTTTCGAAATAACACCTCTGAGAGTAGAACTGTAAATTTAACCAATTTGTATCCTCATAGTTATTATCCTGATCTTTTGAGATGGAAACAAGATGTTTGAATGTCACGTATAAAGTTGTATATATATTCACTGGCCACCACTCTGTCTATATAGTTACCACTCCCGGGACAGGGTGCGGAGAAAAGGGGGAAATGCCACCCCAGAGTTTCACATGTAGACGTCTATACTTGCGGACGATCCCCGCCGTCTATCACCGCGCGGCGTCCCGTTCTCCTGCGGCCGCTCTGGCCAGCGGCAGACAGATACTTCCTCCGTTCCCAGCTGCCACACTACTGTTCCACTGACGGACCGGTGGGTCACGTGTGCGCACCACGTGACTCACCCTCTAGAAAGACCGACGTACATTTCACAAGGCTTGATCACAGGTAATTAGGTAGCCTATGATCCATTGTTTTTAAAGGGGGAAAAATGCTACTTATTCACAGTCTTTCTTCATTATTAATCAATTATAGGTGCCGGACGCAATCCTATGTAGCTAGGCTACCCAATTAAAGGTCATAGGTTTCCAATAAAATTTATCAGGACCTATTAAATACAAAAATTATTATTACTGCCATTCAATAATAAGAGAAATCACTAATCAGTATACAGACTATATTGCAGTAAGTATATACATGTAATCCCAATTATAGGGAAGAAAAAGGAAAAAGGATGATGATATATAGGGCATTTCAAAAACCATGTAGTTATGGTATAATTAAATATTATAGATGTATTTCCGTAGGGGTCCTATTTTTACCCAATATTATTTAGGAACATTTCTTAAGATTTTTAATTATTTGTGTATATTGGAACAAGGAAGGAAGGAGATACAAGGGAAGAAAAAAATATAAAAATAAATAAAAATAAAAAATAAATAATAAAAATAAAAAATAAATAAAAATTAAATTAAATTAGTGTTGTAAAATAGATAAAATTAATGCATATAGAGGATTAAAGGGATTGATGCCCATGACCAATAATATATTAATTACAATTAAGGTGGCTACAGATATGCATGTGCATCAGTGTTTATACACATCTGTCTGCCCCTACATAGCTGTTATTGACTTCAGGCCGCATTAAATAAATAGTGGTGTAAGGTCATACATAATTTGTCATCCACCATATTGCAGAGAGTTTATACTGCATTTATGTAGAAAGCCCTAAACCCTGTGCAGAAAATAAAGTGTGTGTGTGGTTTAAGAAGTGAGTGATCTATATGGTTATCGTGATAAATGAGATTATTATAAAAGTGATATCAATGACTTTGTGTATGTACTATATATCACTCTCGTAGAGGTGATATATAGCGGTGCCGGATTTCTATTAAATCACTCATAGGATGTGAAGACAGTGATATGGTAATCTGAAAGAAATTTATATAAAACCAATTAAATAAACAGTGACTAACATGATGATATTGAAAAGAAAAGAGTGAAAAAAGTGATATCGTATTGCCTTGATGCATTAAGCGTGAATAGTAATAAACAGTGTATGTGAAGAAACTGGGTTAGAGCTATAATTGATTCAATTATATACCTAAACTAAAAATGACTGAAAGCGCCCAATTAATATAATATCAAGATTATTTGGGAAGAAAAGCTCCAAAATTGATGTTTTCATTTAAACCCTCAGGGTTGAGAGCCCCAAGTTTAAAGGTCCATTCGCATTCCCTTTGTAATAAATGGTTGACAATGTCGCCTCCTCTGTTTCCTAACTTAACTTGTTCCAAACCATAAACTTTAAGGTTTTGCCAGGACCCATCATGTTCATAGTGAAAATGACGTGCAACTGACGTCAGTTTTTTGAAATTTGCCAAATCCTTTGCGGCATTTCGTATTGAGCCAATATGCTCTAAGATGCGTTGTTTGAAGGGTCTACTTGTCATCCCAACATATCGTTTATTGCACTCACATGATATGCAGTAAACTACTGCTTCTGTATTGCAATTAATGTAGTGTTGGGATTTTATGTTTTTACCAAAGCGATCCATAATGCTATCTGTTTGTTTGATCCACTTGCAGGCTTTACAATGTCCACAGGGGAAAGTTCCCACAGTTTTTGGTTTTGTTGTTGGTACCCTTTTGAAATGGCTTGAGACTAATTGGTCTCTTAGATTTGGGGATCTTTTCCAGCTCATAGAAACATGTGGACCTAATTTTTCTGCCAAGACGGGATCTAATTGAAGAATTCCCCAATGTTTTTGGATCGCTTCCTTAGCCTGATGCCATTGACGGCAAAACCTTCCAACAAAGCGTAGAGTGCCTTTGTCATCATTCTTTGATTCCTTTTTTGTGAAAATTAGTTCACTCCGATTTATGTTCCGGACACTATTGTGAGCTTTCTTAACTGATGTTTTGCTATATCCTCTTTCTTGAAGCCTTTTTGTAAGTTCCTTACTCTGTTCAACAAATGATGTATCATCTGAACAGTTCCTTCTCAAACGGAGAAATTCTCCTTTTGGGATATTTTTAACTGTAGAAGGAAGATGTGAACTGGCATGATGTAAGAGGGAATTTGTAGAAGTTTCTTTCCTGTATAGTTTTGTGGAAATCATATCATCCTGGTTCTTATATATTAAGATATCCAAGAAGGGAAGTTCCTGTTGACTGATGTCATGAGTCAGATGTATATTAAATTGGTTATTATTGAGATGTTCAATAAAGAGTAAAAGTAATTGGATATCACCCTCCCAAATCATCAAGATATCATCAATGTATCTAATCCACATTATGATATTAGAAGTGAAGTTGTCATTCTGATCCGTAAACACATGTTTCATTTCCCACCATCCTAAAAAGATATTTGCATATGTAGGTGCGCATGCGGCTCCCATGGCGGTTCCTCGCGTTTGTAAATAAAACCTGTCATTAAAGATAAAGAAGTTATGATGTAATATGAATTTTAGGAGATCTGCTATGAAGGCATGGAATCCCTCATAACCCTCAGTTCTCATAAAATAATTAACTGCCTTCAAACCTACTGTATGGTCAATGGATGTGTATAATGCCTCCACATCCAATGAAACCAAAAACTGGTTTTCTTCCAGGCGTATGCCATGTAATCTGCGTAAGACATCCGAGGTATCCTGGACATAGGATGGAAGTGCCTGAACATGATGCCTAAGATGCGTATCCACAAAGATACTGGCATTTTCTGTTAAAGCACCTATACCCGAGACGATGGGTCTCCCGGGTGGTGTTGTCAGGTTTTTGTGCACCTTTGGGAGCAAGTAAAAAGTTGGTATTCGAGGATGGTCACTAGAGAGAAAGGCAAATTCGTGAGAAGTGATAATATCATCTTTAAGAGCGTTGGTAATCTTTTTATTATAGATGGATTTGAATTCCTCTAGTGGATTGAAAAGAAGTCTTTTGTAGCATGTGGGATTATCCAATTGCCTGTAGGCTTCCTGTAAGTATTTTGTTTGGGGCCACAGAACCACATTACCTCCTTTATCGGATGGTTTTATAATTGTATCCCTCCATGATTGTATCTCATGGAGGGCCAATTTTTCTTCTTTCGTTAGGTTAAAGTTTTTTGGATATAGGGGTTTCTTTATGTGAATTTGATCAAATTCTTTAGATACAGCCTTAATAAATATCTGTACCTCTGGACTGGTATGTTCTGGAGGGAAGAAAGAGGATTTCTTCTTAATTATTGGTCTGGTCTTCACCTCCCATTCCTGGCCCCGAGGTGTTGAAGTTTCTTCTTCAAGATCCATCAGGGCCTCAAGGGCTTCAGACTCCAAAATGGCAAGATTCTCAATCGGTTTCTCTACATGGATCGAGATGGGGTCCTTATGGGTTCCCTGATTTTGATTGTAAAACTTAGTAAGAAGCAACTTTCTACCAAACATTTTTAGATCCTTTTCCCATTCGAATCTATTGAAATCTGTAGTTGGAGAATATGTGAGGCCTTTACTCAAGATAGATAAGTGATTATTGTTTAACTGATGTTCAGACAAATTGATCACTTTGAGATTAGATGATGATTCCGCCTCAGTGCCTGTAGAGGGGAGGTGAGGTGTCACCTCTTCCGAGTGTTCCGTATGGGTTGTCTCCTTGATGGTGGGGAATCCCATTGTCGTTGTTGATAGCCTCTTTCGTTTCCTATTTGCCCTCCTTGTTTTCCTTCTTTTTGCCTTCCCCTCTTTCCCTTCTCGAAATCCCCTAAAAAAGAATTAGTTGAAAAACTGGGATTGAAATTGGAAGCGGTATGGTTGGACCTATAATTTGTTGCTTGCAATGTCTCAGTACCAGATTCCAAATCCTCAGTTCCTGATGTCTCTGTCTCAGAGGATGAATAATTATCCGTGTTCTTTGGAGGGTATGGTTTCCACACTTGTTTGTGCCACTTGAAGATTTTGCCAGATGCAAAATCTCTTCTGTCTCTGATAAATTTATTCTTTTTTCTATCCACGATGGTTTGTTCGTAAGTTTTAATATCCGCCTTATGTTTCTCGAAACACCGTTGGAATTGCAAATCTTTTTCCCAGGGTTCAAGTTTTTTGCTCAGTTCCTCTAGATCCCGTTCACACCCTTCCAATACAAGATTGTTATGTTTCATCAGAATGTGAATTAAATCATTTGAGCATTTTAAGAGAGCGTTCTCCCATTCACCTCTTAAGCCTTCACTTGCTAGTTCGAATGTGGGAAAGACTCTTGGTCTTAAACCCCTTGGAACAATTTTGTTCTTAATATAGTTTTCAAGTGTAATGAGATCCCAATTAATTCTAACCTGCTTCTGTAGTGTCTGTTTAAGTCGGAGAAAATCTCCTTCCCAACTTATGTGGGGATCCTGATTTTCAATATTGCTAGGGAAGATATCTTCTAAATTATCACCAGTTGCTCTTTTAAAGGTCAATTCTTGTCTTAAATTAAAGCTCATTCTGTTCCCGCAATGTGTAGATGTGAATAGTGTAAACAGGCAATAAAGAGAGAAATTTCAGTATTACAATTTCTTGGAATCAAAAGAGAAGATCCCAAGAAAAATGTAATTATTATAAATAGTTATGATGTAATCCGTGCTGGCCGTACAGTCTTAAGAAAGACTGTAACCAGTCTATAGAGATTATTGCAAAAAAAGAGAGGGGAATAGGGACTGGGGAAGGCCGCACAGGATAAATTGTTGAACAAATTGTAATTGCCTCAGAAAAACTGACACTCTTGGGATATTGTTTTCCCTTTTATTGATCAATTGTATACCTATAACCTAATGGTATAATGGTTACAATAAATTATGACGGTCAGTGGTGCTCCCAAGGGTATAGAGACACAAATCATGAAAATGACCACAAGGAAGACCAAAAAAACCCTGGTTGGAAGCACTCTTGTCTGAGGTAACGAGAAAAATTTAATATATACTGATGAAAAATTATTAATCTTAAAATTACAAATTTTATTTGGTATGCCTTAAAAATTATTTATACAACATCCATATGAATAAACTAATAAATATGTGATCTTCTTGCAAAAATATGTAAAAAGAGTATGGTCTGATCTAAATAACCTCAGTCAAAGACGATTAATTATGTTTGAGTCCGTCTGTGTGATAATTCCCTTCTCATAAGTATAAGAAAATATACCAAAATTTTGATAATGTGACCATCATCTTTATCATTTATGTGCCCATGTGTAAATTCTCAGGGCAGTAGTTTTGAATCATAGGTCACTTAAGGGATTATTTTGAGTTGGGTCACCTATGTATCAGTGTGTGGCCCAGTTAACGAGGTAAAATGTCTGTGTAGCCGTTTCTTTCGAGACATAACAGACCAGGCCATTCTTTATGTCCTATTGATGGCATGCCCTGGTCTGTTATGTCTCGAAAGAAACGGCTACACAGACATTTTACCTCGTTAACTGGGCCACACACTGATACATAGGTGACCCAACTCAAAATAATCCCTCAAGTGACCTATGATTCAAAACTACTGCCCTGAGAATTTACACATGGGCACATAAATGATAAAGATGATGGTCACATTATCAAAATTTTGGTATATTTTCTTATACTTATGAGAAGGGAATTATCACACAGACGGACTCAAACATAATTAATCGTCTTTGACTGAGGTTATTTAGATCAGACCATACTCTTTTTACATATTTTTGCAAGAAGATCACATATTTATTAGTTTATTCATATGGATGTTGTATAAATAATTTTTAAGGCATACCAAATAAAATTTGTAATTTTAAGATTAATAATTTTTCATCAGTATATATTAAATTTTTCTCGTTACCTCAGACAAGAGTGCTTCCAACCAGGGTTTTTTTGGTCTTCCTTGTGGTCATTTTCATGATTTGTGTCAAATTTTTTATGTAAGGAGTCAACACTTGCACGTAATTCCTTCCATAAGTCCATCCACTCAGGTGTCTGCCCCGCAGGGGGTGACATCACATTTATAGGCATCTGCTCCGCCTCCACATAAGTCTCCTCATCAAACATGTCGACACAGCCGTACCGACACACCGCACACACACACAGGGAATGCTCTTAAAGGAGACAGGACCCCACAAAAGCCCTTTGGGGAGACAGAGATAGAGTATGCCAGCACACACCAGAGCGCTATATAATGCAGGGACTAACTGAATTATGTCCCTTATAGCTGCTATAATATTTACTGCGCCTCAATCTGTGCCCCCCCTCTCTTTTTTACCCTTTTCTGTAGTGTAGACTGCAGGGGAGAGTCAGGGAGCTTCCTTCCAGCGGAACTGTGAGGGAATAATGGCGCCAGTGTGCTGAGGGAGATGGCTCCGCCCCTTTTTCGGCGGACTTTTCTCCCGCTTTTTTCTGTATTCTGGCAGGGGTAATTACCACATATATAGCCTCTGGGGCTATATATTGTGGTTATTTTGCCAGCCAAGGTGATATTATTGCTGCTCAGGGCGCCCCCCCCCCCCCACAGCGCCCTGCACCCTCAGTGACCGGAGTGTGAAGTGTGTATGAGGAGCAATGGCGCACAGCTGCAGTGCTGTGCGCTACCTTGGTGAAGACTGAAGTCTTCTGCCGCCGATTTTCCGGACCATCTTGCTTCTGGCTCTGTAAGGGGGACGGCGGTGCGGCTCCGGGAACGAACACCAAGGACGGGTCCTGCGGTCGATCCCTCTGGAGCTAATGGTGTCCAGTAGCCTAAGAAGCCCAAGCTAGCTGCAAGCAGGTAGGTTGGCTTCTTCTCCCCTTAGTCCCTCGTTGCAGTGAGCCTGTTGCCAGCAGGTCTCACTGTAAAATAAAAAACCTAAAATATACTTTTTTTCTAGGAGCTCAGGAGAGCCCCTAGTGTGCATCCAGCTCGGCCGGGCACAGAAATCTAACTGAGGTCTGGTGGAGGGGCATGGAGGGAGGAGACAGTGCACACCAGGTAGTACCAAATCTTTCTTTTAGTGTGCCCAGTCTCCTGCGGAGCCGTCTATTCCCCATGGTCCTTACGGAGTCCCCAGCATCCACTAGGACGTTAGAGAAAAAGGGGACGCTGTCTGCCGTAATGTGTAAAAAAGGGGACGCTGTCTGCCGTAATGTGTAAAAAAGGGGACGCTGTCTGCCGTAATGTGTAAAAAAGGGGACGCTGTCTGCCGTAATGTGTAAAAAAGGGGACGCTGTCTGCCGTAATGTGTAAAAAGGGGGACGCTGTCTGCCGTAATGTGTAAAAAGGGCACGCTGTCTGCCTTAATGTGTAAAAAGGGGACGCTGTCTTCCATAATGTGTAAAAAGGGGGACTGTCTGCTGTAATGTGTAAAAGGAGCTCTACCTGGTGTAGTGGCGCTACTGTGCAGCGTAATTTGAATAATGGAGACTACTGTGCACCGTAGTATGAATTGCTATTATTTTGTGGCCACGCCCCTTCCCTGTGAAGCTACGCCGCTATATATTTTTTGCTCGCCTATGGCGCGCACTGCCCCTATCTTGCATGGGGGGGCGCCAATGCCGTTTCTTGCACACAGCGCTAAAATGCCTAGTTACGGCACTGGTCAACAGTTTCCAGCTGTCTCACTGCAATCTCTGACACCTTGGGGTAAATTTACTAAGCTCCCGATTTTGACCGAGATGCCGTTTTTTCATCAAAGTGTCATCTCGGTAATTTACTAAGCAATAATCACGGCAGTGATGAGGGCATTCGTAATATTTTGAAGTCCTAGGAAAAAAATCACGAATGAATACACCATCGGTCAAAACGCGGCTGTTTAAGTATGAATCTCGGTCATTTACTAAGAAGTGCAAAGCAAAAAAAAAACAAACACTGCCGTGAAAAATTACAACTCGTAAAAAAGTGCTAAAAAAAAACAGACCTTTTTTTTTTATTCGTGATTGGATAGGCATGCACGGATCCATGAGATCCGTGCATGTATATCAGTGGGAAGGGGTGGGAAAGTGTTAGTTTTCACAAAAAAAATTGCGTGGGTTCCCCCCTCCTAAGCATAACCAGCCTCGGGCTCTTTGAGTCGATCCTGGTTGCAGAAATATGGTGAAAAAATGACAGGGGTTCCCCCATATTTAAGCAACCAGCATCGGGCTCTGCGCCTGGTCCTGGTTCCAAAAATACGGGGGACAAAAAGAGTAGGGGTCCCCCGTATTTTTAAAACCAGCACCGGGCTCCACTAGCTGGACAGATAATGCCACAGCCGGGGGTCACTTTTATATAGTGCCCTGCGGCCGTGGCATCAAAAATCCAACTAGTCACCCCTGGCCGGGGTACCCTGGGGGAGTGGGGACCCCTTCAATCAAGGGGTGTCCCCCCCAGCCACCCAAGGGCCAGGGGTGAAGCCCGAGGCTGTCCCCCCCCATCCAATGGGCTGCGGATGGGGGGGCTGATAGCCTTTGTTGTAAAAGAAAAGATATTGTTTTTAGTAGCAGTACTACAAGTCCCAGCAAGCCTCCCCCACATGCTGGTACTTGGAGAACCACAAGTACCAGCATGCGGCGGAAAAACGGGCCCGCTGGTACCTGTAGTACTACTACTAAAAAAATACCCAAAAAAACACAAGACACACACACCGTGAAAGTATAATTTTATTACATACATACACACATACATACATACTTACCTTATGTTCCCACGCAGGTCGGTCCTCTTCTCCAGTAGAATCCAAGGGGTACCTGTTGAAGAAATTATACTCACGAGATCCAGGGGTCCAGGGTCCTCGGGGAATCCAGGTGTAATCCACGTACTTGAAAAAAATAACAAAACGGACACCCGAGCCACGCACTAAAAGGGGACCCATGTTTGCACATGGATCCCCTTTTCCCGACTGCCAGAAACCCACTCTGACTGATGTCTAAGTGGGTTTCTTCAGCCAATCAGGGAGTGCCACGTTGTAGCACTCTCCTGATCGGCTGTGTGCTCCTGTACTGAGTGACAGGCGGCACACGGCAGTGTTACAATGTAGCGCCTATGCGCTCCATTGTAACCAATGCTGGGAACTTTCTGCTCAGCGGTGACGTCACTTTAGGTCAACCGCAGGGCAGAAAGTTCCCAGCATTGGTTACAATGGAGCGCATAGGCGCAACATTGTAACACTGCCGTGTGCCGCCTGTCACTCAGTACAGGAGCACACAGCCGATCAGGAGAGTGCTACAACGTGGCACTCCCTGATTGGCTGAAGAAACCCACTTAGACATCAGTCAGAGTGGGTTTCTGGCAGTCGGGAAAAGGGGATCCATGTGCAAACATGGGTCCCCTTTTAGTGCGTGGCTCGGGTGTCCGTTTTGTTATTTTTTTCAAGTACGTGGATTACACCTGGATTCCCCGAGGACCCTGGACCCCTGGATCTCGTGAGTATAATTTCTTCAACAGGTACCCCTTGGATTCTACTGGAGAAGAGGACCGACCTGCGTGGGAACATAAGGTAAGTATGTATGTATGTGTGTATGTATGTAATAAAATTATACTTTCACGGTGTGTGTGTCTTGTGTTTTTTTGGGTATTTTTTTAGTAGTAGTACTACAGGTACCAGCGGGCCCGTTTTTCCGCCGCATGCTGGTACTTGTGGTTCTCCAAGTACCAGCATGCGGGGGAGGCTTGCTGGGACTTGTAGTACTGCTACTAAAAACAATATCTTTTCTTTTACAACAAAGGCTATCAGCCCCCCCATCCGCAGCCCATTGGATGGGGGGGGGGACAGCCTCGGGCTTCACCCCTGGCCCTTGGGTGGCTGGGGGGGGGGGACCCCTTGATTGAAGGGGTCCCCACTCCCCCAGGGTACCCCGGCCAGGGGTGACTAGTTGGATTTTTGATGCCACGGCCGCAGGGCACTATATAAAAGTGACCCCCGGCTGTGGCATTCTGTCCAGCTAGTGGAGCCCGGTGCTGGTTTTAAAAATACGGGGGACCCCTACTCTTTTTGTCCCCCGTATTTTTGGAACCAGGGCCAGGCGCAGAGCCCGATGCTGGTTGCTTAAATATGGGGGAACCCCTGTCATTTTTTTTCCCATATTTCGGCAACCAGGATCGGCTCAAAGAGCCCGAGGCTGGTTATGCTTAGGAGGGGGGACCCCACGCAATTTTCTTTTAAATATTTGACAGTGTTTAATTTAAAAAAAAAACAAAAAAAATGAACCCCAGCACGGATCACACAGATCCGGCCGAGATTCATTGTAAAAAAGTCGGCAGTGTTTTGCTAATCACTGCCGTAAAAATAGAAAAAAAACCACGAATGACATCGACATCGGAACAAAAGAAAAACCCGAATACGACAGCTTAGTAAATTAGTCGTAATCAATTCAAAAAGTTGCAGTTTTACACTTTCGATGTCATTCGTGATTGAACTTTGACCTGAAACGGGAAAATACGAATCTTAGTAAATTTACCCCCTTGTCTGCAGCCGGCAAATATGTCTAATGGAAGAGACAAGGGCTGGATTCCTGACGCATGAATCCAAATATAAGAGTACATTGCACAATATAGACGCATAATGGCGAATGGGCAGGAGTGATACCAGCTAAAACTGATTGTTACAATCTATTTTGGAACCAAACTAAAAAATGTAAATACACTATATTAAAAATAATAACTTGCTGAAGACATCTACCTGAGAACATATGCTATTGAGAAGTGATGCATTCAATTTGCTGGCTGTCGTGACTCGTGATACCGGTGGTCAGGTAACCGACAACGGGACCCTGGCAAAACAGGACTATTACCACTCATGGATGTCTACGACACCCATAGCATGGGAATAGATTCTGCGGCAAGCGCAGTGAGCCACCAAGCCCGCAGCGTGGCAAGCAGAGCGAGCCCGCAAGGCATCTCTTTGCCCTCGCCCCACTGCTGGCATTATGGAGGGCAATGTTGCCGCTGTCGGTATATGGACAGCCAGCATCCCACTCGCTGGGAAATCATACTGATTCCATTGAGAATTTAGTACAGTGAGGGGCGGGCAGATTTCATTTAGTACAGTGAGGGCAGATTTATCAATGGTAATGAGTAAAAACAAGAATATCACTTAGTTGTTAAATCTGCCCTTTGTTTTTTATTCGCAATCACTGACCAGACTGTGGCATCAGAGGGGCAAGCTATCAGTGTGGCCATGCTTAGAGCCTAATATGAGGTCTGTACTGTGATAAGTTTATGAATGGCGGACCAGTGACATCAAGTCGTCTTCATAATTCTAGAGTCTAATTCACCCAATAGCTGTCCAGAAATCAGCAAGTGAAAGCTTCAGCTCATGGGGTATCCAATTATAGCCGATACGTTTATTGCAGGTGAAAAAAAGCCGGATATCGCAATTAATGGGCGACGGTCATTATTGCGGTATTCTATTATAGGCCCTTTTCCTCATCCGAAAACAGACCCACGGTAGAATCATAATCTGCGATAAATGTCGGTATCGGGGGAATGAGTTTGTCGCACCGGAGCTAATAGATAGTCTTCGGTTATACAATTACCTGTGGTCATCGATGTCACAACTGAGGGCCTGAGCTGACGGAAGGCAGCCTCAGTTGTAGGGGCTGAGATGTACCGGAACCTGGGAGGTTGTATCAGACCCCTGGACATGTAAGTAACATGAAGAGAAACCGCCCGAAGGCGTGACCACGACAACTTGAGTAAAAGTCAATGATATTTATTTATGACAAACTCCATGCATCACAGTAGCAGTAAAAAGTAACATAAAAATCAGCAGAGAAATAATAATACAGTTCCTGGGTGCTACAGGGTGGCAGAGGCCACAGAGCTCTGGTGGTATGAGACAGTTCTTATTATCTGCAAGTTGGAAAGTCCTTACCAGGCTCAACTGTAGCAATGAGGAAAGCCCAGGGTCGTACCAGCTGGTGTTCCAGGGAAAGCTGGACTGCTGTAGATAAAATGCTGCTGTGGGTACTGGTTAGAACCAGACAGGTGTTGGCACGGAGTGGATACTGGCTGGAACCAGTTAAATAATAAATAAAGCTTGAGAGCGATGCAATGTAGATGAAATGTAGAATTTGAGAGCGGAGAAATAATAATACCGGTGGAGAGTGGTAAACTGCAGAAAGGACACCGGCCCTTTAAGAGAAGCTGTACACTGCTGGAAGCTGAGCTGGAAGCAGGTGATGTTGTAGCTGGAAACAGGTGAGTCCAGTATGGATCGGAGAGTCAGGCTACACCGCAGATGGAATGCTGGTGCGGGTCTCTATAGCAGAAGTCTGGAAACAGGAGCTGGAACCTGGAAGACATTCACAGAAGAGAGACAAACTGGAACTAGGTTTGACAACCAAAGCACTGACGCCTTCCTTGCTCAGGCACAACCTATTTATACCTGCAGCAAGGAAGGCATTGGCTAGGCAATTATGCAAATTAATAATACTGACAACGGATTGGTAGGAATGATCAGCTGACAGAATCCAAGATGGCTGCGCCCATGCAGACACTTGGAGGGAAGTTTGGATTGTAATCCATGTGGTCTGGAAAACAGTAATGGCGGCGCCGGCCACCGGAGACAGGAGACGCCAGGCTGACAGATGCACATCCAATCACGCGGACACAGCGGAGGCCGCGGCTGACGTAATCGCCACTCTGAATGCAGAAGCTCAGGGACGGCGGCGGAGGCCGCGGGAGACGCCATGCCAGATGTATAAGGCGTTACTGTGACTGCGTCCAGAGAGACAGGCGAGGATGCGGGAATGTGCACATCAGGATGACAGATGGGATCCGGTCCTGGAGCGCTGAGCCAGCCTTAGGAGGCATCTGATAGGTAAGAAATGGCGTCCAGATACCCGGATCGTGACAGCCGACAGCGGGTAATTGGATAACCCGTGGGTCTGCAACCTGCGGCTCTCTAGCTGCTGTGGAACTGCACATCCCAGCATGCCCTGCCTCAGTTTTAGCATGCCTTAAAAGCAAAACTGTGGCATGGCATGCTGGGATGTGTAGTTCCACAGCAGCTAGAGAGCCACAGGTTGCAGACCCACGGGATAATCCCTTAGTGGCCGTACCAATAGGACATTTTTATTGTGGACAGACATTACTACGTAAGCTGCCCATACCTGTTTTCTTGGGATGGCCAAGACTGGCCTCATTTCAAGTCCATGTCGAAGCCCATAACATGTTCCATCCTACACAAACAGTTTCTGCTATAGTTGGGTGATGTAACCATAGCAGAAGATGACAAAAAGCAATGAAGCTGACTATTGCTGAAAACAAGATACGGAGGGAGAACAGGACATCCCAATGGCTTTTTAAAAAGATAATGGGGCACAAGGTTTGTCTGTACCATGAAGGAGAGCAGACATGAATCTATTTGTTGAGTGCAGTGATCATCTATAGCTATAGGTGATAATTGGGGCACAGTAGATAATTGCGGCACAATATGACATACAACCTTTGTAGGTACACAAGTACAGATCAGAACTTATTTTTCACTGCAACAGAGCCCGGGCCACCAAGAGATTTCTTCTTGCCTAACAACTTAGTGCAAGTGCAAACTGCAGCTACACCAACTATGCCTGCCATGGAAAGTGTTGGACTTAGAGACTGTCTCATTAAATGCCCACAGTACATGCTCTGCTAAGGCAATTACATCCTATAAATCCAAGCTCAGAGGTGTATTTACTAAGCCTTGGATGGAGATAAAGTCAACGCTGATGAACAGCCAACCGGCTACTAACTGGCATGCCGCAGTCTGTGTTTGAAAATGACAGTTAGGAGATGATTGGCTGGTACTTTATCTCCATCCACAACTTAGTAAATAGACCCCTTAGTATGGAGACTCTTCCATGATGGGCAACTTAAGATCCTGGAAGACTGACCTGCTGACACCTAAAGAAGAACGAAAACAAAACGACCAAGGTCCTCAGCCACCAAAGTAGGTTCACACCTGGAACAATCCATCTTTATTTGGAATCAGATACAGTAAGCTGCCCTATCATTTCTGAGGTTGTGCTATGCTGCCTTAAACACCTCTGTATATTCATATACCACAAGAGTGCTCATACTTTCCAAAATTAGATATCAAGTAAGGAATTTCATATTTTGTTTAACATTTTATTTGCATCCAAGACTATATAAGTCTTCATTGGGATATAAAGCAACATGGAGGTTACATTTCCAAAAGCTGTAGGGTATATTTTGGTGGTTTTCACTTTGAGTTCTTCAGTTCCATTGACTGCAACCCCCTCTCCACCCACTGGGAAATTTACGCCCAGAGCTCATGTTATGTCCATACACTTATTTTCTATTGTACTGTTCTACGTGCGTGTTTTACTAGACTGTAAAGCGTATTAGGCTTCAGTTGATTTTTGTGGACATCAGAAGTCTAATCTATAAATTCAACAGAGCCTTGATATTCCAGTTTTCTGTGAAGCATAAATCATTCATCCTATCCTGAAGAGTCACCTTTAATAGAAAGAACGTTCCTTCAATTGAAAGGCACTTGGGTCAGGAGGTCCTTTATCACCCTCTCCTTGTGCATACTATTTTGCATAGACCTTCCAGGTCTTTGTATTGTCTGTGGCATCTTCTTTACAGGATACAAACATACTTTTTTATTTATATGATAATATAAAATTCCACCTCGCTTGAAGTCACTTATAGCATTGCCGAGCAGACAGTGCATGTCTGATATCAAGAGAGGCTCTTGGACCTAATAATCCCTAACACTCTTGCTTGGTAACCACCTACTCCCTAGAGGAATGGATCTATTTACTAAGCACACCCAAGGCAAAGCTGTCACTGCTGAGGTCCAGATATTGTTACTTATCCTTGGCCCTATTGCTCATGGAGTTCCTGAAATTCTCTGAGATGGGGTCTCAAAATTGTTTGCACCATAGGTAGAGGGACCAGTCCTGTGCTGACTAGCTTGGGACTGGTTTTCAGTATGGTATACTCTGTATCTCCCTGGTACAGCGGGATTCAGCCATGGTTTTCTAATGCTGGGGTTGGTTGAGGATTTGGAGAGGGTTACATGGTGCTCCATTTTTTACTTTATTTTAGACCAGGGCCATCTTAACCTATAGGCACCCTGGGCAGCTGCCCAGTGCCCCACAAATGTAGGATCCTCCGAGTAGGGGTAGGTGGTGGTGGTCACACAATCAGAATCAGTAGCGGATCTTGCTACGGGCACACAGGATTTTTGCCCGAGGCGCTGCTGCCGTGGCAAGATCCGCTACTGGTGGTTCCCCCCTTCCCCCGGTGCCAGTACTGCTGTGCGGTGCGCGATGAAGTCATTGCGCACCGCACTGCATTGTGGGAGCGGCACTTAGACACTAGGGGTCATGATTGATCTCTAGTGTCTATGCGGTTCTATGGGAGAGACGTCATGACGTCTCTCCCATAGATCAGAGGAGCGGCGCCAGCAGCCAGAGACGGAGAGCAGCAGCGGTCGGGCATCAGAAGCGGGGATGGTAAGTATTCATTTTTTTTATTTTATTTTTTAAAAGCGGCACAAACGGGGGCAATACTACTGGGGCCACAACTCTACAGGGGGCAATACTACTGGGGCCACAAACGGGGGCAATACTACTGGGGCCACAAACGGGGGCAATACTACTGGGGGCACAAATGGGGGCAATACTACTGGGGGCACATTGACCACTCCCCTTTATGAAGCCACACCCCTATTTTCACCCGGGGCGCCACAAGGGCTAGAATTGGCCCTGGGGGCAATACTACTGGGGGCACAACTCTACTGGGGGCACAACACTACGGTGGGCAGTCAGAGCCGGCCATAGGCAAACTAGGCAATTGCCTAGGGCATTTGATATGACTAGGGGCATCAGCAGCTTCTGCTGATTAAAATGATATGCGGCATGCCTATATTCTGTGCGTAGCATTTCATATGCAGATACAGCCACAGTCTCACACAGTATATAGGCATGCTGCATATCAGTTTAATTAGCAGGAGCTGCTTGTGCATCCTAGCCACATAGCTATGCAAATAAGATGCATTTTCATAAAAAAAGGTGCCCGACGTTAGCATTGAGGCAAGATTTATGAGGACACATCTGTATCCAAGCAGAGGCAGAGGTCACAGTGTTAGTGGCAGTGTGAGTGCTGTGTGCATGTGAGTGGGTTGGTTGGTTGTGCAGTAGTGTTCAGAATATGTGTAAGGAGCATTATGTGTGTCATGTAAAAATTATTTAATAATGTGCAACATATGTGTAAGGGGCACTATGTGCGTCATTATGTGTATAAGGGCATTAATAATGTGCGGCATATGTGTAAGGGAATTATGTGTAAAAGGGCATTAATAAAGGTTGTCATAATGTGTAAGGTGCATTATGTTTATAAGGACATTAATAATGTGTCTCATGTGTAAGGGGCATTACTGTACAGAATTATGTGTATAAATGCATTACTAATGTGTGGCATTATGTGTATAAGGTGCTCTACTATGTGGCGTTGCGTATAGGAAGGGCACTACTGTGTCGTCTAATGTGAATAAAGAGCAATAGGGTGTGGTGTAATGTGAATAAGGAGCAATTCAGTGTGATGTAATGTGAATAAGGGGCTCTACTGTGAGGAGTAACATTTATAAGGTCAAGTGATACTACTGTGGGATGTAATGTGAATTAGGGACACTATCGCATGATCAAATGTGAATAAAGTTGCAGTACTGTGTGGCGTAATTGGAATTACTATTGTGTGGCCATGCCCCTTGCCAGCAAAAACACACCCCTTTTTGGGCGGTGCGCCAAATGTGAGAACTGTTCCTATTTAAAATATAGGGGATACAAACACCAAAATAAGGACTGCTATGGGTGAGGGGTGATGGTGCTGGGAATGGGGTGCAGGGTCCGAGGCGGAACCAGCAGTGGTGCTAGGGGGCACCAGCCAAAATCTTGCCTAGGGCATCATATTGGCTAGGGCCGGCTCTGTGGGCAGTACTAATGAGGGCACAACTACAGGGGGCATAACTGACCACGCCCCTCCTCCACGATGCCACGCCCCCTTTTCCCCGCCCTGGGCGCCACACGGTCTAGATCCGGCCCTGGTGGCATTATTACTTCTTTCTGCTGCTGATTCCTCTCACAATGTAGCCAAGCATCTGACTAGACTTCCTGGTATATAACATGGTGTCTGGCACTCTATTACATGGGGAGCTGTGTCTGTCGGGTATGCGGGGGAACTAGAAGTCCCAGCATGACCCGGGGCCGTCTCTGATACAAGCAGGTGCATTACGTACTGAACTACATCTCCCGTCATGCGTCACGCTCAGGCCAGGACCCGCCACGCCTTCATACGTCACTCGCCGTGCGCCGCTACGCTCCCTGCCATGAGCTGTCAATTAGCAGGGGGGCGGGGCCTGCTGTAGCCGGCGTCTCCTAGCAACGGGACCCAAACAGCGGTGGCGGCTGCAGGAGACAGAGAGAGAGAGCGATCGGTGAGAGAGCGGCGCCCCCCCAGTTACCCCCCCTACACTCTGTACATACCCCAAGTTACCCCCGACACCGTATACATGCCCACATTTACCCCCCAACACCGTATACATACCCCCAGTTACCCCCCAACACCCTGTACATGCCCCCAGTTACCCCCCAATACCCTGTACGTGCTCCCAGTTACCCCCCAATACCCTGTACGTGCCCCCAGTTACCCCGCAACACCCTGTGCATGCCCCCAGTTACCCCCCAACACTCTGTACATACCCCAAGTTACCCCCGACACCGTATACATGCCCACATTTACCCCCCAACACTGTATACATACCCCCAGTTACCCCCCAACACCCTGTACATGCCCCCATTTACCCCCCATCACCCTGTGCATACCCCCCAGTTACCCCCCAATACCCTGTACGTGCCCCCAGTTACCCCGCAACACCCTGTGCATGCCCCAGTTACCCCCCTACACTCTGTACATACCCCAAGTTACCCCCGACACCGTATACATGCCCACATTTACCCCCCAACACCGTATACATACCCCGTTACCCCCCAACACCCTGTACATGCCCCCATTTACCCCCCAACACCCTGTGCATACCCTCAGTTACCCCCAATACCATGTACGTGCCCCCAGTTACCATGCAACACCCTGTGCATGCCCCCAGTTACCCCCCTACACTCTGTACATACCCCAAGTTACCCCGACACCGTATACATGCCCACATTTACCCCCAACACCATATACATACCCCCAGTTACCCCCCAACACCATATACATACCCCCAGTTACCCCCCAACACCCTGTACGTGCCCCCATTTACCCCCCAACACCCTGTGCATACCCCCAGTTACCCCCCAATACCCTGTACGTGCCCCCAGTTATCATCCGACACCCTGTACATGCCCCCAGTTACCCCCCTACACTGTACATACCCCAAGTTACCCCCGACACCGTATACATGCCCCCATTTACCCCCCAACACCGTATACATACCCCCAGTTACCCCCTAACACCCTGTGCATACCCCCAGTAACCCCCGCCGACACCCTGTACATGCCCCCATTTACCCCCCAACACCTTGTACGTGCCCCCAGTTACCCCCCAACACCCTGTGCATACCCCCAGTTACCCCCCGACACCATGTACATACCCCCAGTTACCCCCCAACACCCTGTGCATACCCCCAGTTACACCCCGACACCCTGTGCATACCCCCAACACCCTGTACGTGTCCCCAGTTACCCCCCAACACCCTGTACATGTCCCCAGTTACCCCCGAACACCCTGTGCATACCCCCAAGTACCCCCGACACCCTGTACATGCCCCCAGTTACCCCCCAACACCCTGTGCATACCCCAGTTACCCCCCGACACCCTGTGCATACCTCCAGTTACCCCCCCAACACCCTGTACATGCCCCCAGGCACCCCCCCAACACCCTGTGCATACCCACAGTTGCCCCCCAATACCCTGTACGTGCCCCCAGTTACAACCCAACACCCTGTGCATACCCCCAGTTACCCCCCGACACCCTGTACATGCCCTCAGTTACCCCCCAACACCCTGTGCATACCCCCAGTTACCCCCCGACACCCTGTACATGCCCCAGTTACCCCCCGACACCCTGTACATGCCCCAGTTACCCCCCAACACCGTATACATACCCCCAGTTACCCCCCAACACCCTGTGCATACCCCCAGTAACCCCCGCCGACACCCTGTACATGCCCCCATTTACCCCCCAACACCCTGTACGTGCCCCCAGTTACCCCCCAACACCCTGTGCATACCCCCAAGTACCCCCGACACCTTGTACATGCCCCCAGTTACCCCCCAACACCCTGTGCATACCCCAGTTACCCCCTGACACCCTGTGCATACCCCCAGTTACCCCCCGACACCCTGTACATGCCCCCAGGTACCCCCCCCCCAACACCCTGTGTATACCCCCAGTTGCCCCCCAATACCCTGTACGTGCCCCCAGTTACAACCCAACACCCTGTGCATACCCCCAGTTACCCCCCAACACCCTGTACATGCCCTCACTTACCCCCAACACCCTGTGCATACACCCAGTTACCCCCCGACACCCTGTGCATACCCCCAGTTACCCCCCGACACCCTGTGCATACCCCCAGTTACCCCCCGACACCCTGTACATGCCCCCAGTTACCCCCCCAACACCCTGTGCATACCCCCAGTTACCCCCCGACATCCTGTACATGCCCCCCCCAGTTACCTCTGATACCCTGCACATGCCCCCTCAATTCCCCTGATACCCTGTACATGCATCCCCAGTTACCCCCGATACCCTGTACATGCCCCTAGTTGCACCGCTACACTCTGTGCATACCCCCATTTACCCCCGATATCCTGTGCATGTCCCCAGTTACCCCATGACACCCTGTGCATATTCCCCCAACACCATGTGCATAGCCCCAGTTACACCCCTACACCCTGTACATGCCCCCCTAGTTACCGCCCGACACCCTGTGCACACCCCCAGTTATCCCCCTACACCCCATGCAAACCCACAGTTACCCCTACACTCTGTGCATACCCCCAGTAATCACCCCGACACCCGTACGCACCCCCAGTTACCACCCGATACCCTGTGCATACCCCAAGTTACCCCTGATACCCTGTACATGCCCCCCCAGTTACCCCCAACACCCTGTGCAAACCCACACTTCTACACTCTCTGCATTCCCCCAGTAACCACCCCACACCCCGTGCATATGCCCTCAGTTAACCCCGGGTACCCTGTACATACCCCTATTACCCCCTTACACTCTGTACATACTCCCTGTTACCCCCTTACACTCTGTACATACCCCGAGTAACCACCCGACACCTTGTGCATGCCCTCAGTAACCCCCCAACACCCTGTGCATACCCCCTGTTTACCCCCCTTACACTGTGCATACCCCCAGTTACCCCCACCACCCTGTACATACCTCCAGTTACCCCCTACACTGTGCCTACCTCCAGTTACCACCCACCACCTTGTGCAAGCCCACACTTACCCCTACACTCTCTGCATTCCCCCAGTTACCCCCCCCACACACACACACACACTGTGCATACCCCCCAGTTACCTCCCACGCCCCATGCAAACCCACACTTACCCCTACACCCTGTGCATACCCACAGTTATTCCCCTACATCCCGTGCAAACCTACACTTACCCCTACACTCTGTGCATTCCCTCTGTTAACCCCCACTCACCCCCTTACCACCTTGTGCATTCTCCCAGTTCCTCCCAAAACTCTGTACATACCCCCAGTTACACCCCCCGGCAACTAGTACAAACCCCCAACCCCCAGTTACCCCTCAACACTCTGTACATACCCCAAGTTACAGCCCCGGCAACCTGTACAAACCCCCAACCGCCAGTTACCCCTCAACACTCTGTACATACCCCCAGTTACACCCCGGCAACCTGTACAAACCCCCAACCCCCAGTCATACCTCAACACTCTGTACATACCACTAGTTACACCCCGGCAACCTGTACAAACCCCCAACCCCCAGTTATCCCTCAACACTCTGTACATACCCCCAGTTACACCCCGGCAACCTGTACAAACCCCCAACCCCCAGTTATCCCTCAACACTCTGTACATACCCCTAGTTACACCCCGGCAACTAGTACAAACCCCCAACCCCCAGTTACCCCTCAACACTCTGTACATACCCCCAGTTACACCCCAGCACTCTGTATATACCCCTATTTACCCCCATTACACCATCACCCTAACACTCTCCACATAACCCCCATCATCCACAAAGTCTCACCATAACACAGAGTGCCCCCAAATCCACTGACGTTCACTGTAACACTCCACACAGCTTGGGAACCCCCAAATCTACTGACTCATCTTATCACTCTGCATATAGCTGGCCGGTCCCTCTGATGGTTCTCAGCAGAGCATTGTCCATACTACGTTCCCTGCCACACACCTGAATTCTCCCCCCTCCTGTTACAGGTACTGCCCCATAGGCACCATGAGCTTGGTCTCAGAAGGCGAGGAAACGGCCAACACTGGCCCATCACTGGACTCTGAGGACCAACAGGAGAGGATTGTGGCCCGGAGGCTCCGTATCGCTGCCAGGATAGAAGCCAAAAGATGGTGAGAAGCAGCCAGGGCTCCCACCACCGATGACCCGTAGTTTACTCAGGTTATAGTTCCTTCTAGGTCCCAAATAAGGCAAAACAGTTGTAGGGACCTCATAACACGTCACATTGGGAAACGAAGTGTTGTGTGTTGTACTGGACCTGCTGCCTACACACCATGTTGCGTGCTGAACCATGATGGGTGAGACGGTAGCCGTGCTGTGTGCTGAACCATGATGGGTGAGAAGGTAGCAGTGCTGCGTGCTGAACCATGATGGGTGAGAAGGTAGCCGTGCTGCGTGCTGAACCATGATGGGTGAGAAGGTTGCCGTGCTGCGTGCTGAACCATGATGGGTGAGAAGGTTGCCGTGCTGCGTGCTGAACCATGATGGGTGAGAAGGTAGCAGTGCTGTGTGCTGAACCATGATGGGTGAGAAGGTAGCCGGGCTGCGTGCTGAACCATGATGGGTGAGAAGGTAGCCGGGCTGTGTGCTGAACCATGATGGGTGAGAAGGTAGCCGGGCTGTGTGCTGAACCATGATGGGTGAGAAGGTAGCCGTGCTGTGTGCTGAACCATGATGGGTGAGAAGGTAGCCGTGCTGCGTGCTGAACCATGATGGGTGAGAAGGTTGCCGTGCTGCGTGCTGAACCATGATGGGTGAGAAGGTAGCCTGGCTGCGTGCTGAACCATGATGGGTGAGAAGGTAGCCGGGCTGCGTGCTGTACCATGATGGGTGAGAAGGTAGCCGTGCTGTGTGCTGAACCATGATGGGTGAGAAGTTAGCCATGCTGCGTGCTGAACCATGATGGGTGAGAAGGTAGCCGGGCTGCGTGCTGTACCATGATGGGTGAGAAAGTAGCCGTGCTGTGTGCTGAACCGTGATGGGTGAGAAGGTAGCAGTGCTGGGTGCTGAACCATGATGGGTGAGAAGGTTGCCGTGCTGCGTGCTGAACCATGATGGGTGAGAAGGTAGCCGGGCTGCGTGCTGAACCATGATGGGTGAGAAGGTAGCCGGGCTGCGTGCTGAACCATGATGGGTGAGAAGGTAGCAGTGCTGTGTGCTGAACCATGATGGGTGAGAAGGTTGCCGGGCTGCGTGCTGAACCATGATGGGTGAGAAGGTAGCCGGGCTGCGTGCTGAACCATGATGGGTGAGAAGGTAGCAGTGCTGTGTGCTGAACCATGATGGGTGAGAAGGTAGCCGGGCTACGTGCTGAACCATGATGGGTGAGAAGGTAGCAGTGCTGTGTGCTGAACCATGATGGGTGAGAAGGTTGCCGGGCTGCGTGCTGAACCATGATGGGTGAGAAGGTAGCCGGGCTGCGTGCTGAACCATGATGGGTGAGAAGGTAGCAGTGCTGTGTGCTGAACCATGATGGGTGAGAAGGTAGCCGGGCTGCGTGCTGAACCATGATGGGTGAGAAGGTAGCCGGGCTGCGTGCTGAACCATGATGGGTGAGAAGGTAGCCGTGCTGAGTGCTGAACCATGATGGGTGAGAAGGTAGCCGTGCTGTGTGGGCAGTAGTGCTGATAATGACAGTGTGGGCAGTAGGGCTGATAATGGCAGTGTGGGCAGTACCGTGATAATAGCAGTGTGTGCAGTAGTGCTGATAATGACAGTGTGTGCAGTAGGGTGATAATGGCAGTGTGGGCAGTAGTGCTGATAATGACAGTGTGTGCAGTAGGGTGATAATGGCAGTGTGGGCAGTAGTGCTGATAATGGAAGTGTGTGCAGTAGGGTGATAATGGCAGTGTGGGCAGTAGGGTGATAATGACAGTGTGGGCAGTAGGGTGATAATGGCAGTGTGCGCAGTACGGTGATAATAGCAGTGTGGGCAGTAGGGTGATAATGGCAGTGTGTGCAGTAGGGCTGATAATGACAGTGTGGGCAGTAGGGTGATAATGGCAGTGTGTGCAGTAGGGTGATAATGGCAGTGTGTGCAGTAGGGTGATAATGGCAGTGTGTGCAGTAGGGTGATAATGGCAGTGTGTGCAGTAGGGTGATAATGGCAGTGTGGGCAGTAGGGTGATAATGGCAGTGTGGGCAGTAGGGTGATAATGGCAGTGTGTGCAGTATTGTGATAATGGCAGTGTGTGCAGTAGGGTGATAATGGCAGTGTGGGCAGTACAGTGATAATGGCAGTGTGTGCAGTAGGGTGATAATGGCAGTGTGTGCAGTAGAGCTGATAATGGCAGTGTGTGCAGTAGGGCTGATAATGGCAGTGTGTACAGTAGAGCTGATAATGGCAGTGTGTGCAGTAGTGCTGATAATGGCAGTGTGTGCAGTAGGGCTGATAATGACTGTGTGCAGTAGGGTGATAATGGCAGTGTGTGCAGTAGGGTGATAATGGCAGTGTGTGCAGTAGGGCTGATAATGGCAGTGTGTGCAGTAGGGCTGATAATGACTGTGTGTGCAGTAGGGCTGATAATGACTGTGTGTGCAGTAGGGCTGATAATGACTGTGTGCAGTAGGGTGATAATGGCAGTGTGTGCAGTAGGGCTGATAATGGCAGTGTGTGCAGTAGGGCTGATAATGGCAGTGTGTGCAGTAGGGCTGATAATGGCAGTGTGTGCAGTAGGGTGATAATGGCAGTGTGTGCAGTAGGGTGATAATGACAGTGTGTGCAGTAGGGTGATAATGGCAGTGTGGGCAGTAGGGATGATAATGGCAGTGTGGGCAGTAGTGCGGATAATGGCGGTGTGGGCAGTAGGGTGATAATGGCAGTGTGTGCAGTACAGTGATAATGGCAGTGTGTGCAGTAGGGCTGATAATGGCAGTGTGGGCAGTAGGGCTGATAATGGCAGTGTGTGCAGTAGGGCTGATAATGGCAGTGTGTGCAGTAGGGCTGATAATGGCAGTGTGTGCAGTAGGGTGATAATGGCAGTGTGTGCAGTAGAGTGATAATGGCAGTGTGGGCAGTAGGGTGATAATGGCAGTGTGTGCAGTAGGGCTGATAATGGCAGTGTGTGCAGTAGGGTGATAATGGCAGTGTGTGCAGTAGGGCTGATAATGGCAGTGTGTGCAGTAGGGTGATAATGGCAGTGTGTGCAGTAGGGTGATAATGGCAGTGTGTGCAGTACGGTGATAATGGCAGTGTGGGCAGTAGGGCTGATAATGGCAGTGTGTGCAGTAGGGCTGATAATGGCAGTGTGTACAGTAGGATGATAATGGCAGTGTGTGCAGTAGGGTGATAATGGCAGTGTGTGCAGTAGGGCTGATAATGGCAGTGTGTGCAGTAGGATAATAATGGCAGTGTGTACAGTAGGGTGATAATGGCAGTGTGTGCAGTAGGGTGATAATGGCAGTGTGTACAGTAGGGTGATAATGGCAGTGTGTGCAGTAGGGTGATAATGGCAGTGTGTACAGTAGGATAATAATGGCAGTGTGTACAGTAGGGTGATAATGGCAGTGTGTGCAGTAGGGTGATAATGGCAGTGTGTGCAGTAGGGCTGATAATGGCAGTGTGTGCAGTAGGGCTGATAATGGCAGTGTGTACAGTAGGATGATAATGGCAGTGTGGGCAGTAGGATGATAATGGCAGTGTGTGCAGTAGGGTGATAATGGCAGTGTGTGCAGTAGGGCTGATAATGGCAGTGTGTGCAGTAGGATAATAATGGCAGTGTGTACAGTAGGGTGATAATGGCAGTGTGTGCAGTAGGGTGATAATGGCAGTGTGTACAGTAGGATAATAATGGCAGTGTGTACAGTAGGGTGATAATGGCAGTGTGTGCAGTAGGGTGATAATGGCAGTGTGTACAGTAGTGCTGATAATGGCAGTGTGTGCAGTAGGGTGATAATGGCAGTGTGTGCAGTAGGGCTGATAATGGCAGTGTGTGCAGTAGGGCTGATAATGGCAGTGTGTACAGTAGGATGATAATGGCAGTGTGTACAGTAGGATGATAATGGCAGTGTGGGCAGTAGGGTGATAACGGCAGTGTGGGCAGTAGGGTGATAACGGCAGTGTGGGCAGTAGGGTGATAATGGCAGTGTGTACAGTAGGATGATAATGGCAGTGTGGGCAGTAGGGTGATAATGGCAGTGTGTGCAGTAGGGTGATAATGGCAGTGTGTGCAGTAGGGTTATAATGGCAGTGTGTGCAGTAGGGTGATAATGGCAGTGTGTGCAGTAGGGTGATAATGGCAGTGTGTGCAGTAGGGTGATAATGGCAGTGTGGGCAGTAGGGTGATAATGGCAGTGTGGGCAGTAGGGTGATAATCGCAGTGTGTGCAGTAGGGTGATAATGGCAGTGTGGGCAGTAGGGTGATAATGGCAGTGTGTGCAGTAGGGTGATAATGGCAGTGTGTGCAGTAGGGTTATAATGGCAGTGTGTACAGTAGGATGATAATGGCAGTGTGTGCAGTAGGGTGATAATGGCAGTGTGTGCAGTAGGGTGATAATGGCAGTGTGTGCAGTAGGGTGATAATGGCAGTGTGTGCAGTAGGGTGATAATGGCAGTGTGTGCAGTAGGGTGATAATGGCAGTGTGGGCAGTAGGATGATAATGGCAGTGTGGGCAGTAGGATGATAATGGCAGTGTGTGCAGTAGGGTGATAATGGCAGTGTGGGCAGTAGGATGATAATGGCAGTGTGTGCAGTAGGGTGATAATGGCAGTGTGTGCAGTAGGGTGATAATGGCAGTGTGTGCAGTAGGGTGATAATGGCAGTGTGGGCAGTAGGATGATAATGGCAGTGTGGGCAGTAGGGTGATAATGGCAGTGTGGGCAGTAGGGTGATAATGGCAGTGTGGGCAGTAGGGTGATAATGGCAGTGTGTGCAGTAGGGTGATAATGGCAGTGTGTACAGTAGGGTGATAATGGCAGTGTGGGCAGTAGGGTGATAATGGCAGTGTGGGCAGTAGGGCTGATAATGGCAGTGTGTGCAGTAGGGAGATAATGGGAGTGTGTGCAGTAGGGTGATAATGGCAGTGTGTGCAGTAGGGTGATAATGGCAGTGTGTGCAGTAGGGTGATAATGGCAGTGTGTGCAGTAGGGTAATAATGGCAGTGTGGGCAGTAGGGTGATAATGGCAGTGTGTGCAGTAGGGTGATAATGGCAGTGTGTACAGTAGGGTGATAATGGCAGTGTGTGCAGTAGGGTGATAATGGCAGTGTGTACAGTAGGGTGATAATGGCAGTGTGTGCAGTAGGGTGATAATGGCAGTGTGTACAGTAGGGTGATAATGGCAGTGTGTGCAGTAGGGTGATAATGGCAGTGTGTACAGTAGGGTGATAATGGCAGTGTGTGCAGTAGGGTGATAATGGCAGTGTGTGCAGTAGGGTGATAATGGCAGTGTGTGCAGTAGGGTGATAATGGCAGTGTGTGCAGTAGGGTGATAATGGCAGTGTGTACAGTAGGGAGATAATGGGAGTGTGTGCAGTAGGGTGATAATGGCAGTGTGGGCAGTAGGGTGATAATGGCAGTGTGTGCAGTAGGGTGATAATGGCAGTGTGTACAGTAGGGTGATAATGGCAGTGTGGGCAGTAGGGTGATAATGGCAGTGTGTGCAGTAGGATGATAATGGCAGTGTGTGCAGTAGGGTGATAATGGCAGTGTGTGCAGTAGGGAGATAATGGGAGTGTGTGCAGTAGGGTGATAATGGCAGTGTGTGCAGTAGGGTGATAATGGCAGTGTGTGCAGTAGGGAGATAATGGGAGTGTGTGCAGTAGGGTGATAATGGCAGTGTGTGCAGTAGGGTGATAATGGCAGTGTGTGCAGTAGGGTGATAATGGCAGTGTGTACAGTAGGGTGATAATGGCAGCGTGTACAGTAGGGTGATAATGGCAGTGTGTGCAGTAGGGTGATAATGGCAGTGTGTACAGTAGGGTGATAATGGCAGTGTGTACAGTAGGGTGATAATGGCAGTGTGGGCAGTAGGGTGATAATGGCAGTGTGTACAGTAGGATGATAATGGCAGTGTGTGCAGTAGGGTGATAATGGCAGTGTGTGCAGTAGGGAGATAATGGGAGTGTGTGCAGTAGGGTGATAATGGCAGTGTGTGCAGTAGGGTGATAATGGCAGTGTGTACAGTAGGGTGATAATGGCAGTGTGTGCAGTAGGGTGATAATGGCAGTGTGTGCAGTAGGGTGATAATGGCAGTGTGTACAGTAGGGTGATAATGGCAGTGTGTGCAGTAGGGTGATAATGGCAGTGTGTGCAGTAGGGTAATAATGGCAGTGTGTGCAGTAGGGTGATAATGGCAGTGTGTGCAGTAGGGTGATAATGGCAGTGTGTGCAGTAGGGTGATAATGGCAGTGTGGGCAGTAGGATGATAATGGCAGTGTGGGCAGTAGGATGATAATGGCAGTGTGTGCAGTAGGGTGATAATGGCAGTGTGGGCAGTAGGATGATAATGGCAGTGTGTGCAGTAGGGTGATAATGGCAGTGTGTGCAGTAGGGTGATAATGGCAGTGTGTGCAGTAGGGTGATAATGGCAGTGTGTGCAGTAGGGTGATAATGGCAGTGTGGGCAGTAGGGTGATAATGGCAGTGTGGGCAGTAGGGTGATAATGGCAGTGTGGGCAGTAGGATGATAATGGCAGTGTGGGCAGTAGGGTGATAATGGCAGTGTGGGCAGTAGGGTGATAATGGCAGTGTGGGCAGTAGGGTGATAATGGCAGTGTGGGCAGTAGGATGATAATGGCAGTGTGGGCAGTAGGGTGATAATGGCAGTGTGGGCAGTAGGGTGATAATGGCAGTGTGGGCAGTAGGGTGATAATGGCAGTGTGGGCAGTAGGGTGATAATGGCAGTGTGGGCAGTAGGGTGATAATGGCAGTGTGTGCAGTAGGGTGATAATGGCAGTGTGTACAGTAGGGTGATAATGGCAGTGTGGGCAGTAGGGTGATAATGGCAGTGTGGGCAGTAGGGTGATAATGGCAGTGTGGGCAGTAGGGCTGATAATGGCAGTGTGTGCAGTAGGGAGATAATGGGAGTGTGTGCAGTAGGGTGATAATGGCAGTGTGTGCAGGTATAACAATAAATAGAATGTCAATGAATACAAAAATATCAAAAGAAAGTTACACATTATTAAGAATGTTACATTATGTGTGTCTGTGTGTTTCTAGAATCGCACACAGCTTTGTAGACATGGTCAGTCCTTTATATGTCATTCCTGCTGGTTACAGGGAGGCGCATGGTGAGCACCCCGACTCTACAAAGAGTCAGACAGAGGGTCCCCGCAGGAGTCACAAACAGATCGAGGACAGCAGACAGGTGAGTATTACACACACACACGTATACTGTACATACATCACACACACACACACACACACACACACACACACACACACACACACACACACACACACACACATACTGTACATACATCACACACCCACTCACACACACACATACTGTACATACATCACACACCCACTCACACACACACACACACACACACATACTGTACATACATCACACACCCACTCACACACACACACACACACACACACATACTGTACATACATCACACACCCACTCACACACACATATACTGTACATACATCACACACCCACTCACACATATACTGTACATATACATCACACACCTACTCACACGTATACTGTACACACATCACACACCCACTCACACATATACTGTACATACATCACACACCCACTCACACGTATACTGTACATACATCACACACCCACTCACACACACACATACTGTACATACATCACACACCCACTCACACACACACACACATATACTGTACATACATCACACACCCACTCACACACACACACACACACACACACACACACACACACACACACACACACACACACACACATATACTGTACATACATCACACACCCACTCACACACACATATACTGTACATACATCACACACCCACTCACACATATACTGTACATATACATCACACACCTACTCACACGTATACTGTACACACATCACACACCCACTCACACATATACTGTACATACATCACACACCCACTCACACGTATACTGTACATACATCACACACCCACTCACACGTATACTGTACATACATCACACACCCACTCACACGTATACTGTACATACATCACACACCCACTCACATATATACTGTACATACATCACACCGACTCACACGTATACTGTACATATGTCACACACCCACTCACACGTATACTTTACATACATCACACACCCACTCACACCTATACCGTACATACATCACACACCCACTAACACATATACTGTACATACATCACACACCCACTCACACGTATACTGTACACACATCACACCCACTCACACGTATACTGTACACACATCACACCCACTCACACGTATACTGTACATACATCACACACCCACTCACACTTATACCGCACATACATCACACACCCACTCACACATATACTGTGCATACATCACACACCCACTCACACGTATACTGTACACACATCACACACCCACTCACACGTATGCTGTGCATATATCACACACCCACTCACACGTATACTGTGCATATATCACACACCCACTCACACGTATACTGTACATACATCACACACCCACTCACACGTATACTGTACACACATCACACACCCACTCACACGTATACTGTACATACATCACACACCCACTCACACGTATACTGTACATACATCACATACCCACTCACACGTATACTGTACATACATCACACACCCACTCACACGAATACTGTACATACATCACACACCCACTCACACGTATACTGTACATACATCACACACCAACTCACACGTAATACTGTAATTACATCACACACCCACTCACTCACGTAATACTGTACATACATCACACACCCACTCACTCACGTAATACTGTACATACATCACACACCCACTCACACGTAAAACTGTACACACATCTCACACCCACTCACACGTAATACTGTACATACATCACACACCAACTCACACGTAATACTGTACATACATCACACACCCACTCACACGTATACTATACATACATCACACACCCACTCACATGTATACTGTACATACATCACACACCCACTCACACGTCTTACTGTTCATACATCATGCACCCACTCACACGTAATACTGTACATACGACACACAGCTACTCACATGCATCACACACCCACTCACATGTATACTGTACACACATCACACACCCACTCACACGTATACTGTACATACATCACACACCCACTCACATGTAATATTGTACACACCTCACACACCCACTCACACGTAATATTGTACACACATCACACACCCACTCACACGTATACTGTACATACATCACACACCCACTCACACGTATACCGCACATACATCTTACAACCACTCCCACATATACTGTACATACATCACACACCAACTCACACTTATACCGTACGTACATACATCACACACCCACTCACACACACATATACTGTGCATACATCACACACCCACTCACACGTATACTGTACACACATCACACACCCACTCACACATATACTGTGCATATATCACACACCCACTCACACATATACTGTACATACATCACACACCCACTCACACGTATACTGTACACACATCACACACCCACTCACACACACGTATACTGTACACACATCACACACCCACTCACACGTATACGGTACTCACATCACACCCACTCACACATATACTGTACATACATCACACACCCCCTCACACATAAACTGTACATACATCACACACCCACTCACACATAAACTGTACATACATCACACACCCACTCACACTTATACTGTACATACATCACACACCCACTCACACATATACTGTACATACATCACACACCCACTCACACATATACTGTACATACATCATACACCCACTCACACGTATACTGTACATACATCACACACCCACTCACACGTATACTGTACATACATCACACACCCACTCACACGTATACTGTACATACATCACACACCCACTCCCACGTATACTGTACATACATCACACACCCACTCACACGTATACTGTACATACATCACACACCCACTCACACACACGTATACTGTACATACATCACACACCCACTCACATGTTATACTGTACATACATCACACACCAACTCGCATGTAATACTGTACATACATCACACACACCCTCACACGTATACTGTACATACATCACACACCCACTCACACGTATACTGTACATACATCACACACCCACTCACACGTATACTGTACATACATCACACACTCCCTCACACGTATACTGTACATACATCACACACTCCCTCACACGTATACTGTACATACATCACACACCCACTCACTTGTATACTGTATATACATCACACACACACTCACACGTATACTGTACACACATCACACACCCACTCACACGTACACTGTACACACATCACACACCCACTCACACGTACACTGTACACACATCACACACCCACTCACACACACGTATACTGTACACACATCACACACCCACTCACACGTATACTTAACACACATCACACACCCACTCACACGTATACTGTACACACATCACACACCCACTCACACGTATACTGTACACACATCACACACCCACTCACACGTAATACTGTACACACATCACACACCCACTCACACTTATACTGTACATACATCACACACCCACTCACACATATACTGTACATACATCACACACCCACTCACACGTATACTGTACATACATCACACACCCACACACACACACGTATACTGTACATACATCACACACCCTTTCACATATATACTGTACATACATCACACCGACTCACACGTATACTGTACATATGTCACACACCCACTCACACGTATACTTTACATACATCACACACCCACTCACACCTATACCGTACATACATCACACCCCCACTAACACATATACTGTACATACATCACACACCCACTCACACGTATTCTGTACACACATCACACCCACTCACACGTATACTGTACACACATCACACCCACTCACACGTATACTGTACACACATCACACCCACTCACACGTATACTGTACATACATCACACACCCACTCACACTTATACCGCACATGCATCACACACCCACTCACACATATACTGTGCATACATCACACACCCACTCACACGTATACTGTACACACATCACACACCCACTCACACGTATACTGTGCATATATCACACACCCACTCACACGTATACTGTACATACATCACACACCCACTCACACGTATACTGTACACACATCACACACCCACTCACACGTATACTGTACATACATCACACACCCACTCACACGTATACTGTACATACATCACACACCCACTCACACGTATACTGTACATACATCACACACCCACTCACACGAATACTGTACATACATCACACACCCACTCACACGTATACTGTACATACATCACACACCAACTCACACGTAATACTGTAATTACATCACACACCCACTCACTCACACGTAATACTGTCCATACATCACACACCCACTCACTCACGTAATACTGTACATACATCACACACCCACTCACACTTAAAACTGTACACACATCACACACCCACTCACACACACGTAATACTGTACATACATCACACACCCACTCACACGTAATACTGTACATACATCACACACCCACCCACACGTATACTATACATACATCACACACCCACTCACATGTATACTGTACATACATCACACACCCACTCACACGTCTTACTGTTCATACATCATACACCCACTCACACGTAATACTGTACATACGACACACAGCTTCTCACATGCATCACACACCCACTCACATGTATACTGTACACACATCACACACCCACTCACACGTATACTGTACATACATCACACACCCACTCACATGTAATATTGTACACACATCACACACCCACTCACACGTAATATTGTACACACATCACACACCCACTCACACGTATACTGTACATACATCACACACCCACTCACACGTATACCGCACATACATCTTACAACCACTCCCACATATACTGTACATACATCACACACCCACTCACACTTATACCGTACATACATCACACACCCACTCACACATATACTGTGCATACATCACACACCCACTCACACGTATACTGTACATACATCACACACCCACTCACACACACATATACTGTGCATATATCACACACCCACTCACACGTATACTGTACATACATCACACACCCACTCACACGTATACTGTACACACATCACACACCCACTCACACGTATACTGTACACACATCACACACCCACTCACACGTATACGGTACACACATCACACCCACTCACACATATACTGTACATACATCACACACCCACTCACACATAAACTGTACATACATCACACACCCACTCACACGTATACTGTACATACATCACACACCCACTCACACTTATACTGTACATACATCACACACCACTCACACATATACTGTACATACATCACACACCCACTCACACGTATACTGTACATACATCACACACCCACTTACACATATACTGTACATACATCATACACCCACTCACACGTATACTGTACATACATCACACACCCACTCACACACACGTATACTGTACATACATCACACACCCACTCACATGTTATACTGTACATACATCACACACCAACTCGCATGTAATACTGTACATACATCACACACACCCTCACACGTATACTGTACATACATCACACACCCACTCACACGTATACTGTACATACATCACACACCCACTCACACGTATACTGTACATAATCACACACCCACTCACACGTATACTATACATAATCACACACCCACTCACACGTATACTGTACATAATCACACACCCACTCACACGTATACTGTACATACATCACACACCCACTCACACGTATACTGTACATACATCACACACCCGCTCACACGTATACTGTACATACATCACACACCCGCTCACACGTATACTGTACATACATCACACACCCACTCACACGTATTCTGTACATACATCACACACCCACTCACATATATACTGTACATACATCACACACCCGCTCACATGTATACTGTACATACATCACACACCCGCTCACATGTATACTGTACATACATCACACACCCGCTCACACGTATACTGTACATACATCACACACCCACTCACACGTATACTGTACATACATCACACACCCACTCACACATATACTGTACATACATCACACACCCGCTCACATGTATACTGTACATACATCACACACCCGCTCACACGTATACTGTACATACATCACACACTCCCTCACACGTATACTGTACATACATCACACACCAACTCACACGTATACTGTACATAATCACACACCCACTCACACGTATACTATACATAATCACACACCCACTCACACGTATACTGTACATAATCACACACCCACTCACACGTATACTGTACATACATCACACACCCACTCACACGTATACTGTACATACATCACACACCCGCTCACACGTATACTGTACATACATCACACACCCGCTCACACGTATACTGTACATACATCACACACCCACTCACACGTATTCTGTACATACATCACACACCCACTCACATATATACTGTACATACATCACACACCCGCTCACATGTATACTGTACATACATCACACACCCGCTCACATGTATACTGTACATACATCACACACCCGCTCACACGTATACTGTACATACATCACACACCCACTCACACGTATACTGTACATACATCACACACCCGCTCACACATATACTGTACATACATCACACACCCGCTCACACGTATACTGTACATACATCACACACCCGCTCACACGTATACTGTACATACATCACACACTCCCTCACACGTATACTGTACATACATCACACACCAACTCACATGTATACTGTACATACATCACACACCCACTCACACGTATACTGTACACACATCACACACCCACTCACGTATACTGTACATACATCACACACCCGCTCACATGTATACTGTACATACATCACACACCCGCTCACACGTATACTGTACATACATCACACACTCCCTCACACGTATACTGTACATACATCACACACCAACTCACATGTATACTGTACATACATCACACACCCACTCACACGTATACTGTACATACATCACACACTCCCTCACACGTATACTGTACATACATCACACACCAACTCACATGTATACTGTACATACATCACACACCAACTCACATGTATACTGTACATACATCACACACCCACTCACACGTATACTGTACATACATCACACACCAACTCACACATATACTGTACATACATCACACACCCGCTCACATGTATACTGTACATACATCACACACCCGCTCACACGTATACTGTACATACATCACACACCAACTCACACATATACTGTACATACATCACACACCCGCTCACATGTATACTGTACATACATCACACACCCGCTCACACGTATACTGTACATACATCACACACTCCCTCACACGTATACTGTACATACATCACACACCAACTCACATGTATACTGTACATACATCACACACCAACTCACATGTATACTGTACATACATCACACACCCACTCACACGTATACTGTACATACATCACACACCAACTCACACGTATACTGTACATACATCACACACCAACTCACACATATACTGTACATACATCACACACCCGCTCACATGTATACTGTACATACATCACACACCCGCTCACACGTATACTGTACATACATCACACACTCCCTCACACGTATACTGTACATACATCACACACCAACTCACATGTATACTGTACATACATCACACACCCACTCACACGTATACTGTACACACATCACACACCCACTCACACATATACTGTACATACATCACACACTCCCTCACACGTATACTGTACATACATCACACACCCACTCACACGTATACTGTACACACATCACACACCCACTCACACGTATACTGTACATACATCACACACTCCCTCACACGTATACTGTACATACATCACACACCCACTCACACGTATACTGTACATACATCACACACCCACTCACACGTATACTGTACATACATCACACACCCACTCACACGTATACCGTACATACATCACACACCCACTCACACGTATACCGTACTTACATCACACACCCACTCACACGTATACTGTACATACATCACACACCCACTCACACGTATACTGTACATACATCACACACCCACTCACACGTATACTGTACATACATCACACACCCACTCACACGTATACCGTACATACATCACACACCCACTCACACGTATACCGTACATACATCACACACCCACTCACACGTATACTGTACATACATCACACACCCACTCACACGTATACTGTACATACATCACACACCCACTCACACGTATACTGTACATACATCACACACCCACTCACACGTATACCGTACATACATCACACACCCACTCACACGTATACCGTACATACATCACACACCCACTCACACGTATACTGTACATACATCACACACCCACTCACACGTATACTGTACATACATCACACACCCACTCACACGTATACTGTACATACATCACACACCCACTCACACGTATACTGTACATACATCACACACCCACTCACACGTATACTGTACATACATCACACACCCGCTCACATGTATACTGTACATACATCACACACCCGCTCACACGTATACTGTACATACATCACACACCAACTCACATGTATACTGTACATACATCACACACTCCCTCACACGTATACTGTACATACATCACACACTCCCTCACACGTATACTGTACATACATCACACACCAACTCACATGTATACTGTACATACATCACACACCCACTCACACGTATACTGTACACACATCACACACCCACTCACACGTATACTGTACATACATCACACACTCCCTCACACGTATACTGTACATACATCACACACTCCCTCACACGTATACTGTACATACATCACACACCCACTCACACGTATACTGTACATACATCACACACCCACTCACACGTATACTGTACACACATCACACACCCACTCACACGTATACTGTACATACATCACACACTCCCTCACACGTATACTGTACATACATCACACACCCACTCACACGTATACTGTACATACATCACACACCCACTCACACGTATACTGTACATACATCACACACCCACTCACACGTATACCGTACATACATCACACACCCACTCACACGTATACCGTACATACATCACACACCCACTCACACGTATACTGTACATACATCACACACCCACTCACACGTATACTGTACATACATCACACACCCACTCACACGTATACTGTACATACATCACACACCCACTCACACGTATACCGTACATACATCACACGCCCACTCACACGTATACCGTACATACATCACACACCCACTCACACGTATACCGTACATACATCACACACCCACTCACACGTATACTGTACATACATCACACACCCACTCACACGTATACTGTACATACATCACACACCCACTCACACGTATACTGTACATACATCACACACCCACTCACACGTATACTGTACATACATCACACGCCCGCTCACATGTATACTGTACATACATCACACACCCGCTCACACGTATACTGTACATACATCACACACCAACTCACATGTATACTGTACATACATCACACACTCCCTCACACGTATACTGTACATACATCACACACCAACTCACATGTATACTGTACATACATCACACACCAACTCACATGTATACTGTACACACATCACACACCCACTCACACGTATACTGTACACACATCACACACCCACTCACACGTATACTGTACATACATCACACACCCGCTCACATGTATACTGTACATACATCACACACCCGCTCACACGTATACTGTACATACATCACACACCAACTCACATGTATACTGTACATACATCACACACTCCCTCACACGTATACTGTACATACATCACACACCCACTCACTTGTATACTGTACACACATCACACACCCTCTCACACGTATACTGTACATACATCACACACTCCCTCACACGTATACTGTACATACATCACACACTCCCTCACACGTATACTGTACATACATCACACACCCTCTTACACGTATACTGTACATACATCACACACTCCCTCACACGTATACTGTACATACATCACACACTCCCTCACACGTATACTGTACATACATCACACACCCTCTTACACGTATACTGTACATACATCACACACTCCCTCACACGTATACTGTACATACATCACACACTCCCTCACACGTATACTGTACATACATCACACACCCTCTTACACGTATACTGTACATACATCACACACTCCCTCACACGTATACTGTACATACATCACACACTCCCTCACACGTATACTGTACATACATCTCAGGGCCAGGAGTACCGGTGATTACACTTCATACATTTGTACACGTGGCTGAAGAGCTCACACTTATCCTGTATAGGTTACACATCAGTGGCGGGGTAGCGCAGGTGAGATCCTCTGCGTGTCACTATGGTGACTGTGATATCACCTTACTTACGGGGTAATCTCTCTCTTGGCGGATCATGTGCTCTGGTTACTTGAGCTGGAACACAGACCTTTAACCATCAGTTTAATTTCAGTCCATGTTACTGCAGCTAATAAGTGGGAAAAGCAGAAACAAACTATGATCACATTGGGGAAGAGCCGAGCATGTTACTAAGATAGGGTAGACAAAAACACGAGATACTGTACCTGCCTGAAGAGCTTACTATCTAACTAGACGATGGCAGAGAGGAGTATGTGGAATTGTTTGGATTCCTTCATCACACTGAGTTAGAGGTGAGATTATGCTGATCTTGTGTGACCCAGAGTATATAAAACACACTGATTAGTGTCATCCATCAGCATTGCTACACTCTGAGGGGAGACGGCTCCACCTAGTGGCGGAAACTCTAATGACATGATCATTATAGTAACAGTGGATATGTATTGTAATTAGAGTCTCCTGGTCACATACAGGGCAATCTGACGCTGCTGCTACTTATGTTTTTATTTTCCTGTCTTGTGACAGTGCACATAACACTACTATTCCCCAGGTATCAGGCACTTGTACAGATCTTATGTATAACAATATAAAATGTATGTGACTATACAATCAGGCTCCTTAAGGGCAGATGTACAGTAACCGGTAGTGCTGGGGGTCAGGGGTGGCAGACTGGGGGGTATTGATAGTAATAATACTAATAGCTGTGTGGGTGACCTTATTTTGGATCCTTGTTCCCTACTCTTGTAGCTACATGACGGTGAGTATATGCAGGGTTGCAGTACATGGCACGGAGAGCATGCGTTCCGGTGGGATTAATCACTGCATTGTATCCCCCCCGCAGAGGCTCAGCAAGCTGGTGAGTGATGGCACCCAGCTGGTGACAAACATCCAGGTGGCGTCAGGCGCCCGGGAGACTCAGCGCAGATCGGAGGAGGAGGAACTGAGGAGGCTGAGGTACGGAGGCTGATCATATCCGCGGCTTAGTGTAGCTATATATGGAACACATCTTATGTTCCCATCGCAGAGTGCGTTCATGTGTTCTACGTCTCTACTACTCCTTTACTCTCACATCAGCTCTGTTCCCTCTAACCGTTACTTAGCCTACATACCCCTTCCATAGCCCTCTCCCTGGTCTGCTGAATGCTCTGTGGAATTGTCCCGGCTATAAAGCTGCGTTAAGCGAATGTGCATTGGGAGAACAAGAAACCTCGAGGGATAATCCTAGAATAAACGGGGTCCGTCTCCGGTTGCTTCAGAGGTAGCGGTGATTTGTTCCGCGTCCCATCACTGCGGTCATATAACAGCTGCTTTCCCTGGGCAGGGTGGAGAAGGTCAACAACGAAGCCAAAAGCAGTTTTGAGAAGTTTGAGGACATCACCAGGAAATGGCTGCTGGGCCCGGAAAAGAGGATTCCGCAGGAGTTGTGGGCCGTGCTGGACTCGCAACAACAACAGTGTGCGCAGCTGATAGAGGACAAGAACAAGCTGATAGGGGAGCTGAATCAGGTGCGTGCCTTATAACAAGCCTCCCCTGTGTACTTTATCATCCCGTATCAGCAGCTCAGTGTCTGTGCCATGGCAATAACGCTCACCGGCCGATATATACTCTGGGAAAATAGACTTTGTTGTTTACAGATGTGTGCTGTCTTACTGTCGCTGCAGTCCCGCCATATAGTCCCTCTCTGCGCACCAGGTCCCAGGCGACTCGGCCACGGCAAGAGTCTTTCTTGCTCAAAATGTGCTTCTTATTTGTATGAATCAAACAATTGTGCGACAACACTACATTGCTAGATTACACGGATCAAGTTAATGTGCGACTTTTCTACATGTGTGCGCGACTGACGCCAAGTTCCATTGTGCTCCATCTGTGACTATGGTGGTCATTCCGAGTTGTTCGCTCGCTAGCAGTTTTTAGCAGCCGTGCAAATGTTATGCCGCCGCCCACTGGGAGTGTATTTTAGCTTAGCAGAAGTGCGAACAAAGGGATCGCAGAGCGGCGGCAAACTTTTTTGTGTAGTTTCAGAGTAGCTTCAGACCTACTCAGCGCTTGCGATGACTTCAGACTGTTCAGTTCCTGTTTTGAGGCCACGAACACGCCCTGCGTTCACCCAGCCACGCCCGCGCTTCTCTAACGTCCTAAGTGGATGCTGGGGACTCCGTAAGGACCATGGGGAATAGCGGCTCCGCAGGAGACTGGGCACAAAAGTAAAGCTTTAGAACTACCTGGTGTGCACTGGCTCCTCCCCCTATGACCCTCCTCCAAGCCTCAGTTAGATTTTTGTGCCCGAACGAGACGGGTGCAGGCTAAGGGGCTCTCCTGAGCTGCTTAGTGAAAAGTTTAGTTTTAGGTTTTTTATTTTCAGTGAGACCTGCTGGCAACAGGCTCACTGCATCGAGGGACTAAGGGGAGAAGAAGCGAACTCACCTGAGTGCAGAGTGGATTGGGCTTCTTAGGCTACTGGACATTAGCTCCAGAGGGACGATCACAGGCCCAGCCATGGATGGGTCCCAGAGCCGCGCCGCCGGCCCCCTTACAGAGCCAGAAGACAGAAGAGGTCCGGAAAATCGGCGGCAGAAGACGTCCTGTCTTCACCAAGGTAGCGCACAGCACTGCAGCTGTGCGCCATTGCTCCTCAGCACACTTCACACTTCGGTCACTGAGGGTGCAGGGCGCTAGGGGGGGGGCGCCCTGAGCAGCAATAAAAACACCTTGGCTGGCGAAAATACATCACATATAGCCCCCAGGGCTATATGGATGAATTTTAACCCCTGCCAGAATCCATAAAAAAGCAGGAGAAAAGTCCGCGAAAAAGGGGCGGAGCCTATCTCCTCAGCACACTGGCGCCATTTTCCCTCACAGCTCAGTTGGAGGGAAGCTCCCCTGGCTCTCCCCTGCAGTCACTACACTACAGAAAGGGTTAAAAAAGAGAGGGGGGCACTAATTAGGCGCAGTATTAACAATACAGCAGCTATAAGGGGAAAAACACTTATATAAGGTTATCCCTGTATATATATAGCGCTCTGGTGTGTGCTGGCAAACTCTCCCTCTGTCTCCCCAAAGGGCTAGTGGGGTCCTGTCCTCTATCAGAGCATTCCCTGTGTGTGTGCTGTGTGTCGGTACATTTGTGTCGACATGTATGAGGAGAAAAATGATGTGGAGACGGAGCAGATTGCCTGTAATAGTGATGTCACCCCCTAGGGGGTCGACACCTGAGTGGATGAACTGTTGGAAGGAATTACGTGACAGTGTCAGCTCTGTATAAAAGACAGTGGTTGACATGAGACAGCCGGCTACTCAGCTTGTGCCTGTCCAGACGTCTCATAGGCCGCCAGGGGCTCTAAAGCGCCCGTTACCTCAGATGGCAGATATAGACGCCGACACGGATACTGACTCCAGTGTCGACGGTGAAGAGACAAATGTGACTTCCAGTAGGGCCACACGTTACATGATTGAGGCAATGAAAAATGTTTTACACATTTCTGATAATACGAGTACCACCAAAAAGGGGTATTATGTTCGGTGAGGAAAAACTACCTGTAGTTTTCCTGAATCTGAGTAATTAAATGAGGTGTGTGATGATGCGTGGGTTTCCCCCGATAACAACTGATAATTTCTAAAATGTTATTGGCATTATATCCTTTCCCGCCAGAGGTTAGGGTGCGTTGGGAAACACCCCCTAGGGTAGATAAAGCGCTCACACGCTTGTAAGAACAAGGGCTCTACCCTCTCCTGAGATGGCCGCCCTTAAGGATCCTGCTGATAGAAAGCAGGAGGGTATCCTAAAATGTATTTACACACATACTGGTGTTATACTGCGACCAGCAATCGCCTCAGCCTGGATGTGCAGTGCTGGGTTGGCGTGGTCGGATTCCCTGACTGAAAATATTGATACCCTAGATAGGGACAGTATATTATTGCCTATAGAGCATTTGAAAGATGCATTTCTATATATGCGTGATGCACAGCGGAATATTTGCCGACTGGCATCAAGTCTAAGTGCGTTGTCCATTTCTACCAGTAGAGGGTTATGGACACGACAGTGGTCAGGTGATGCGGATTCCAAACGGCATTTGGAAGTATTGCCTTATTAAGGGGAGGAGTTATTTGGGGTCGGTCTTTCAGACCTGGTGGCCACGGCAACAGCTGGGAAATCCACGTTTGTACCCCAGGTCGCCTCTCAACATGAGAAGACGCCGTATTATCAGGCGCAGTCTTTTCGTGGACAAGCGGGCAAAAGGTTCCTCATTTCTGCCCCGTGACAGAGGGAGAGGAAAAAGGCTGCAGAAATCAGCCAGTTCCCAGGAACAGAAACCCTCTCCCGCCTCTGCCAAGCCCTCAGTATGACGCTGGGGCTTTACAAGCAGAATCAGGGACGGTGGGGGGCCCGTCTCAATGAATTTCAGCGCGCAGTGGGCTCACTCGCAAGTAGACCCCTGGATCCTTCAGGTGATATCTCAGGGGTACAAATTGGAATTCGAGACGTCTCCCCCTCGCCGTTTCCTAAAGTCGGCTTTACCGATGTCTCCTTCTGACAGGGAGACAGTTTTGGAAGCCATTCACAAGCTGTATTCCCAGCAGGTGATAATCAAGGTACCCCTCCTGCAACAGGGAACGGGGTATTATTCCACACTGTTGTGGTACCGAAGCCGGACGGCTCGGTGAGACCGATTCTAAATCTAAAATCTTTGAACACTTACATACAGAGGTTCAAATTCAAGATTGAGTCACTCAGAGCAGTGATTGCGAACCTGGAAGAAGGGGACTACATGATGTCTCGGGACATCAAGGATGCTTACCTTCATGTCCCAATTTACCCTTCTCACCAAGGGTACCTCAGGTTTATGGTACAGAACTGTCACTATCAGTTCAGACGCTGCCGTATGGATGGTCCACGGCACCCCGGGTCTTTACCAAGGTAATGGCCGAAATGATGATATTCCTTCGAAGGAAGGGAATTTTAGTTATCCCTTACTTGGACGATTCCCTGATAAGGGTAAAATCCAGGGAACAGTTGGAGGTCGGTGTAGCACTATCTCAGGTAGTGTTGCGGCAGCACGATTGGATTCTCAATATTCCAAAATCGCAGCTGGTTCCGACGACTCGTCTTCTGTTCCTAGGGATGATCCTGGACACAGTCCAGAAAAAGGTGTTTCTCCCGGAGGAGAAAGCCAGGGAGTTATCCGAGCTAGTCAGGAACCTCCTAAAACCGAGCCAACTCTCAGTGCATCAATGCACAAGGGTTCTGGGTAAAATGGTGGCTTCCTACGAAGCAATCCCATTCGGCAGATTCCACGCAAGAACTTTCCAGTGGGACCTGCTGGACAAATGGTCCGGGTCGCATCTTCAGATGCATCAGCGGATAACCCTGTCACCAAGGACAAGGGTGTCCCTCCTGTGGTGGTTGCAGAGTGCTCATCTTCTAGAGGGCCGCAGATTCGGCATTCAGGACTGGGTCCTGGTGACCATGGATGCCAGCCTGCGAGGCTGGGGAGCAGTCACACAGGGAAGGAATTTCCAGGGCTTATGGTCAAGCCTGGAGACATCACTTCACATAAATATCCTGAAGCTAAGGGCCATTTACAATGCTCTAAGATTAGCAAGACCTCTGCTTCAAGGTCAGCCGGTGTTGATCCAGTCGGACAACATCACGGCAGTCACCCACGTAAACAGACAGGGTGGCACAAGAAGCAGGAGGGCAATGGCAGAAGCTGCAAGGATTCTTCGCTGGGCGGAAAATCATGTGATAGCACTGTCAGCAGTATTCATTCCGGGAGTGGACAACTGGGAAGCAGACTTCCTCAGCAGACACGACCTCCACCCGGGAGAGTGGAGACTTCACCCAGAAGTCTTCCACATGATTATAAACCGTTGGGAAAAACTCGACAGGTATTGCGCCAGGTCAAGGGACCCTCAGGCAATAGCTGTAGACGCTCTGGTAACACCGTGGGTGTACCAGTCAGTGTATGTGTTCCCTCCTCTGCCTCTCATACCCAAGGTACTGAGATTGATAAGATGGAGAGGAGTAAGCACTATATTCGTGGCTCCGGATTGGCCAAGAAGGACTTGGTAACCGGAACTTCAAGAGATGCTCACGGAGGATCCGTGGCCTCTACCTCTAAGAAGGGACCTGCTCCAGCAAGGACCCTGTCTGTTCCAAGACTTACCGCGGCTGCGTTTGACGGCATGGCGGTTGAACGCCGGATCCTGAAGGAAAAAAGGCATTCCGGATGAAGTCATCCCTATCCTGATCAAAGCCAGGAAGGATGTAACCGCAAAACATTATCACCGCATTTGGCGAAAATATGTTGCGTGGTGCGAGGCCAGTAAGGCCCGACGGAGGAAATTCAACTGGGTCGATTCCTACATTTCCTGCAAACAGGAGTGTCTATGGGCCTGAAATTGGGGTCCATTAAGGTTCAAATTTCGGCCCTGTCAATTTTCTTCCAAAAAGAACTAGCTTCAGTCCCTGAAGTTCAGACGTTTGTAAAAGGGGTACTGCATATACAGCCTCCTTTTGTGCCTCCAGTGGCACTTTGGGATCTCAATGTAGTTTTTGGGTTCCAAAAGTCACATTGGTTTGAACCACTTAAATCTGTGGAGTTAAAATATCTCACATGGAAAGTGGTCATGCTGTTGGCCCTGGCCTGGGCCAGGCGCGTGTCAGAATTGGCGGCTTTATCCTGTAAAAGCCCTTATCTGATTTTCCATTCGGACAGGGCGGAATTGAGGACTCGTCCTCAGTTTCTCCCTAAGGTGGTTTCAGCGTTTCACCTGAACCAACCTATTGTGGTGCCTGCGGCTACTAGGGACTTGGAGGACTCCAAGTTGCTAGACGTTGTCAGGGCCCTGAAAATATATGTTTCCAGGACGGCTGGAGTCAGAAAATCTGACTCGCTGTTTATCCTGTATGCACCCAACAAGCTGGGTGCTCCTGCTTCTAAGCAGACTATTGCTCGTTGGATTTGTAGTACAATTCAGCTTGCACATTCTGTGGCAGGCCTGCCACAGCCAAAAATCTGTAAATGCCCACTCCACAAGGAAGGTGGGCTCATCTTGGGCGGCTGCCCGAGGGGTCTCGGCTTTACAACTTTGCCGAGCAGCTACTTGGTCAGGAGCAAATACGTTTGTAAAATTCTACAAAATTGATACCCTGGCTGAGGAGGACCTGGAGTTCTCTCATTTGGTGCTGCAGAGTCATCCGCACTCTCCCGCCCGTTTGGGAGCTTTGGTATAATCCCTATGGTCCTTACGGAGTCCCCAGCATCCACTTAGGACGTTAGAGAAAATAAGAATTTACTTACCGATAATTCTATTTCTCGTAGTCCGTAGTGGATGCTGGGCACCCATCCCAAGTGCGGATTGTCTGCAATACTGGTACATAGTTATTGTTACCAAAAAATCGGGTTATTGCTGTAGTGAGCCATCTTTTCTAGAGGCTCCTCTGTTATCATGCTGTTAACTGGGTTTAGATCACGAGTTATACGGTGTGATTGGTGTGGCTGGTATGAGTCTTACCCGGGATTCAAAATCCTTCCTTATTGTGTACGCTCGTCCGGGCACAGTATCCTAACTGAGGCTTGGAGGAGGGTCATAGGGGGAGGAGCCAGTGCACACCAGGTAGTTCTAAAGCTTTACTTTTGTGCCCAGTCTCCTGCGGAGCCGCTATTCCCCATGGTCCTTACGGAGTCCCCAGCATCCACTACGGACTACGAGAAATAGAATTATCGGTAAGTAAATTCTTATTTTTTCCTAGCATGCCTGCGTTTTTCAGAACAGTCCCTGAAAACGGTCAGTTGCCACCCAGAAACGCCAACTTCATGTCAATCACCCAGCGGCCAGCAGTGCGACTGAAAAGCTTCGCTAGACCCTGTGTGAAACTACATCGTTCGTTGCACTTGTACGACGCGCGTGCGCATTGCGCCGCATGCGTAGAAGTGCAGTTTTTTTGGCCTCGTTGCTGCACAGCGAACGAATGCAGCTAGCGATCAACTTGGAATGACCACCTATGTGCGTGTGTAGGACCTATGCCTGTGGAGTTTAAGTCGCAGCCCAGCATGTCTAGTACACTGTGAGGGGTGTTTCGCTGTGATGTGAGTTGGAGTCAAAGGGGGGAATTCAATTGTTTCTCCCCGGGGCAGCCACTAGATGGCACCCAATGGAGCAATTCAATTATTGCTCCGTTCGGGGGCCTTGAGCTGTGGTGAGACACATTTCAGCTCGCAGCCCAGCATGCTGGCGAGCTAAAATGTGCGCAAAAAGTGACCCGTTTGGGCACCCAAACTGCACTTTTTTCGTGATCGCGCCCATTAGTTTAGTCGGGTTTAGCTGCTTTACTCTAATGGGCGTGATAACGGGCATCAATTGAATATCGCCCCTGCGATCTCCCGTCACTTTAGATGGGAGATCAGGCAGCAATATCTTTTGAAATGCCCCCAAAATGTAAAGCAAACTACAGTACGCTACTGAGTACGGCGCATCAATTCACCGTGAGTTATGGACGCTATACACAGCTGTATAGTTGTTAGTTATGCTGAATGGAATCACTGTGAGTTATGGACGCTATACACAGCTGTTTAGTTGTTAGTTATGCTGAATGGAATCACTGTGAGTTATGGACGTCATACACAGCTGTATAGTTGTTAGTTTTGCTGAATGGAATCACTGTGAGTTATGGACGCTATACACAGCTGTATAGTTGTTAGTTATGCTGAAAGGAATCACTGTGAGTTATGGACGCTATACACAGCTGTTTAGTTGTTAGTGTTGCTGAATGGAATCACTGTGAGTTATGGACGCTATACACAGCTGTTTAGTTGTTAGTTATGCTGAATGGAATCACCGTGAGTTATGGACGCTATACACAGCTGTTTAGTTGTTAGTTTTGCTGAATGGAATCACTGTGAGTTATGGACGTCATATACAGTAGTTTGTTAGTTTTGCTGAATGGAATCTCTGTGAGTTATGGACGTCATACACAGCTGTTTAGTTGTTAGTTATGCTGAATGGAATCACAGTGAGTTATGGACGTCATATACAGTAGTTTGTTAGTTTTGCTGAATGGAATCTCTGAGTTATGGACGTCATACACAGCTGTTTAGTTGTTAGTTATGCTGAATGGAATCACTGTGAGTTATGGACGTCATACACAGCTGTTTAGTTGTTAGTTTTGCTGAATGGAATCACTGTGAGTTATGGACGTCATACACAGCTGTTTAGTTGTTAGTTTTGCTGAATGGAATCACCGTGAGTTATGGACGCTATACACAGCTGTTTAGTTGTTAGTTTTGCTGAAAGGAATCACTGTGAGTTATGGACGCTATACACAGCTGTTTAGTTGTTAGTGTTGCTGAATGGAATCACTGTGAGTTATGGACGCTATACACAGCTGTTTAGTTGTTAGTTATGCTGAATGGAATCACCGTGAGTTATGGACGCTATACACAGCTGTTTAGTTGTTAGTTTTGCTGAATGGAATCACTGTGAGTTATGGACGTCATATACAGTAGTTTGTTAGTTTTGCTGAATGGAATCTCTGTGAGTTATGGACGTCATACACAGCTGTTTAGTTGTTAGTTATGCTGAATGGAATCACAGTGAGTTATGGACGTCATATACAGTAGTTTGTTAGTTTTGCTGAATGGAATCTCTGAGTTATGGACGTCATACACAGCTGTTTAGTTGTTAGTTATGCTGAATGGAATCACTGTGAGTTATGGACGTCATACACAGCTGTTTAGTTGTTAGTTTTGCTGAATGGAATCACTGTGAGTTATGGACGTCATACACAGCTGTTTAGTTGTTAGTTTTGCTGAATGGAATCACCGTGAGTTATGGACGCTATACACAGCTGTTTAGTTGTTAGTTTTGCTGAATGGAATCACTGTGAGTTATGGACATCATATACAGTAGTTTGTTAGTTTTGCTGAATGGAATCTCTTGTGAGTTATGGACGTCATACACAGCTGTTTAGTTGTTAGTTATGCTGAATGGAATCACAGTGAGTTATGGACGTCATATACAGTAGTTTGTTAGTTTTGCTGAATGGAATCTCTGTGAGTTATGGACATCATACACAGCTGTTTAGTTGTTAGTTATGCTGAATGAAATCACTGTGGTTATGGACGTCATACACAGCTGTTTAGTTGTTAGTTTTGCTGAATGGAATCACTGTGAGTTATGGACGTCATACACAGCTGTTTAGTTGTTAGTTTTGCTGAATGGAATCACTGTGAGTTATGGACGTCATACACAGCTGTTTAGTTGTTAGCGTTGCTGAATGGAATCACCGTGAGTTATGGACGCTACACACAGCTGTTTAGTTGTTAGTTATGCTGAATGGAATCACAGTGAGTTATGGACATCATATACAGTAGTTTGTTAGTTTTGCTGAATGGAATCACTGTAAGTTATGGACGTCATACACAGCTGTTTAGTTGTTAGTTTTGCTGAATGGAATCACTGTGAGTTATGGACGTCGTACACAGCTGTTTAGTTGTTAGTTATGTTGAATGGAATCACTGCGTGCTTTCTGTACATCCCCCATTTCTTCCAGGAACTGAAGAGAAAAGACGACCAGTACGTGAAGGATCTAAAGAAGCAGGGCGAGGACATAGATCTGCTGATTGAGAGGATGGAGGAGCAGGTCCGGAACCTCATCAAGACGTACAGGGAGGAGCTCCTGCAGATCGAGGTAGACGGCCACCCGGGCCTATCTCTAATAGATCCTCTGCCTCTTCTTGTACTGTACAAAGAGTCCGCCGCTGCTCTGAGGAACTCATATATTATCATGACTTCATTACTTAGCTGGTACACTTATTCAGTGTCCAGCTCTTGTCTCATGTCGGCATTATGTCAGCGGTATGTTCTTCAAATAACTGGAAGCTGTAGACACAGCAGATAATCTGGCAGTGTAACACGGAGGTTGGTACTGGAGCACTTATGGGCACTTGTGTGAAAGTCTGATCACTAGAGCTCCTATTTTTATAGCTGGGACCCCAATAATTTGTGTGACGTTAGGCCAGTTGCTCTGGGATGTTCTCCAGATGGCCAGGCACAAATGATGGACACTAGACCTGACCGATAGACCGTGCTCCTCCGACCCAGTGAAATGCTTAGTTCATGGTCACATGCGGGGACGGAAGGCTCAGTATAATCCATGTATATTCCATTCTCCTCCTTCTGTATATTGTACTGGGCTTTGTATTGTGTAACTCCCCCCACCCCCTCTATATCTCTCACAGAAATCCTTTGAGCTGGAGAGAAGAGAACTGCTGGATCAGAACCGGAAAAAGTGGGAGCAGAGTATGCAAGCTCGCCGCGACAAGGAGGTAACGGCGCCGCTCTCCGTATACAGGCAGATGTAATAACGTGTCGCCTATAGCAGAAAGGACCCATTGGAATCATTAGTTATGTGCACCTTACTAATGAATAATTCCATTCTGAGCGACATGCGGTGTACGCCTGCGCACATCAATCAGAATGACATCACAGGTGTTCCTGCGCACCTTTATGCTGCTACTGGTGGTGGAAGAGGGATAGATAGCGCAGTGCGCCCGGTGTTCCTGCCGTTATACATCACCGGAATGTAATAACGCATCGCTGCTCAGAGGTGAGAACTGACAGGTCGGGAGCGGCGGGCGTACAGCTGCCGCAGGTACGATGTGTATGTTCTACCGGCCGTCTGAGCAGACGTGTGGGTGTAATAACTGCTGATCCGTACACATTGTCTGCAGTGACAAAGAATGAGTCCGCAGCTGCGCCAGCGAGATCTATCTGTAGGTAGCAATTGCGCCAGGAATAATGTCAGGAGGCGTGGCTTCACTGCGAGCGCAAAAGATACCCAAAAACACACTGTGCACCAGGGCCCGAGCTGTCCACAAGTCATCCCACTGTACGCAGGTGCGTTTGGGGCTGTTAGGTGGCTGTATTCGGATGTACTCATATCAGCATGCCCTGGCTGTACTATGGATGCGTCTACGCGCCCCTCCTACCACCCTTGGTGCAGGGAGTAGTAAGCGGAATGTGGGAATCAGTCGCCACGGCAAAGACTTGTATAATCTGTACATGAGGCCCCTGGTGTGTGTATAATCCCCGCTGTGTGTGTGAGGCCCCTGGTGTGTATAATCCCCGCTGTGTGTGTGAGGCCCCTGGTGTGTATAATCCCCGCTGTGTGTGTGAGGCCCCTGGTGTGTATAATCCCCACTGTGTGTGTGAGGCCCCTGGTGTGTGTATAATCCCCGCTGTGTGTGTGAGGCCCCTGGTGTGTATAATCCCCGCTGTGTGTGTGAGGCCCCTGGTGTGTATAATCCCCGCTGTGTGTGTGAGGCTCCTGGTGTGTGTATAATCCCCACTGTGTGTGTGAGGCCCCTGGTGTGTGTATAATCCCCGCTGTGTGTGTGAGGCCCCTGGTGTGTATAATCCCCGCTGTGTGTGTGAGGCCCCTGGTGTGTATAATCCCCGCTGTGTGTGTGAGGCCCCTGGTGTGTATAATCCCCGCTGTGTGTGTGAGGCCCCTGGTGTGTATAATCCCTGCTGTGTGTGTGAGGCCCCTGGTGTGTATAATCCCTGCTGTGTGTGTGAGGCCCCTGGTGTGTATAATCCCCGCTGTGTGTGTGAGGCCCCTGGTGTGTATAATCCCCGCTGTGTGTGTGAGGCCCCTGGTGTGTATAATCCCCGCTGTGTGTGTGAGGCTCCTGGTGTGTGTATAATCCCCACTGTGTGTGTGAGGCCCCTGGTGTGTGTATAATCCCCGCTGTGTGTGTGAGGCCCCTGGTGTGTGTATAATCCCCGCTGTGTGTGTGTGAGGCCCCTGGTGTGTGTATAATCCCCGCTGTGTGTGTGAGGCCCCTGGTGTGTGTATAATCCCCACTGTGTGTGTGAGGCCCCTGGTGTGTGTATAATCCCCGCTGTGTGTGTGAGGCCCCTGGTGTGTGTATAATCCCCGCTGTGTGTGTGAGGCCCCTGGTGTGTGTATAATCCCCGCTGTGTGTGTGAGGCCCCTGGTGTGTGTATAATCCCCGCTGTGTGTGTGAAGCCCCTGGTGTGTGTATAATCCCCACTGTGTGTGTGAGGCCCCTGGTGTGTGTATAATCCCCACTGTGTGTGTGAGGCCCCTGGTGTGTGTATAATCCCCGCTGTTTGTGTGAGGCCCCTGGTGTGTGTATAATCCCCGCTGTGTGTGTGAGGCCCCTGGTGTGTGTATAATCCCCGCTGTGTGTGTGAGGCCCCTGGTGTGTGTATAATCCCCGCTGTGTGTGTGAGGCCCCTGGTGTGTGTATAATCCCCACTGTGTGTGTGAGGCCCCTGGTGTGTGTATAATCCCCGCTGTGTGTGTGAGGCCCCTGGTGTGTGTATAATCCCCGCTGTGTGTGTGAGGCCCCTGGTGTGTGTATAATCCCCGCTGTGTGTGTGAGGCCCCTGGTGTGTGTATAATCACCGCTGTGTGTGTGAAGCCCCTGGTGTGTGTATAATCCCCACTGTGTGTGTGAGGCCCCTGGTGTGTGTATAATCCCCACTGTGTGTGTGAGGCCTCCGCTAGCGCCTCATTCTCAATACTGTATTCCCGCAGCTGGAGAGCCTCATGAACCGGATAAAGAAAGTGGAGGAGTACGAGCAGCAGCTGAGCCAGCTCCGGGTGCAGGACGGGGAGGAGTACAACGTCATCAAGATAAAGCTGGAGACCGATGTGCAGGTCAGAGAGGAATGAGACACTAGGGGGCGTGAGTAGGGAGTGTGTACCCCTCATTCACATGGCATGGTCTCTCTCTGTGCCCTAGTGGGTGAGTGTGTACCCGTCATTCACATGGCATGGTCTCTCTCTGTGCCCTAGTGGGTGAGTGTGTACCCGTCATTCACATGGCATGGTCTCTCTCTGTGCCCTAGTGGGTGAGTGTGTACCCGTCATTCACATGGCATGGTCTCTCTCTGTACCCTAGTGGGTGAGTGTGTACCCGTCATTCACATGGCATGGTCTCTGTCTGTGCCCTAGTGGGTGAGTGTGTACCCGTCATTCACATGGCATGGTCTCTGTATGTGCCCTAGTGGGTGAGTGTGTACCCGTCATTCACATGGCATGGTCTCTGCCTGTGCCCTAGTGGGTGAGTGTGTACCCGTCATTCACAAGGCATGGTCTCTGTCTGTGCCCTAGTGGGTGAGTGTGTACCCGTCATTCACATGGCATGGTCTCTCTCTGTACCCTAGTGGGTGAGTGTGTACCCGTCATTCACTTGGCATGGTCTCTGTCTGTACCCTAGTGTGTGAGTGTGTACCCCTCATTCACATGGCATGGTCTCTCTCTATGCCCTAGTGGGTGAGTGTGTACCCGTCATTCACATGGCATGGTCTCTGTCTGTACCCTAGTGGGTGAGTGTGTACCCGTCATTCACATGGCATGGTCTCTGTCTGTACCCTAGTGGGTGAGTGTGTACCCCTCATTCACATGGCATGGTCTCTGTATGTGCCCTAGTGGGTGAGTGTGTACCCCTCATTCACATGGCATGGTCTCTGTCTGTACCCTAGTGGGTGAGTGTGTACCCGTCATTCACATGGCATGGTCTCTGCCTGTACCCTAGTGGGTGAGTGTGTACCCGTCATTCACATGGCATGGTCTCTGTCTGTACCCTAGCGGGTGAGTGTGTACCCTCATTCACATGGCATGGTCTCTGTCTGTACCCTAGTGGGTGAGTGTGTACCCTCATTCACATGGCATGGTCTCTCTCTGTGCCCTAGTGGGTGAGTGTGTACCCGTCATTCACATGGCATGGTCTCTGTCTGTGCCCTAGTGGGTGAGTGTGTACCCGTCATTCACATGGCATGGTCTCTGTCTGTACCCTAGCGGGTGAGTGTGTACCCCTCATTCACATGGCATGGTCTCTGTATGTGCCCTAGTGGGTGAGTGTGTACCCGTCATTCACATGGCATGGTCTCTGTCTGTACCCTAGTGGGTGAGTGTGTACCCGTCATTCACATGGCATGGTCTCTGTCTGTACCCTAGTGGGTGAGTGTGTACCCGTCATTCACATGGCATGGTCTCTGTCTGTACCCTAGTGGGTGAGTGTGTACCCGTCATTCACATGGCATGGTCTCTGTATGTGCCCTAGTGGGTGAGTGTGTACCCGTCATTCACATGGCATGGTCTCTGTCTGTACCCTAGTGGGTGAGTGTGTACCCGTCATTCACATGGCATGGTCTCTGTATGTGCCCTAGTGGGTGAGTGTGTACCCGTCATTCACATGGCATGGTCTCTGTATGTGCCCTAGTGGGTGAGTGTGTACCCCTCATTCACATGGCATGGTCTCTGTCTGTGCCCTAGTGGGTGAGTGTGTACCCGTCATTCACATGGCATGGTCTCTGTATGTGCCCTAGTGGGTGAGTGTGTACCCGTCATTCACATGGCATGGTCTCTGTATGTGCCCTAGTGGGTGTGATAAAGCTAAATATTTATCGTATATACAACCCTTTATGAGGTCTAAGAACACTGTACGCTGTTTACTTAAGAAGTACCGTAAGGGTACGCAAGTTGCGTAACGATCGCTCAGCCGTAGGCGAGACGCTCAAGCGTCACGTTCGCTCACGGCCCAGAGATCACAGACAAACACTCTGTTGGCTATGACTAACGTAATGATTCGCTATGGCGTAGCGGACGCTCGAGACCACGAGGAGATCACCAGCGGCGCAGACGCTCACAACGCTATACCTTTATGTCTAAACCTATTATTAATGAAATACACAGAATACCTTAATGTGAATACAGGGTGTAAGTGCAACCTTGTGTAACCTGACTAACTACAAAGCTGCTTGAGCGTCACCGACGCTCAAGTGAACACTAAAAACTATGAGAAAATACACAGATACTGGTTTAGGGTCCAAAGCCTATTATCTGTATTATAACTATTATACTTGCAAAAAGAATCACAGTACAAATGATACACTACAATATAACAGAGACTTCCTAACCAAATAACTATACAAGAAATACAATACAATGCTATGCTGATCTAATACAATACAATACTAGTCAATGGGAGATACGAGAGAAGGAAAAGAGAGAGAGAGAGAGAGAGATATATATGAGAGAAATGGCTCACAGAAAGACAATGATTACGGAGAGAAACTTACGCACAAGGGTAAACGATCGCATGCGCCTGGACATCCAGCACCCGATTTTCAGCAATGAGAACCGTTGAAGAGTGAGAGCTGGATGTGGTCGGCCTGCCTATTTATGCCCCACACACAATGCAATCCTACAGTCCCTACAATCCCATTGTCCATTGGACGTCGGAATTCGGCCCTGCATCATAACAAAAGGTCATAGGTTGATTCATACAGGTGGGCTGTGACGATTTCAAACAGCTCAGGTGGGTGGGGAACTAGGTTTCCCGCCGCATACCTGAGTATGAGTAAATAGTAGAAATGGACATAAACTTCTTATGTCCATAACTATTCGCACGAGCGATTAATACGCTCCAAACCAACACCGGAATATTGCTATTTAAATACTCTTCCGATGGGTACCAAACACTACTGCATGACTCCTGTTAGACCCTTCCTACGATACAAAGAGGGATTCCTCAGCTCAGGGACATTCTATATTAACCAAACTTTCAGAATCTATCAAAGGGACCATGATCTACAAACTACATTATTACTGAAAATATGTAACGAATGAGTCGCACGCTACGATTACATAAACTCTACCGTAAATACGCATACCGTGCGCCCGCGGGTGCACGCTATTGCGGGTATGCGCCTTCACGGGAGAGCGTACGCATGCGCAGCGCAGACCAGTGTGCGGTGCAAATATGGCAACGTGCATAGAGATATTTTTCTGACTTTGACAGGTGAGTGTGTACCCGTCATTCACATGGCATGGTCTCTCTCTGTGCCCTAGTGGGTGAGTGTGTACCCCTCATTCACATGGCATGGTCTCTCTCTGTGCCCTAGTGGGTGAGTGTGTACCCCTCATTCACATGGCATGGTCTCTGTATGTGCCCTAGTGGGTGAGTGTGTACCCCTCATTCACATGGCATGGTCTCTGTATGTGCCCTAGTGGGTGAGTGTGTACCCGTCATTCACATGGCATGGTCTCTGTATGTGCCCTAGTGGGTGAGTGTGTACCCCTCATTCACATGGCATGGTCTCTGTCTGTACCCTAGCGGGTGAGTGTGTACCCGTCATTCACATGGCATGGTCTCTGTCTGTACCCTAGTGGGTGAGTGTGTACCCGTCATTCACATGGCATGGTCTCTGCCTGTACCCTAGTGGGTGAGTGTGTACCCGTCATTCACAAGGCATGGTCTCTGCCTGTGCCCTAGTGGGTGAGTGTGTACCCGTCATCCACATGGCATGGTCTCTGTATGTGCCCTAGTGGGTGAGTGTGTACCCGTCATTCACATGGCATGGTCTCTGTATGTGCCCTAGTGGGTGAGTGTGTACCCGTCATTCACATGGCATGGTCTCTGTATGTGCCCTAGTGGGTGAGTGTGTACCCCTCATTCACATGGCATGGTCTCTGTCTCTACCCTAGTGGGTGAGTGTGTACCCGTCATTCACATGGCATGGTCTCTGTCTGTACCCTAGCGGGTGAGTGTGTACCCCTCATTCACATGGCATGGTCTCTGTATGTGCCCTAGTGGGTGAGTGTGTACCCCTCATTCACATGGCATGGTCTCTGTCTGTGCCCTAGTGGGTGAGTGTGTACCCGTCATTCACATGGCATGGTCTCTGTCTGTACCCTAGCGGGTGAGTGTGTACCCGTCATTCACATGGCATGGTCTCTGTCTCTACCCTAGTGGGTGAGTGTGTACCCGTCATTCACATGGCATGGTCTCTGTCTGTACCCTAGCGGGTGAGTGTGTACCCGTCATTCACATGGCATGGTCTCTGTATGTGCCCTAGTGGGTGAGTGTGTACCCCTCATTCACATGGCATGGTCTCTGTATGTGCCCTAGTGGGTGAGTGTGTACCCCTCATTCACATGGCATGGTCTCTCTCTGTACCCTAGTGTGTGAGTGTGTACCCGTCATTCACATGGCATGGTCTCTGTCTGTGCCCTAGTGGGTGAGTGTGTACCCGTCATTCACATGGCATGGTCTCTGCCTGTGCCCTAGTGGGTGAGTGTGTACCCGTCATTCACATGGCATGGTCTCTGTCTGTGCCCTAGTGGGTGAGTGTGTACCCCTCATTCACATGGCATGGTCTCTCTCTATGCCCTAGTGGGTGAGTGTGTACCCGTCATTCACATGGCATGGTCTCTGCCTGTGCCCTAGTGGGTGAGTGTGTACCCGTCATTCACAAGGCATGGTCTCTGCCTGTGCCCTAGTGGGTGAGTGTGTACCCGTCATTCACATGGCATGGTCTCTCTCTATGCCCTAGTGGGTGAGTGTTTACCCGTCATTCACATGGCATGGTCTCTCTCTGTACCCTAGTGGGTGAGTGTGTACCCCTCATTCACATGGCATGGTCTCTGCCTGTACCCTAGTGGGTGAGTGTGTACCCGTCATTCACATGGCATGGTCTCTCTCTCTACCCTAGTGAGTGAGTGTGTACTCGTCATTCACATGGCATGGTCTTTCTCTGTACCCTAGTGGGTGAGTGTGTACCCCTCATTCACATGGCATGGTCTCTGTATGTGCCCTAGTGGGTGAGTGTGTACCCGTCATTCACATGGCATGGTCTCTGTATGTGCCCTAGTGGGTGAGTGTGTACCCGTCATTCACATGGCATGGTCTCTCTCTGTACCCTAGCGGGTGAGTGTGTACCCGTCATTCACATGGCATGGTCTCTGTATGTGCCCTAGTGGGTGAGTGTGTACCCGTCATTCACATGACATGGTCTCTCTCTATGCCCTAGTGGGTGAGTGTGTACCCGTCATTCACATGGCATGGTCTCTGTATGTGCCCTAGTGGGTGAGTGTGTACCCCTCATTCACATGGCATGGTCTCTGTATGTGCCCTAGTGGGTGAGTGTGTACCCCTCATTCACATGGCATGGTCTCTCTCTGTACCCTAGTGGGTAAGTGTGTACCTGTCATTCACATGGCATGGTCTCTGTATGTGCCCTAGTGGGTGAGTGTGTACCCCTCATTCACATGGCATGGTCTCTGTCTGTACCCTAGTGGGTTAGTGTGTACCCGTCATTCACATGGCATGGTCTCTCTCTGTACCCTAGTGTGTGAGTGTGTACCCGTCATTCACATGGCATGGTCTCTGTCTGTGCCCTAGTGGGTGAGTGTGTACCCGTCATTCACATGGCATGGTCTCTGCCTGTGCCCTAGTGGGTGAGTGTGTACCCGTCATTCACATGGCATGGTCTCTGTCTGTGCCCTAGTGGGTGAGTGTGTACCCGTCATTCACATGGCATGGTCTCTGTATGTACCTTAGTGGGTGAGTGTGTACCCCTCATTCACATGGCATGGTCTCTCTCTATGCCCCAGTGGGTGAGTGTGTACCCGTCATTCACATGGCATGGTCTCTGCCTGTGCCCTAGTGGGTGAGTGTGTACCCGTCATTCACAAGGCATGGTCTCTGCCTGTGCCCTAGTGGGTGAGTGTGTACCCGTCATTCACATGGCATGGTCTCTCTCTATGCCCTAGTGGGTGAGTGTGTACCCGTCATTCACATGGCATGGTCTCTCTCTGTACCCTAGTGGGTGAGTGTGTACCCCTCATTCACATGGCATGGTCTCTGCCTGTACCCTAGTGGGTGAGTGTGTACCCGTCATTCACATGGCATGGTCTCTCTCTCTACCCTAGTGAGTGAGTGTGTACCCGTCATTCACATGGCATGGTCTTTCTCTGTACCCTAGTGGGTGAGTGTGTACCCCTCATTCACATGGCATGGTCTCTGTATGTGCCCTAGTGGGTGAGTGTGTACCCGTCATTCACATGGCATGGTCTCTCTCTATGCCCTAGTGGGTGAGTGTGTACCCGTTATTCACATGACATGGTCTCTCTCTATGCCCTAGTGGGTGAGTGTGTACCCGTCATTCACATGGCATGGTCTCTCTCTGTATCTCTGTACCCTAGTGGGTGAGTGTGTACCCGTCATTCACATGGCATGGTCTCTGTATGTGCCCTAGTGGGTGAGTGTGTACCCCTCATTCACATGGCATGGTCTCTGTATGTGCCCTAGTGGGTGAGTGTGTACCCCTCATTCACATGGCATGGTCTCTCTCTGTACCCTAGTGGGTAAGTGTGTACCTGTCATTCACATGGCATGGTCTCTGTCTGTACCCTAGTGGGTGAGTGTGTACCCGTCATTCACATGGCATGGTCTCTGTATGTGCCCTAGTGGGTGAGTTTGTACCCCTCATTCACATGGCATGGTCTCTGTATGTGCCCTAGTGGGTGAGTGTGTACCCCTCATTCACATGGCATGGTCTCTCTCTGTACCCTAGTGGGTAAGTGTGTACCTGTCATTCACATGGCATGGTCTCTGCCTGTGCCCTAGTGGGTGAGTGTGTACCCGTCATTCACATGGCATGGTCTCTGTATGTACCCTAGTGGGTGAGTGTGTACCCGTCATTCACATGGCATGGTCTCTCTCTGTACCCTAGTGGGTGAGTGTGTACCCGTCATTCACATGGCATGGTCTCTGTCTGTGCCCTAGTGGGTGAGTGTGTACCCGTCATTCACATGGCATGGTCTCTGTATGTACCCTAGTGGGTGAGTGTGTACCCGTCATTCACATGGCATGGTCTCTGTCTGTACCCTAGCGGGTGAGTGTGTACCCGTCATTCACATGGCATGGTCTCTGTCTGTACCCTAGTGGGTGAGTGTGTACCCGTCATTCACATGGCATGGTCTCTCTCTGTACCCTAGTGGGTGAGTGTGTACCCGTCATTCACATGGCATGGTCTCTGTATGTACCCTAGTGGGTGAGTGTGTACCCGTCATTCACATGGCATGGTCTCTCTCTGTACCCTAGTGGGTGAGTGTGTACCCGTCATTCACATGGCATGGTCTCTGTCTGTGCCCTAGTGGGTGAGTGTGTACCCGTCATTCACATGGCATGGTCTCTGTATGTACCGTAGTGGGTGAGTGTGTACCCGTCATTCACATGGCATGGTCTCTGTCTGTACCCTAGCGGGTGAGTGTGTACCCGTCATTCACATGGCATGGTCTCTGTCTGTACCCTAGTGGGTGAATGTGTACCCGTCATTCACATGGCATGGTCTCTGTCTGTACCCTAGTGGGTGAGTGTGTACCCTCATTCACATGGCATGGTCTCTGTATGTACCCTAGTGGGTGAGTGTGTACCCGTCATTCACATGGCATGGTCTCTGTCTGTACCCTAGCGGGTGAGTGTGTACCCGTCATTCACATGGCATGGTCTCTGTCTGTGCCCTAGTGGGTGAGTGTGTACCCGTCATTCACATGGCATGGTCTCTGTCTGTACCCTAGTGGGTGAGTGTGTACCCTCATTCACATGGCATGGTCTCTGCCTGTGCCCTAGTGGGTGAGTGTGTACCCGTCATTCACATGGCATGGTCTCTGTCTGTGCCCTAGTGGGTGAGTGTGTACCCGTCATTCACATGGCATGGTCTATGTCTGTACCCTAGTGGGTGAGTGTGTACCCTCATTCACATGGCATGGTCTCTGCCTGTGCCCTAGTGGGTGAGTGTGTACCCGTCATTCACATGGCATGGTCTCTGTATGTGCTCTAGTGGGTGAGTGTGTACCCGTCATTCACATGGCATGGTCTCTGTCTGTACCCTAGTGGGTGAGTGTGTACCCGTCATTCACATGGCATGGTCTCTGTCTGTACCCTAGTGGGTGAGTGTGTACCCGTCATTCACATGGCATGGTCTCTCTCTGTACCCTAGTGGGTGAGTGTGTACCCGTCATTCACATGGCATGGTCTCTGTCTGTACCCTAGTGGGTGAGTGTGTACCCGTCATTCACATGGGATGGTCTCTGTCTGTACCCTAGTGGGTGAGTGTGTACCCGTCATTCACATGGCATGGTCTCTGTATGTACCCTAGTGGGTGAGTGTGTACCCCTCATTCACATGGCATGGTCTCTGTATGTGCCCTAGTGGGTGAGTGTGTACCCGTCATTCACATGGCATGGTCTCTGTCTGTACCCTAGTGGGTGAGTGTGTACCCGTCATTCACATGGCATGGTCTCTGCCTGTACCCTAGTGGGTGAGTGTGTACCCCTCATTCACATGGCATGGTCTCTGCCTGTACCCTAGTGGGTGAGTGTGTACCCCTCATTCACATGGCATGGTCTCTGTCTGTACCCTAGTGGGTGAGTGTGTACCCGTCATTCACATGGCATGGTCTCTGCCTGTACCCTAGTGGGTGAGTGTGTACCCCTCATTCACATGGCATGGTCTCTGCCTGTACTCTAGTGGGTGAGTGTGTACCCCTCATTCACATGGCATGGTCTCTGTCTGTACCCTAGTGGGTGAGTGTGTACCCCTCATTCACATGGCATGGTCTCTGTCTGTACCCTAGTGGGTGAGTGTGTACCCCTCATTCACATGGCATGGTCTCTGCCTGTACCCTAGTGGGTGAGTGTGTACCCGTCATTCACATGGCATGGTCTCTGTATGTGCCCTAGTGGGTGAGTGTGTACCCGTCATTCACATGGCATGGTCTCTGCCTGTACCCTAGTGGGTGAGTGTGTACCCGTCATTCACATGGCATGGTCTCTGCCTGTACCCTAGTGGGTGAGTGTGTACCCGTCATTCACATGGCATGGTCTCTGCCTGTACCCTAGTGGGTGAGTGTGTACCCCTCATTCACATGGCATGGTCTCTGCCTGTACTCTAGTGGGTGAGTGTGTACCCCTCATTCACATGGCATGGTCTCTGTCTGTACCCTAGTGGGTGAGTGTGTACCCCTCATTCACATGGCATGGTCTCTGCCTGTACCCTAGTGGGTGAGTGTGTACCCCTCATTCACATGGCATGGTCTCTGTCTGTACCCTAGTGGGTGAGTGTGTACCCGTCATTCACATGGCATGGTCTCTGTATGTGCCCTAGTGGGTGAGTGTGTACCCCTCATTCACATGGCATGGTCTCTGCCTGTACCCTAGTGGGTGAGTGTGTACCCCTCATTCACATGGCATGGTCTCTGCCTGTACCCTAGTGTGTACCCCTCATACCCTCAGTGTGTTACTCTCCTGTGTTGGGCTACAGACCCTCCAGCAGCAGCTGCAGCAGATGAAGGCCACGTACCAGCTCAACCAGGAGAAGCTGGAGTATAACTTCCAGGTGCTGAAGAAGAGGGATGAGGAGAACACGGTTACCAAGTCCCAGCAGAAGAGACGGATCACACGGTAATGTCCCCCAGGGGCCACATCCCTTACATCTCAGTGACCTTCCCTCTGTGTCCGGGGTTATTAGATGTATCTCAGTGACAGTGTGTCAGTGTCCGTGGTTATTAGATGTATCTCAGTGACAGTGTGTCAGTGTCCGGGGTTATTAGATGTATCTCAGTGACAGTCTGTCAGTGTCCGGGGTTATTAGATGTATCTCAGTGACTGACTGTCAGTGTCCGGGGTTATTAGACGTATCTCAGTGACAGTGTGTCAGTGTCCGGGGTTATTAGATGTATCTCAGTGACAGTCTGTCAGTGTCCGGGGTTATTAGATGTATCTCAGTGACAGTGTGTCAGTGTCCGGGGTTATTAGATGTATCTCAGTGACAGTCTGTCAGTGTCCGGGGTTATTAGATGTATGTCAGTGACAGTCTGTCAGTGTCCGGGGTTATTAGATGTATCTCAGTGACAGTCTGTCAGTGTCCGGGGTTATTAGATGTATCTCAGTGACAGTGTGTCAGTGTCCAGGGTTATTAGATGTATCTCAGTGACAGTCTGTCAGTGTCCGGGGTTATTAGATGTATGTCAGTGACAGTCTGTCAGTGTCCGGGGTTATTAGATGTATCTCAGTGACAGTCTGTCAGTGTCCGGGGTTATTAGATGTATCTCAGTGACAGTCTGTCAGTGTCCGGGGTTATTAGATGTATCTCAGTGACAGTGTGTCAGTGTCCAGGGTTATTAGATGTATCTCAGTGACAGTCTGTCAGTGTCCGGGGTTATTAGATGTATGTCAGTGACAGTCTGTCAGTGTCCGGGGTTATTAGATGTATGTCAGTGACAGTCTGTCAGTGTCTGGGGTTATTAGACGTATCTCAGTGACAGTGTGTCAGTGTCCGGGGTTATTAGATGTATCTCAGTGACAGTCTGTCAGTGTCCGGGGTTATTAGATGTATCTCAGTGACTGACTGTCAGTGTCCGGGGTTATTAGATGTATCTCAGTGACAGTCTGTCAGTGTCCGGGGTTATTAGATGTATCTCAGTGACAGTCTGTCAGTGTCCGGGGTTATTAGATGTATCTCAGTGACAGTGTGTCAGTGTCCGGGGTTATTAGATGTATCTCAGTGACAGTCTGTCAGTGTCCGGGGTTATTAGATGTATGTCAGTGACAGTCTGTCAGTGTCCGGGGTTATTAGATGTATCTCAGTGACAGTCTGTCAGTGTCCGGGGTTATTAGATGTATCTCAGTGACAGTGTGTCAGTGTCCAGGGTTATTAGATGTATCTCAGTGACAGTCTGTCAGTGTCCGGGGTTATTAGATGTATGTCAGTGACAGTCTGTCAGTGTCCGGGGTTATTAGATGTATCTCAGTGACAGTCTGTCAGTGTCCGGGGTTATTAGATGTATCTCAGTGACAGTCTGTCAGTGTCCGGGGTTATTAGATGTATCTCAGTGACAGTGTGTCAGTGTCCAGGGTTATTAGATGTATCTCAGTGACAGTCTGTCAGTGTCCGGGGTTATTAGATGTATGTCAGTGACAGTCTGTCAGTGTCCGGGGTTATTAGATGTATGTCAGTGACAGTCTGTCAGTGTCTGGGGTTATTAGACGTATCTCAGTGACAGTGTGTCAGTGTCCGGGGTTATTAGATGTATCTCAGTGACAGTCTGTCAGTGTCCGGGGTTATTAGATGTATCTCAGTGACAGTCTGTCAGTGTCCGGGGTTATTAGATGTATCTCAGTGACAGTGTGTCAGTGTCCAGGGTTATTAGATGTATCTCAGTGACAGTCTGTCAGTATCCGGGGTTATTAGATGTATGTCAGTGACAGTCTGTCAGTGTCCGGGGTTATTAGATGTATCTCAGTGACAGTCTGTCAGTGTCCGGTGTTATTAGATGTATGTCAGTGACAGTCTGTCAGTGTCCGGTGTTATTAGATGTATCTCAGTGACTGTCAGTGTCCGGGGTTATTAGATGTATCTCAGTGACTGACTGTCAGTGTCCGGGGTTATTAGATGTATCTCAGTGACTGTCTGTCAGTGTCCGGGGTTATTAGATGTATCTCAGTGACAATGTGTCAGTGTCCGGGGTTATTAGATGTATCTCAGTGACAGTCTGTCAGTGTCCGGGGTTATTAGATGTATCTCAGTGACAGTCTGTCAGTATCCGGGGTTATTAGATGTATCTCAGTGACTAACTGTAAGTGTCCGGGGTAATTAGATGTATCTCAGTGACTGACTGTCAGTGTCCGGGGTAATTAGATGTATCTCAGTGACAGTCTGTCAGTGTCCGGGGTTATTAGATGTATGTCAGTGACAGTCTGTCAGTGTCCGGGGTTATTAGATGTATGTCAGTGACAGTGTGTCAGTGTCCGGGGTTATTAGATGTATGTCAGTGACAGTCTGTCAGTGTCTGGGGTTATTAGATGTATCTCAGTGACTGACTGTCAGTGTCCGGGGTAACTAGATGTATCTCAGTGACAGTCTGTCAGTGTCCGGGGTTATTAGATGTATGTCAGTGACTGTCAGTCAGTGTCCGGTGTTATTAGATGTATGTCAGTGACAGTGTGTCAGTGTCCGGGGTTATTAGATGTATCTCAGTGACAGTCTGTCAGTGTCCGGGTTATTAGATGTATCTCAGTGACAGTCTGTCAGTGTCCGGGGTAATTAGATGTATCTCAGTGACTGACTGTCAGTGTCCGGGGTAATTAGATGTATCTCAGTGACAGTCTGTCAGTGTCCGGGGTTATTAGATGTATGTCAGTGACTGTCAGTCAGTGTCCGGTGTTATTAGATGTATGTCAGTGACAGTCTGTCAGTGTCCGGTGTTATTAGATGTATGTCAGTGACAGTGTGTCAGTGTCCGGGGTTATTAGATGTATCTCAGTGACAGTCTGTCAGTGTCCGGGGTTATTAGATGTATCTCAGTGACAGTCTGTCAGTGTCCGGGATTATTAGATGTTTCTCAGTGACAGTCTGTCAGTGTCCGGGGTTATTAGATGTATCTCAGTGACAGTCTGTCAGTGTCCGGGGTTATTAGATGTATCTCATTGACAGTATGTCAGTGTCCAGGGTTATTAGATGTATCTCAGTGACAGTGTGTCAGTGTCCGGGGTTATTAGATGTATCTCAGTGACAGTCTGTCAGTTTCCGGGGTTATTAGATGTATCTCAGTGACTGACTGTCAGTGTCCGGGGTTATTAGATGTATCTCAGTGACAGTCTGTCAGTGTCCGGGGTTATTAGATGTATCTCAGTGACAGTCTGTCAGTGTCCGGGGTTATTAGATGTATCTCAGTGACAGTATGTCAGTGTCCAGGGTTATTAGAGGTATTTCAGTGACAGTCTGTCAGTGTCCGGGGTTATTAGATGTATCTCAGTGACAGTCTGTCAGTGTCCAAGGTTATTAGATGTATGTCAGTGACAGTCTGTCAGTGTCCGGGGTTATTAGATGTTTCTCAGTGACAGTCTATCAGTGTCCGGGGTTATTAGATGTATCTCATGACTGTCAGTGTCCGGGGTTATTAGATGTATCTCAGTGACAGTCTGTCAGTGTCCAAGGTTATTAGATGTATGTCAGTGACAGTCTGTCAGTGTCCGGGGTTATTAGATGTATCTCAGTGACAGTCTGTCAGTGTCCGGGGTTATTAGATGTATCTCAGTGACTGACTGTCAGTGTCCGGGGTTATTAGATGTATCTCAGTGACAGTCTGTCAGTGTCCGGGGTTATTAGATGTATCTCAGTGACAGTCTGTCAGTGTCCGGGGTTATTAGATGTATCTCAGTGACAGTGTGTCAGTGTCCGGGGTTATTAGATGTATCTCAGTGACAGTCTGTCAGTGTCCGGGGTTATTAGATGTATGTCAGTGACAGTCTGTCAGTGTCCGGGGTTATTAGATGTATCTCAGTGACAGTCTGTCAGTGTCCGGGGTTATTAGATGTATCTCAGTGACAGTGTGTCAGTGTCCAGGGTTATTAGATGTATCTCAGTGACAGTCTGTCAGTGTCCGGGGTTATTAGATGTATGTCAGTGACAGTCTGTCAGTGTCCGGGGTTATTAGATGTATCTCAGTGACAGTCTGTCAGTGTCCGGGGTTATTAGATGTATCTCAGTGACAGTCTGTCAGTGTCCGGGGTTATTAGATGTATCTCAGTGACAGTGTGTCAGTGTCCAGGGTTATTAGATGTATCTCAGTGACAGTCTGTCAGTGTCCGGGGTTATTAGATGTATGTCAGTGACAGTCTGTCAGTGTCCGGGGTTATTAGATGTATGTCAGTGACAGTCTGTCAGTGTCTGGGGTTATTAGACGTATCTCAGTGACAGTGTGTCAGTGTCCGGGGTTATTAGATGTATCTCAGTGACAGTCTGTCAGTGTCCGGGGTTATTAGATGTATCTCAGTGACAGTCTGTCAGTGTCCGGGGTTATTAGATGTATCTCAGTGACAGTGTGTCAGTGTCCAGGGTTATTAGATGTATCTCAGTGACAGTCTGTCAGTATCCGGGGTTATTAGATGTATGTCAGTGACAGTCTGTCAGTGTCCGGGGTTATTAGATGTATCTCAGTGACAGTCTGTCAGTGTCCGGTGTTATTAGATGTATGTCAGTGACAGTCTGTCAGTGTCCGGTGTTATTAGATGTATCTCAGTGACTGTCAGTGTCCGGGGTTATTAGATGTATCTCAGTGACTGACTGTCAGTGTCCGGGGTTATTAGATGTATCTCAGTGACTGTCTGTCAGTGTCCGGGGTTATTAGATGTATCTCAGTGACAATGTGTCAGTGTCCGGGGTTATTAGATGTATCTCAGTGACAGTCTGTCAGTGTCCGGGGTTATTAGATGTATCTCAGTGACAGTCTGTCAGTATCCGGGGTTATTAGATGTATCTCAGTGACTAACTGTAAGTGTCCGGGGTAATTAGATGTATCTCAGTGACTGACTGTCAGTGTCCGGGGTAATTAGATGTATCTCAGTGACAGTCTGTCAGTGTCCGGGGTTATTAGATGTATGTCAGTGACAGTCTGTCAGTGTCCGGGGTTATTAGATGTATGTCAGTGACAGTGTGTCAGTGTCCGGGGTTATTAGATGTATGTCAGTGACAGTCTGTCAGTGTCTGGGGTTATTAGATGTATCTCAGTGACTGACTGTCAGTGTCCGGGGTAACTAGATGTATCTCAGTGACAGTCTGTCAGTGTCCGGGGTTATTAGATGTATGTCAGTGACTGTCAGTCAGTGTCCGGTGTTATTAGATGTATGTCAGTGACAGTGTGTCAGTGTCCGGGGTTATTAGATGTATCTCAGTGACAGTCTGTCAGTGTCCGGGTTATTAGATGTATCTCAGTGACAGTCTGTCAGTGTCCGGGGTAATTAGATGTATCTCAGTGACTGACTGTCAGTGTCCGGGGTAATTAGATGTATCTCAGTGACAGTCTGTCAGTGTCCGGGGTTATTAGATGTATGTCAGTGACTGTCAGTCAGTGTCCGGTGTTATTAGATGTATGTCAGTGACAGTCTGTCAGTGTCCGGTGTTATTAGATGTATGTCAGTGACAGTGTGTCAGTGTCCGGGGTTATTAGATGTATCTCAGTGACAGTCTGTCAGTGTCCGGGGTTATTAGATGTATCTCAGTGACAGTCTGTCAGTGTCCGGGATTATTAGATGTTTCTCAGTGACAGTCTGTCAGTGTCCGGGGTTATTAGATGTATCTCAGTGACAGTCTGTCAGTGTCCGGGGTTATTAGATGTATCTCATTGACAGTATGTCAGTGTCCAGGGTTATTAGATGTATCTCAGTGACAGTGTGTCAGTGTCCGGGGTTATTAGATGTATCTCAGTGACAGTCTGTCAGTTTCCGGGGTTATTAGATGTATCTCAGTGACTGACTGTCAGTGTCCGGGGTTATTAGATGTATCTCAGTGACAGTCTGTCAGTGTCCGGGGTTATTAGATGTATCTCAGTGACAGTCTGTCAGTGTCCGGGGTTATTAGATGTATCTCAGTGACAGTATGTCAGTGTCCAGGGTTATTAGAGGTATTTCAGTGACAGTCTGTCAGTGTCCGGGGTTATTAGATGTATCTCAGTGACAGTCTGTCAGTGTCCAAGGTTATTAGATGTATGTCAGTGACAGTCTGTCAGTGTCCGGGGTTATTAGATGTTTCTCAGTGACAGTCTATCAGTGTCCGGGGTTATTAGATGTATCTCATGACTGTCAGTGTCCGGGGTTATTAGATGTATCTCAGTGACAGTCTGTCAGTGTCCAAGGTTATTAGATGTATGTCAGTGACAGTCTGTCAGTGTCCGGGGTTATTAGATGTATCTCAGTGACAGTCTGTCAGTGTCCGGGGTTATTAGATGTATCTCAGTGACAGTCTGTCAGTGTCCGGGGTTATTAGATGTATCTCAGTGACAGTCTGTCAGTGTCCGGGGTTATTAGATGTATCTCAGTGACAGTCTGTCAGTGTCCGGGGTTATTAGATGTATCTCAGTGACAGTCTGTCAGTGTCCGGGGTTATTACATGTATCTCAGTGACAGTCTGTCAGTGTCCGGTTTTATTAGATGTATCTCAGTGACCGTATGTCAGTGTCCGGGGTTATTAGATGTATCTCAGTGACAGTCTGTCAGTGTCCGGGGTTATTAGATGTATCTCAGTGACAGTCTGTCAGTGTCCGGGGTTATTACATGTATCTCAGTGACAGTCTGTCAGTGTCCGGGGTTATTACATGTATCTCAGTGACAGTCTGTCAGTATCCGGGGTTATTAGATATATCTCAGTGACAGTCTGTCAGTGTCTGGGGTTATTAGATGTATCTCAGTGATTGTTAGTGTCCGGGGTTATTAGATGTATCTCAGTGACAGTGTGTCAGTGTTCGGGGTTATTAGATGTATCTCAGTGACAGTCTGTCAGTGTCCGGGGTTATTAGATGTATCTCAGTGACAGTGTGTCAGTGTCCGGGGTTATTAGACGTATCTCAGTGACAGTCTTTCAGTGTCCAGGGTTATTAGATGTATCTCAGTGACAGTGTGTCAGTGTCCGGGGTTATTAGATGTATCTCAGTGACAGTGTGTCAGTGTCTGGGGTTATTAGATGTATCTCAGTGACAGTCTATCAGTGTCCGGGGTTATTAGATGTATCTCATGACTGTCAGTGTCCGGGGTTATTAGATGTATCTCAGTGACAGTCTGTCAGTGTCCGGGGTTATTAGATGTATCTCAGTGACAGTCTGTCAGTGTCCGGGGTTATTAGATGTATCTCAGTGACAGTCTGTCAGTGTCCGGGGTTATTAGATGTATCTCAGTGACAGTCTGTCAGTGTCCGGGGTTATTAGATGTATCTCAGTGACAGTCTGTCAGTGTCCGGGGTTATTAGATGTATCTCAGTGACAGTCTGTCAGTATCCGGGGTTATTAGATGTATCTCAGTGACTAACTGTAAGTGTCCGGGGTAATTAGATGTATCTCAGTGACAGTCTGTCAGTGTCCGGGGTTATTAGATGTATCTCAGTGACAGTCTGTCAGTGTCCGGGGTTATTAGATGTATCTCAGTGACAGTCTGTCAGTGTCCGGGGTTATTAGATGTATCTCAGTGACAGTCTGTCAGTATCCGGGGTTATTAGATGTATCTCAGTGACTAACTGTAAGTGTCCGGGGTAATTAGATGTATCTCAGTGACTGACTGTCAGTGTCCGGGGTAATTAGATGTATCTCAGTGACAGTCTGTCAGTGTCCGGGGTTATTAGATGTATGTCAGTGACAGTCTGTCAGTGTCCGGGGTTATTAGATGTATGTCAGTGACAGTGTGTCAGTGTCCGGGGTTATTAGATGTATGTCAGTGACAGTCTGTCAGTGTCTGGGGTTATTAGATGTATGTCAGTGACAGTCTGTCAGTGTCCGGGGTTATTAGATGTATCTCAGTGACAGTCTGTCAGTGTCCGGGGTTATTAGATGTATCTCAGTGACAGTATGTCAGTGTCCGGGGTTATTAGATGTATCTCAGTGACAGTCTGTCAGTGTCCGGGGTTATTAGATGTATCTCAGTGACAGTCTGTCAGTGTCCGGGGTTATTAGATGTATGTCAGTGACAGTCTGTCAGTGTCCGGGGTTATTAGATGTATCTCAGTGACAGTGTGTCAGTGTCTGGGGTTATTAGATGTATCTCAGTGACAGTCTATCAGTGTCCGGGGTTATTAGATGTATCTCATGACTGTCAGTGTCCGGGGTTATTAGATGTATCTCAGTGACAGTCTGTCAGTGTCCGGGGTTATTAGATGTATCTCAGTGACAGTATGTCAGTGTCCGGGGTTATTAGATATATGTCAGTGACAGTCTGTCAGTGTCCGGGGTTATTAGATGTATCTCAGTGACAGTCTGTCAGTGTCCGGGGTTATTAGATGTATCTCAGTGACAGTCTGTCAGTGTCCGGGGTTATTAGATGTATCTCAGTGACAGTCTGTCAGTGTCCGGGGTTATTAGATGTATCTCAGTGACAGTCTGTCAGTGTCCGGGGTTATTAGATGTATCTCAGTGACAGTCTGTCAGTGTCCGGGGTTATTAGATGTATCTCAGTGACAGTCTGTCAGTGTCCGGGGTTATTACATGTATCTCAGTGACAGTCTGTCAGTGTCCGGTTTTATTAGATGTATCTCAGTGACAGTCTGTCAGTGTCCGGGGTTATTAGATGTATCTCAGTGACAGTCTGTCAGTGTCCGGGGTTATTACATGTATCTCAGTGACAGTCTGTCAGTGTCCGGGGTTATTACATGTATCTCAGTGACAGTCTGTCAGTATCCGGGGTTATTAGATATATCTCAGTGACAGTCTGTCAGTGTCTGGGGTTATTAGATGTATCTCAGTGATTGTTAGTGTCCGGGGTTATTAGATGTATCTCAGTGACAGTGTGTCAGTGTTCGGGGTTATTAGATGTATCTCAGTGACAGTCTGTCAGTGTCCGGGGTTATTAGATGTATCTCAGTGACAGTGTGTCAGTGTCCGGGGTTATTAGACGTATCTCAGTGACAGTCTTTCAGTGTCCAGGGTTATTAGATGTATCTCAGTGACAGTGTGTCAGTGTCCGGGGTTATTAGATGTATCTCAGTGACAGTGTGTCAGTGTCTGTGGTTATTAGATGTATCTCAGTGACAGTCTGTCAGTGTCCGGGGTTATTAGATGTATCTCAGTGACAGTCTGTCAGTGTCCGGGGTTATTAGATGTATCTCAGTGACAGTATGTCAGTGTCCAGGGTTATTAGAGGTATTTCAGTGACAGTCTGTCAGTGTCCGGGGTTATTAGATGTATCTCAGTGACAGTCTGTCAGTGTCCAGGGTTATTAGATGTATGTCAGTGACAGTCTGTCAGTGTCCGGGGTTATTAGATGTATCTCAGTGACAGTCTGTCAGTGTCCGGGGTTATTAGATGTATCTCAGTGACAGTCTGTCAGTGTCCGGGGTTATTAGATGTATCTCAGTGACAGTCTGTCAGTGTCCGGGGTTATTACATGTATCTCAGTGACAGTCTGTCAGTGTCCGGGGTTATTACATGTATCTCAGTAACAGTCTGTCAGTATCCGGGGTTATTAGATATATCTCAGTGACAGTCTGTCAGTGTCTGGGGTTATTAGATGTATCTCAGTGATTGTTAGTGTCCGGGGTTATTAGATGTATCTCAGTGACAGTGTGTCAGTGTTCGGGGTTATTAGATGTATCTCAGTGACAGTCTGTCAGTGTCCGGGGTTATTCGATGTATCTCAGTGACAGTGTGTCAGTGTCCGGGGTTATTAGACGTATCTCAGTGACAGTCTTTCAGTGTCCAGGGTTATTAGATGTATCTCAGTGACAGTGTGTCAGTGTCCGGGGTTATTAGATGTATCTCAGTGACAGTGTGTCAGTTTCCGGGGTTATTAGATGTATCTCAGTGACAGTGTGTCAGTGTCCGGGGTTATTAGATGTATCTCAGTGACAGTCTGTCAGTGTCCGGGGTTATTAGATGTATCTCAGTGACAGTCTGTCAGTGTCCAGGGTTATTAGATGTATCTCAGTGACTGTCTGTCAGTGTCCGGGGTTATTAGATGTGTCTCAGTGACTGTCTGTCAGTGTCCGGGGTTATTAGATGTATCTCAGTGACAGTCTGTCAGTGTCCGGTGTTATTAGATGTATGTCAGTGACAGTCTGTCAGAGTCCGGTGTTATTAGATGTATCTCAGTGACAGTCTGTCAGTGTCCGGGGTTATTAGATGTATGTCAGTGACAGTCTGTCAGTGTCCGGGGTTATTAGATGTATCTCAGTGACAGTCTGTCAGTGTCCGGTGTTATTAGATGTATGTCAGTGACAGTGTGTCAGTGTCCGGGGTTATTAGATGTATCTCAGTGACTGTCAGTGTCCGGGGTTATTAGATGTATCTCAGTGACTGACTGTCAGTGTCCGGGGTTATTAGATGTATCTCAGTGACTGTCTGTCAGTGTCCGGGGTTATTAGATGTATCTCAGTGACAATGTGTCAGTGTCCGGGGTTATTAGATGTATCTCAGTGACAGTCTGTCAGTGTCCGGGGTTATTAGATGTATCTCAGTGACAGTCTGTCAGTATCCGGGGTTATTAGATGTATCTCAGTGACTGACTGTCAGTGTCCGGGGTAATTAGATGTATCTCAGTGACTGACTGTCAGTGTCCGGGGTAATTAGATGTATCTCAGTGACAGTCTGTCAGTGTCCGGGGTTATTAGATGTATGTCAGTGACAGTCTGTCAGTGTCCGGGGTTATTAGATGTATGTCAGTGACAGTGTGTCAGTGTCCGGGGTAATTAGATGTATCTCAGTGACAGTATGTCAGTGTCCGGGGTTATTAGATGTATGTCAGTGACAGTGTGTCAGTGTCCGGGGTTATTAGATGTATCTCAGTGACAGTCTGTCAGTGTCCGGGTTATTAGATGTATCTCAGTGACAGTCTGTCAGTGTCCGGGGTAATTAGATGTATCTCAGTGACTGACTGTCAGTGTCCGGGGTAATTAGATGTATCTCAGTGACAGTATGTCAGTGTCCGGGGTTATTAGATGTATGTCAGTGACTGTCAGTCAGTGTCCGGTGTTATTAGATGTATGTCAGTGACAGTGTGTCAGTGTCCGGGGTTATTAGATGTATCTCAGTGACAGTCTGTCAGTGTCCGGGGTTATTAGATGTATCTCAGTGACAGTATGTCAGTGTCCGGGGTTATTAGATGTATCTCAGTGACAGTCTGTCAGTGTCCGGGGTTATTAGATGTATCTCAGTGACAGTCTGTCAGTGTCCGGGGTTATTAGATGTATGTCAGTGACTGTCAGTCAGTGTCCGGTGTTATTAGATGTATGTCAGTGACAGTCTGTCAGTGTCCGGTGTTATTAGATGTATGTCAGTGACAGTGTGTCAGTGTCCGGGGTTATTAGATGTATCTCAGTGACAGTCTGTCAGTGTCCGGGGTTATTAGATGTATCTCAGTGACAGTCTGTCAGTGTCCGGGGTTATTAGATGTATCTCAGTGACAGTCTGTCAGTGTCCGGGGTTATTAGATGTATCTCAGTGACAGTATGTCAGTGTCCAGGGTTATTAGAGGTATTTCAGTGACAGTCTGTCAGTGTCCGGGGTTATTAGATGTATCTCAGTGACAGTCTGTCAGTGTCCGGGGTTATTAGATGTATGTCAGTGACAGTCTGTCAGTGTCCGGGGTTATTAGATGTATCTCAGTGACAGTCTGTCAGTGTCCGGGGTTATTAGATGTATCTCAGTGACAGTATGTCAGTGTCCGGGGTTATTAGATGTATCTCAGTGACAGTCTGTCAGTGTCCGGGGTTATTAGATGTATCTCAGTGACAGTCTGTCAGTGTCCGGGGTTATTAGATGTATGTCAGTGACAGTCTGTCAGTGTCCGGGGTTATTAGATGTATCTCAGTGACAGTGTGTCAGTGTCTGGGGTTATTAGATGTATCTCAGTGACAGTCTATCAGTGTCCGGGGTTATTAGATGTATCTCATGACTGTCAGTGTCCGGGGTTATTAGATGTATCTCAGTGACAGTCTGTCAGTGTCCGGGGTTATTAGATGTATCTCAGTGACAGTATGTCAGTGTCCGGGGTTATTAGATATATGTCAGTGACAGTCTGTCAGTGTCCGGGGTTATTAGATGTATCTCAGTGACAGTCTGTCAGTGTCCGGGGTTATTAGATGTATCTCAGTGACAGTCTGTCAGTGTCCGGGGTTATTAGATGTATCTCAGTGACAGTCTGTCAGTGTCCGGGGTTATAAGATGTATCTCAGTGACAGTCTGTCAGTGTCCGGGGTTATTAGATGTATCTCAGTGACAGTCTGTCAGTGTCCGGGGTTATTAGATGTATCTCAGTGACAGACTGTCAGTGTCCGGGGTTATTACATGTATCTCAGTGACAGTCTGTCAGTGTCCGGTTTTATTAGATGTATCTCAGTGACCGTATGTCAGTGTCCGGGGTTATTAGATGTATCTCAGTGACAGTCTGTCAGTGTCCGGGGTTATTAGATGTATCTCAGTGACAGTCTGTCAGTGTCCGGGGTTATTACATGTATCTCAGTGACAGTCTGTCAGTGTCCGGGGTTATTACATGTATCTCAGTGACAGTCTGTCAGTATCCGGGGTTATTAGATATATCTCAGTGACAGTCTGTCAGTGTCTGGGGTTATTAGATGTATCTCAGTGATTGTTAGTGTCCGGGGTTATTAGATGTATCTCAGTGACAGTGTGTCAGTGTTCGGGGTTATTAGATGTATCTCAGTGACAGTCTGTCAGTGTCCGGGGTTATTAGATGTATCTCAGTGACAGTGTGTCAGTGTCCGGGGTTATTAGACGTATCTCAGTGACAGTCTTTCAGTGTCCAGGGTTATTAGATGTATCTCAGTGACAGTGTGTCAGTGTCCGGGGTTATTAGATGTATCTCAGTGACAGTGTGTCAGTGTCTGGGGTTATTAGATGTATCTCAGTGACAGCCTATCAGTGTCCGGGGTTATTAGATGTATCTCATGACTGTCAGTGTCCGGGGTTATTAGATGTATCTCAGTGACAGTCTGTCAGTGTCCGGGGTTATTAGATGTATCTCAGTGACAGTATGTCAGTGTCCGGGGTTATTAGATATATGTCAGTGACAGTCTGTCAGTGTCCGGGTTTATTAGATGTATCTCAGTGACAGTCTGTCAGTGTCCGGGGTTATTAGATGTATCTCAGTGACAGTCTGTCAGTGTCCGGGGTTATTAGATGTATCTCAGTGACAGTCTGTCAGTGTCCGGGGTTATTAGATGTATCTCAGTGACAGTCTGTCAGTGTCCGGGGTTATTAGATGTATCTCAGTGACAGTCTGTCAGTGTCCGGGGTTATTACATGTATCTCAGTGACAGTCTGTCAGTGTCCGGTTTTATTAGATGTATCTCAGTGACCGTATGTCAGTGTCCGGGGTTATTAGATGTATCTCAGTGACAGTCTGTCAGTGTCCGGGGTTATTACATGTATCTCAGTGACAGTCTGTCAGTGTCCAGGGTTATTACATGTATCTCAGTGACAGTCTGTCAGTATCCGGGGTTATTAGATATATCTCAGTGACAGTCTGTCAGTGTCTGGGGTTATTAGATGTATCTCAGTGATTGTTAGTGTCCGGGGTTATTAGATGTATCTCAGTGACAGTGTGTCAGTGTTCGGGGTTATTAGATGTATCTCAGTGACAGTCTGTCAGTGTCCGGGGTTATTAGATGTATCTCAGTGACAGTGTGTCAGTGTCCGGGGTTATTAGACGTATCTCAGTGACAGTCTTTCAGTGTCCAGGGTTATTAGATGTATCTCAGTGACAGTGTGTCAGTGTCCGGGGTTATTAGATGTATCTCAGTGACAGTGTGTCAGTGTCTGGGGTTATTAGATGTATCTCAGTGACAGCCTATCAGTGTCCGGGGTTATTAGATGTATCTCAGTGACAGTCTGTCAGTGTCCGGGGTTATTAGATGTATCTCAGTGACAGTATGTCAGTGTCCGGGGTTATTAGATATATGTCAGTGACAGTCTGTCAGTGTCCGGGGTTATTAGATGTATCTCAGTGACAGTCTGTCAGTGTCCGGGGTTATTAGATGTATCTCAGTGACAGTCTGTCAGTGTCCGGGGTTATTAGATGTATCTCAGTGACAGTCTGTCAGTGTCCGGGGTTATTAGATGTATCTCAGTGACAGTCTGTCAGTGTCCGGGGTTATTAGATGTATCTCAGTGACAGTCTGTCAGTGTCCGGGGTTATTAGATGTATCTCAGTGACAGTCTGTCAGTGTCCGGGGTTATTACATGTATCTCAGTGACAGTCTGTCAGTATCCGGTTTTATTAGATGTATCTCAGTGACCGTATGTCAGTGTCCGGGGTTATTAGATGTATCTCAGTGACAGTCTGTCAGTGTCCGGGGTTATTACATGTATCTCAGTGACAGTCTGTCAGTGTCCAGGGTTATTACATGTATCTCAGTGACAGTCTGTCAGTATCCGGGGTTATTAGATATATCTCAGTGACAGTCTGTCAGTGTCTGGGGTTATTAGATGTATCTCAGTGATTGTTAGTGTCCGGGGTTATTAGATGTATCTCAGTGACAGTGTGTCAGTGTTCGGGGTTATTAGATGTATCTCAGTGACAGTCTGTCAGTGTCCGGGGTTATTAGATGTATCTCAGTGACAGTGTGTCAGTGTCCGGGGTTATTAGACGTATCTCAGTGACAGTCTTTCAGTGTCCAGGGTTATTAGATGTATCTCAGTGACAGTCTGTCAGTGTCCGGGGTTATTAGATGTATCTCAGTGACAGTCTGTCAGTGTCCAGGGTTATTAGATGTATCTCAGTGACTGTCTGTCAGTGTCCGGGGTTATTAGATGTATCTCAGTGACTGTCTGTCAGTGTCCGGGGTTATTAGATGTATCTCAGTGACAGTCTGTCAGTGTCCGGGGTTATTAGATGTGTCTCAGTGATTGTCTGTCAGTGTCCGGGGTTATTAGATGTTTGTCAGTGACAGTCTGTCAGTGTCCGGGGTTATTAGATGTGTCTCAGTGACTGTCTGTCAGTGTCCGGGGTTATTAGATGTATCTCAGTGACAGTCTGTCACTGTCCGGGGTTATTAGATGTATCTCAGTGACAGTGTGTCAGTGTCCGGGGTTATTAGATGTATCTCAGTGACTGTCTGTCAGTGTCCGGGGTTATTAGATGTGTCTCAGTGACTGTCTGTCAGTGTCCGGGGTTATTAGATGTATGTCAGTGACTGTCTGTCAGTGTCCGGGGTTATTACATGTATCTCAGTGACAGTCTGTCAGTGTCCGGTTTTATTAGATGTATCTCAGTGACCGTATGTCAGTGTCCGGGGTTATTAGATGTATCTCAGTGACAGTCTGTCAGTGTCTGGGGTTATTAGATGTATCTCAGTGACAGTCTGTCAGTGTCCGGGGTTATTACATGTATCTCAGTGACAGTCTGTCAGTGTCCGGGGTTATTACATGTATCTCAGTGACAGTCTGTCAGTATCCGGGGTTATTAGATATATCTCAGTGACAGTCTGTCAGTGTCTGGGGTTATTAGATGTATCTCAGTGATTGTTAGTGTTCGGGGTTATTAGATGTATCTCAGTGACAGTCTGTCAGTGTCCGGGGTTATTAGATGTATCTCAGTGACAGTGTGTCAGTGTCCGGGGTTATTAGACGTATCTCAGTGACAGTCTTTCAGTGTCCAGGGTTATTAGATGTATCTCAGTGACAGTGTGTCAGTGTCCGGGGTTATTAGATGTATCTCAGTGACAGTGTGTCAGTTTCCGGGGTTATTAGATGTATCTCAGTGACAGTGTGTCAGTGTCCGGGGTTATTAGATGTATCTCAGTGACAGTCTGTCAGTGTCCGGGGTTATTAGATGTATCTCAGTGACAGTCTGTCCGAGTCCAGGGTTATTAGATGTATCTCAGTGACTGTCTGTCAGTGTCCGGGGTTATTAGATGTATCTCAGTGACGGTCTGTCAGTGTCCAGGGTTATTAGATGTATCTCAGTGACGGTCTGTCAGTGTCCAGGGTTATTAGATGTATCTCAGTGACTGTCTGTCAGTGTCCGGGGTTATTAGATGTGTCTCAGTGACTGTCTGTCAGTGTCCGGGGTTATTAGATGTATCTCAGTGACAGTCTGTCAGTGTCCGGGGTTATTAGATGTGTCTCAGTGACTGTCTGTCAGTGTCCGGGGTTATTAGATGTATCTCAGTGACAGTCTGTCAGTGTCCGGGGTTATTAGATGTATCTCAGTGACTGTCTGTCAGTGTCCGGGGTTATTAGATGTGTCTCAGTGACTGTCTGTCAGTGTCCGGGGTTATTAGATGTATCTCAGTGACAGTCTGTCAGTGTCCGGGGTTATTAGATGTATCTCAGTGACAGTGTGTCAGTGTCCGGGGTTATTAGATGTATCTCAGTGACAGTCTGTCAGTGTCCGGGGTTATTAGATGTGTCTCAGTGACTGTCTGTCAGTGTCCGGGGTTATTAGATGTGTCTCAGTGACAGTCTGTCAGTGTCCGGGGTTATTAGATGTATCTCAGTGACAGTCTGTCCGAGTCCAGGGTTATTAGATGTATCTCAGTGACAGTCTGTCAGTATCCGGGGTTATTAGATGTATCTCAGTGACAGTGTGTCAGTGTCCGGGGTTATTAGATGTATCTCAGTGACAGTCTGTCAGTGTCCGGGGTTATTAGATGTATCTCAGTGACAGTATGTCAGTGTCCGGGGTTATTAGATGTATCTCAGTGACTGTCTGTCAGTGTCTGGGGTTATTAGATGTATCTCAGTGACAGTGTGTCAGTGTCCGGGGTTATTAGATGTATCTCAGTGACAGTCTGTCAGTTTCCAGGGTTATTAGATGTATCTCAGTGACAGTCTGTCAGTGTCCGGGGTTATTAGATGTATCTCAGTGACAGTCTGTCCGAGTCCAGTGTTATTAGATGTATCTCAGTGACAGTCTGTCAGTGTCCGGGGTTATTAGATGTATCTCAGTGACAGTCTGTCAGTATCCGGGGTTATTAGATGTATCTCAGTGACAGTGTGTCAGTGTCCGGGGTTATTAGATGTATCTCAGTGACTGTCAGTGTCCGGGGTTATTAGATGTATCTCAGTGACAGTGTGTCAGTGTCTAGGGTTATTAGATGTATCTCAGTGACAGTTTGTCAGTGTCCGGGGTTATTAGATGTATATCAGTGACAGTGTGTCAGTGTCCGGGGTTATTAGATGTATCTCAGTGACAGTCTATCAGAGTCCAGGGTTATTAGATGTATCTCAGTGACAGTCTGTCCGAGTCCAGGGTTATTAGATGTATCTCAGTGACAGTGTGTCAGTGTCCGGGGTTATTAGATGTTTCTCTGACGTCCTAAGTGGATGCTGGGGACTCCGTCAGGACCATGGGGATTAGCGGCTCCGCAGGAGACAGGGCACAAAAGTAAAAGCTTTAGGATCAGGTGGTGTGCACTGGCTCCTCCCCCTATGACCCTCCTCCAAGCCTCAGTTAGATTTTTGTGCCCGGCCGAGAAGGGTGCAATCTAGGTGGCTCTCCTAAAGAGCTGCTTAGAGTAAAAGTTTTGTTAGGTTTTTTATTTTCAGTGAGTCCTGCTGGCAACAGGCTCACTGCATCGAGGGACTTAGGGGAGAGAAGTGAACTCACCTGCGTGCAGGATGGATTGGCTTCTTAGGCTACTGGACACCATTAGCTCCAGAGGGAGTCGGAACACAGGTCTCACCCTGGGGTTCGTCCCGGAGCCGCGCCGCCGACCCCCTTGCAGATGCCGAAAAGTGAAGAGGTCCAGAAACCGGCGGCAGAAGACTTTTCAGTCTTCATAAGGTAGCGCACAGCACTGCAGCTGTGCGCCATTGTTGTCAGCACACTTCATAGCAGCGGTCACTGAGGGTGCAGGGCGCTGGGGGGGGCGCCCTGGGCAGCAATGATAGTACCTTATTCTGGCTAAAAATACATCACATATAGCCCCTGGGGGCTATATGGATGTATTTAACCCCTGCCAGGTCTCAGAAAAACGGGAGAAGAAGCCTGCCGAAAAGGGGGCCGGGCCTATTCTCCTCAGCACACAGCGCCATTTTCCCTCACAGAAATGCTGGTGGGAAGGCTCCCAGGCTCTCCCCTGCACTGCACTACAGAAACAGGGTTAAAACAGAGAGGGGGGGCACTTATTTGGCGATATGACTATATATATTAAAATGCTATAAGGGAAAAACACTTATATAAAGGTTGTCCCTGTATAATTATAGCGTTTTTGGTGTGTGCTGGCAAACTCTCCCTCTGTCTCCCCAAAGGGCTAGTGGGGTCCTGTCCTCTATCAGAGCATTCCCTGTGTGTGTGCTGTGTGTCGGTACGTGTGTGTCGACATGTATGAGGACGATGTTGGTGAGGAGGCGGAGCAATTGCCTGTAATGGTGATGTCACTCTCTAGGGAGGCGACACCGGAATGGATGGCTTATTCAAGGAATTACGTGATAATGTCAACAGAGACGGCCGGCAAAAAAATAGTACCTGTCCAGGCGTCTCAAACACCGTCAGGGGCTTTAAAACGCCCATTTACCTCAGTCGGTCGACACAGACACAGACACGGACACTGATTTCAGTGTCGACGGTGAAGAAACAAACGTATTTTCCTTTAGGGCCACACGTTACTTGTTAAGGGCAATGAAGGAGGTGTTACATATTTCTGATACTACAAGTACCACAAAAAAGGGTATTATGTGGGGTGTGAAAAAACTACCTGTAGTTTTTCCTGAATCAGATAAATTAAATGAAGTGTGTGATGATGCGTGGGTTTCCCCCGATAGAAAATTATTGGCGGTATACCCTTTCCCGCCAGAAGTTAGGGCGCGTTGGGAAACACCCCTTAGGGTGGATAAGGCGCTCACACGCTTATCAAAACAAGTGGCGGTACCGTCTCCGGATAGGGCCGTCCTCAAGGAGCCAACTGATAGGAGGCTGGAAAATATCCTAAGAAGTATATACACACATACTGGTGTTATACTGCGACCAGCGATCGCCTCAGCCTGGATGTGCAGAGCTGGGGTGGCTTGGTCGGATTCCCTGACTAAAAATATTGATACCCTTGACAGGGACAGTATTTTATTGACTATAGAGCATTTAAAGGATGCATTTCTATATATACGAGATGCACAGAGGGATATTTGCACTCTGGCATCAAGAGTAAGTGCGATGTCCATATCTGCCAGAAGATGTTTATGGACACGACAGTGGTCAGGTGATGCAGATTCCAAACGGCACAAAGAAGTATTGCCGTATAAAGGGGAGGAGTTATTTGGGGTCGGTCCATCGGACCTGGTGGCCATGGCAACTGCTGGAAAATCCACCGTTTTTACCCTAAGTCACATCTCTGCAGAAAAAGACACCGTCTTTTCAGCCTCAGTCCTTTCGTCCCCATAAGAGTCATATCTGCCCAGGGATAGAGGAAAGGGAAGAAGACTGCAGCAGGCAGCCCATTCCCAGGAACAGAAGCCTCCACCGCTTCTGCCAAGTTTCTCAGCATGACGCTGGGGCCGTACAGGACCCCTGGATCCTACAAGTAGGATCCCAGGGGTACAGATTGGAAAGTCGAGACGTTTCCCTCTCGCAGGTTCCTGAAGTCTGCGTTACCAACGTCTCCCTCCGACAGGGAGGCAGTATTGGAAACAATTCACAAGCTGTATTCCCAGCAGGTGATAATCAAAGTACCCCTCCTACAACAAGGAAAGGGGTATTATTCCACACTATGTTGTGGTACTGAAGCCAGAAGGCTCGGTGAGACCTATTCTAAATCTGAAATATTTGAACACTTAAAAAGGTTCAAATCAAGATGGAGTCACTCAGAGCAGTGATAGCGAACCAGGAAGAAGGGGACTATAGGGTGTCCCGGGACATCAGGGATACTTACCTCCATGTCCCAATTTGCCCTTCTCACCAAGGGTACCTCAGGTTCGTGGTACAGAACTGTCACTATCAGTTTCAGACGCTGCCGTTTGGATTGTCCACGGCACCCCGGGTCTTTACCAAGGTAATGGCCGAAATGATGATTCTTCTTCAAAGAAAATGGACGACCTCCTGATAAGAGCAAGGTCCAGAGAACAGTTGGAGGTCGGAGTAGCACTATCTCAAGTAGTTCTACGACAGCACGGGTGGATTCTAAATATTCCAAAACCGCAGTTGTTTCCGACGACACATCGGCTGTTCCTAGGGATGATTCTGGACACAGTCCAGAAAAGGGTGTTTCTCCCGGAGAAGAAAGCCAGGGAGTTATCCGAGCTAGTCAGGAACCTCCTAAAACCAGGAAAAGTGTCAGTGCATCATTGCACAAGGGTCCTGGGAAAAATGGTGGCTTCTTACGAAGCGATTCCATTCGGCAGTTTTCACGCAAGAACTTTTCAGTGGGATCTGCTGGAAAAATGGTCCGGATCGCATCTTCAGATGCATCAGCGGATAACCCTGTCTCCAAGGACAAGGGTGTTTCTTCTGCGGTGGCTGCAAAGTACTCATCTACTAATGGGCCGCAGATTCGACATTCAGGAAGGGTCCTGGTGACCAGGGATGCCAGCCTGAGAGGCTGGGGAGCAGTCACACAGGGAAAAAATTTCCAGGGAGTGTGATCAAGTCTGGAGAATTCTCTCCACATAAATATACTGGAGCTAAGGGCAAGTTACAATGCTCTAAGCTTAGCAAGACCTCTGCTTCAAGGTCAGCCGGTATTGATCCAGTGGGACAACATCACGGCAGTCGCCCACGTAAACAGACAGGGCGGCACAAGAAGCAGAAGGGCAATAGCAGAAACTGCAAGGATTCTTCGCTGGGCGGAAAATCAGGTGATAGCACTGTCAGCAGTGTTCATTCCGACGCCCGGGAGAGTGGGGATTTCATCGGGAAGTCTTCCACATGATTGTGAACCATTGGGAAAGACCAAAGGTGGACATGATGGCGTCCCGCCTGAACAAAAAACTGGACAGGTATTGCGCCAGGTCAAGAGACCCTCAGGCAATAGCTGTGGACGCTCTGGTAACACCGTGGGTGTACCAGTCAGTGTATGTGTTCCCTCCTCTGCTTCTCATACCCAAGGTACTGAGAATTATAAGACGTAGAGGAGTAAGAACTATACTCGTGGCTCCGGATTGGCCAAGAAGGACTTGGTACCTGGAACTTCAAGAGATGCTCACAGAGGACTCATGGCCTCTGCCGCTAAGAAGGGACTTGCTTCAGCAAGTACCATGTCTGTTCCAAGACTTACCGCGGCTGCGTTTGACGGCATGGCGGTTGAACGCCGGATCCTAAGGGAAAAAGGCATTCCGGAAGAGGTCATTCCTACCCTGGTCAAAGCCAGGAAGGAGGTGACCGCACAACATTATCACCACATGTGGCGAAAATATGTTGCGTGGTGTGAGGCCAGGAAGGCCCCACGAAGAAATTTCAACTCGGTCGATTCCTGCATTTCCTGCAAACAGGAGTGTCTATGGGCCTCAAATTGGGGTCCATTAAGGTTCAAATTTCGGCCCTGTCGATTTTCTTCCAGAAAGAATTGGCTTCAGTTCCTGAAGTCCAGAAGTTTGTCAAGGGAGTACTGCATATACAACCCCCTTTTGTGCCTCCAGTGGCACTGTGGGATCTCAACGTAGTTCTGGGATTCCTCAAATCACATTGGTTTAAACCGCTCAAATCTGTGGTTTTGAAATATCTCACATGGAAAGTGACCATGCTGTTGGCCCTGGCCTCGGCCAGGCGAGTGTCAGAATTGGCGACTTTGTCTCACAAAAGCCCATATCTGATTGTACATTCGGACAGGGCAGAGCTGCGGACTCGTCCCCAGTTTCTCCCTAAGGTGGTGTCAGTGTTTCACCTGAACCAGCTTATTGTGGTACCTGCGGCTACTAGGGACTTGGAGGACTCCAAGTTGCTAGATGTTGTCAGGGCCCTGAAAATATAGGTTTCCAGGACGGCTGGAGTCAGGAAAACTGACTTGCTGTTATCCTGTATGCACCCAATAAACTGGGTGCTCTTGATTCTAAGCAGACGATTGCTAGTTGGATGTGTAGTACAATTCAGCTTGCACATTCTGTGGCAGGCCTGCCACAGCCAAAATATGTAAATGCCCATTCCACAAGGAAGGTGGGCTCATCTTGGGCGGCTGCCCGAGGGGTCTCGGCTTTACAACTTTGCCGAGCAGCTACTTGGTCAGGGGCACACCCTGACTGAGGAGGACCGGGAGTTCTCTCATTCGGTGCTGCAGAGTCATCCGCACTCTCCCGCCCGTTTGGGAGCTTTGGTATAATCCCCATGGTCCTGACGGAGTCCCCAGCATCCACTTAGGACGTCAGAGAAAATAAGAATTTACTTACCGATAATTCTATTTCTCGTAGTCCGTAGTGGATGCTGGGCGCCCATCCCAAGTGCGGATTGTCTGCAATACTTGTACATAGTTATTGTTACAAAAGTCGGGTTATTATTGTTGTGAGCCATCTTTTCAGAGGCTCCGCTGTTATCATGCTGTTAACTGGGTTCAGATCACAGGTTGTACAGTGTGATTGGGGTGGCTGGTGTGAGTCTTACCCGGGATTCAAAATCCTTCCTTATTGTGTACGCTCGTCCGGGCACAGTATCCTAACTGAGGCTTGGAGGAGGGTCATAGGGGGAGGAGCCAGTGCACACCACCTGATCCTAAAGCTTTTACTTTTGTGCCCTGTCTCCTGCGGAGCCGCTAATCCCCATGGTCCTGACGGAGTCCCCAGCATCCACTACGGACTACGAGAAATAGAATTATCGGTAAGTAAATTCTTATTATCTCAGTGACAGTCTGTCCGAGTCCAGGGTTATTAGATGTATCTCAGTGACAGTCTGTCAGTTTCCAGGGTTATTAGATGTATCTCAGTGACAGTCTGTCAGTGTCCGGGGTTATTAGATGTATCTCAGTGACAGTCTGTCCGAGTCCAGGGTTATTAGATGTATCTCAGTGACAGTCTGTCAGTGTCCGGGGTTATTAGATGTATCTCAGTGACAGTCTGTCAGTATCCGGGGTTATTAGATGTATCTCAGTGACTGTCAGTGTCCGGGGTTATTAGATGTATCTCAGTGACAGTGTGTCAGTGTCTAGGGTTATTAGATGTATCTCAGTGACAGTTTGTCAGTGTCCGGGGTTATGAGATGTATCTCAGTGACAGTGTGTCAGTGTCCGGGGTTATTAGATGTATCTCAGTGACAGTCTGTCCGAGTCCAGGGTTATTAGATGTATCTCAGTGACTGTCTGTCAGTGTCCGGGGTTATTAGATGTATCTCAGTGACAGTCTGTCAGTGTCCGGGGTTATTAGATATATCTCAGTGACAGTGTGTCAGTGTCCGGGATTATTAGATGTATCTCAGTGACTGTCAGTGTCCGGGGTTATTAGATGTATCTCAGTGACAGTGTGTCAGTGTCTAGGGTTATTAGATGTATCTCAGTGACAGTTTGTCAGTGTCCGGGGTTATTAGATGTATCTCAGTGACAGTGTGTCAGTGTCCGGGGTTATTAGATGTATCTCAGTGACAGTCTATCAGAGTCCAGGGTTATTAGATGTATCTCAGTGACAGTCTGTCCGAGTCCAGGGTTATTAGATGTATCTCAGTGACAGTGTGTCAGTGTCCGGGGTTATTAGATGTATCTCAGTGACAGTCTGTCCGAGTCCAGGGTTATTAGATGTATCTCAGTGGCAGTCTGTCAGTGTACAGGGTTATTAGATGTATCTCAGTGACAGTGTGTCAGTGTCCGGAGTTATTAGATGTATCTCAGTGACTGTCAGTGTCCGGGGTTATTAGATGTATCTCAGTGACAGTGTGTCAGTGTCCGGGGTTATTAGACGTATCTCAGTGACAGTCTGTCAGTGTCCGGGGTTATTACATGTATCTCAGTGACAGTCTGTCCGAATCCAGGGTTATTAGATGTATCTCAGTGACAGTCTGTCAGTGTCCAGGGTTATTAGATGTATCTCAGTGACAGTGTGTCAGTGTCCGGAGTTATTAGATGTATCTCAGTGACTGTCAGTGTCCGGGGTTATTAGATGTATCTCAGTGACAGTCTGTCCGAGTCCAGGGTTATTAGATGTATCTCAGTGACAGTCTGTCAGTGTCCGGGGTTATTAGATGTATCTTAGTGACAGTCTGTCAGTGTCCAGGGTTATTAGATGTATCTCAGTGACATTGTGTCAGTGTCCGGGGTTATTAGACGTATCTCAGTGACAGTCTGTCAGTGTCCAGGGTTATTAGATGTATCTCAGTGACAGTGTGTCCGTGTCCGGGCTTATTAGATGTATCTCAGTGACAGTGTGTCAGTTTCCGGGGTTATTAGATGTATCTCAGTGACAGTGTGTCAGTGTCCGGGGTTATTAGATGTATCTCAGTGACAGTCTGTCAGTGTCCGGGGTTATTAGATGTATCTCAGTGACAGTCTGTCCGAGTCCAGGGTTATTAGATGTATCTCAGTGACTGTCTGTCAGTGTCCGGGGTTATTAGATGTGTCTCAGTGACTGTCTGTCAGTGTCCGGGGTTATTAGATGTATCTCAGTGACTGTCTGTCAGTGTCTGGGGTTATTAGATGTATCTCAGTGACAGTCTGTCAGTGTCCGGGGTTATTAGATATATCTCAGTGACGGTCTGTCAGTGTCTGGGGTTATTAGATGTATCTCAGTGACAGTGTGTCAGTGTCCGGGGTTATTAGATGTATCTCAGTGACAGTCTGTCAGTGTCCGGGGTTATTAGATGTATGTCAGTGACAGTCTGTCAGTGTCCGGGGTTATTAGATGTATCTCAGTGACAGTCTGTCAGTGTCCGGGGTTATTAGATGTATGTCAGTGACAGTCTCTCAGTGTCCGGGGTTATAAGATGTATCTCAGTGACAGTCTGTCAGTGTCCGGGGTTATTAGATGTATCTCAGTGACAGTCTGTCAGTGTCCGGGGTTATTAGATGTATGTCAGTGACAGTCTGTCAGTGTCCGGGGTTATTAGATGTATCTCAGTGACAGTCTGTCAGTGTCCGGGGTTATTAGATGTATGTCAGTGACAGTCTGTCAGTGTCCGGGGTTATTAGATGTATCTCAGTGACAGTGTGTCAGTGTCCGGGGTTATTAGATGTATCTCAGTGACGGTCTGTCAGTGTCTGGGGTTATTAGATGTATCTCAGTGACAGTGTGTCAGTGTCCGGGGTTATTAGATGTATCTCAGTGACAGTCTGTCAGTGTCCGGGGTTATTAGATGTATCTCAGTGACAGTCTGTCAGTGTCCGGGGTTATTAGATGTATCTCAGTGACAGTCTGTCAGTATCCGGGGTTATTAGATGTATCTCAGTGACATTCTGTCAGTGTCCGGGGTTATTAGATGTATCTCAGTGACTGACTGTCAGTGTCCGGGGTAATTAGATGTATCTCAGTGACAGTCTGTCAGTGTCCGGGGTTATTAGATGTATGTCAGTGACTGTCAGTCAGTGTCCGGTGTTATTAGATGTATGTCAGTGACAGTGTGTCAGTGTCCGGGGTTATTAGATGTATCTCAGTGACAGTCTGTCAGTGTCCGGGTTATTAGATGTATCTCAGTGACATTCTGTCAGTGTCCGGGGTTATTAGATGTATCTCAGTGACTGACTGTCAGTGTCCGGGGTAATTAGATGTATCTCAGTGACAGTCTGTCAGTGTCCGGGGTTATTAGATGTATGTCAGTGACAGTCTGTCAGTGTCCGGGGTTATTAGATGTATGTCAGTGACAGTCTGTCAGTGTCCGGGGTTATTAGATGTATGTCAGTGACAGTCTGTCAGTGTCCGGGGTTATTAGATGTATCTCAGTGACAGTCTGTCAGTGTCCGGGGTTATTAGATGTGTCTCATTGACTGTCTGTCAGTGTCCAGGGTTATTAGATGTATGTCAGTGACAGTGTGTCAGTGACTGGGGTTATTAGATGTATCTCAGTGACAGTCTATCAGTGTCCGAGGTTATTAGATGTATCTCATGACTGTCAGTGTCCGGGGTTATTAGATGTATCTCAGTGACAGTCTGTCAGTGTCCGGGGTTATTAGATGTATCTCAGTGACAGTATGTCAGTGTCCGGGGTTATTAGATGTATCTCAGTGACAGTGTGTCAGTGTCCAGGGTTATTAGATGTATCTCAGTGACAGTCTGTCAGTGTCTGGGGTTATTAGATGTATCTCAGTGACAGTCTGTCAGTGTCCGGGGTTATTAGATGTATGTCAGTGACAGTCTGTCAGTGTCCGGGTTTATTAGATGTATCTCAGTGACAGTCTGTCAGTATCCGGGGTTATTAGATGTATCTCAGTGACAGTCTGTCAGTGTCTGGGGTTATTAGATGATTGTCAGTGACAGTCTGTCAGTGTCCGGGGTTATTAGATGTATCTCAGTGACAGTCTGTCAGTGTCCGGGGTTATTAGATGTTTCTCAGTGACAGTATGTCAGTGTCCGGGGTTATTAGATGTATCTCAGTGACAGTGTGTCAGTGTCCAGGGTTATTAGATGTATCTCAGTGACAGTCTGTCAGTGTCCGGGGTTATTAGATGTATCTCAGTGACAGTCTGTCAGTGTCCGGGGTTATTAGATGTATCTCAGTGACAGTCTGTCAGTGTCCGGGTTTATTAGATGTATCTCAGTGACTGTCTGTCAGTGTCCGGGGTTATTAGATGTGTCTCAGTGACTGTCTGTCAGTGTCCGGGGTTATTAGATGTATGTCAGTGACTGTCTGTCAGTGTCCGGGGTTATTACATGTATCTCAGTGACAGTCTGTCAGTGTCCGGTTTTATTAGATGTATCTCAGTGACCGTATGTCAGTGTCCGGGGTTATTAGATGTATCTCAGTGACAGTCTGTCAGTGTCCGGGGTTATTACATGTATCTCAGTGACAGTCTGTCAGTGTCCGGGGTTATTACATGTATCTCAGTGACAGTCTGTCAGTATCCGGGGTTATTAGATATATCTCAGTGACAGTCTGTCAGTGTCTGGGGTTATTAGATGTATCTCAGTGATTGTTAGTGTCCGGGGTTATTAGATGTATCTCAGTGACAGTCTGTCAGTGTCCGGGGTTATTAGATGTGTGTCAGTGAAAGTCTGTCAGTGTCCGGGGTTATTAGATGTATGTCAGTGACAGTCTGTCAGTGTCCGGGGTTATTAGATGTATCTCAGTGACAGTCTGTCAGTGTCCGGGGTTATTAGATGTATCTCAGTGACAGTGTGTCAGTGTCCGGGGTTATTAGATGTATCTCAGTGACAGTCTGTCAGTGTCCGGGGTTATTAGATATATCTCAGTGACAGTCTGTCAGTGTCTGGGGTTATTAGATGTATCTCAGTGATTGTTAGTGTCCGGGGTTATTAGATGTATCTCAGTGACAGTCTGTCAGTGTCCGGGGTTATTAGATGTGTGTCAGTGAAAGTCTGTCAGTGTCCGGGGTTATTAGATGTATGTCAGTGACAGTCTGTCAGTGTCCGGTGTTATTGGATGTATGTCAGTGACAGTGTGTCAGTGTCCGGGGTTATTAGATGTATCTCAGTGACAGTGTGTCAGTGTCCGGGGTTATTAGATGTATCTCAGTGACAGTCTGTCAGTGTCTGGGGTTATTAGATGTATCTCAGTGACAGTGTGAAAGTGTCCGGGGTTATTAGATGTATCTCAGTGACAGTCTGTCAGTGTCCGGGGTTATTAGATGTATCTCAGTGACAGTCTGTCAGTGTCCGGGGTTATTAGATGTATCTCAGTGACTGACTGTCAGTGTCCGGGGTAATTAGATGTATCTCAGTGACAGTCTGTCAGTGTCCGGGGTAATTAGATGTATCTCAGTGACAGTCTGTCAGTGTCCGGGGTTATTAGATGTATGTCAGTGACAGTCTGTCAGTGTCCGGGGTTATTAGATGTATGTCAGTGACAGTCTGTCAGTGTCCGGGGTTATTAGATGTATCTCAGTGACTGACTTTCAGTGTCCGGGGTAATTAGATGTATCTCAGTGACAGTCTGTCAGTGTCCGGGGTTATTAGATGTATCTCAGTGACAGTCTGTCAGTGTCCGGGTTTATTAGATGTATCTCAGTGACAGTCTGTCAGTGTCCGGGGTAATTAGATGTATCTCAGTGACTGTCAGTGTCCGGGGTTATTAGATGTATCTCAGTGACAGTGTGTCAGTGTCTAGGGTTATTAGATGTATCTCAGTGACAGTGTGTCAGTGTCCGGGGTTATTAGATGTATCTCAGTGACAGTCTGTCAGTGTCCGGGGTTATTAGATGTATCTCAGTGACAGTCTGTCAGTGTCCGGGGTTATTAGATGTATCTCAGTGACAGTGTGTCAGTGTCCAGGGTTATTAGATGTATTTCAGTGACAGTCTGTCAGTGTCCGGGGTTATTAGATGTATCTCAGTGACAGTCTGTCAGTGTCCAGGGTTATTAGATGTATGTCAGTGACAGTCTGTCAGTGTCCGAGGTTATTAGATGTATCTCAGTGACAGTCTGTCAGTGTCCGGGGTTATTAGATGTATCTCAGTGACAGTATGTCAGTGTCCGGGGTTATTAGATGTATCTCAGTGACAGTCTGTCAGTGTCCGGGGTTATTAGATGTATCTCAGTGACTGACTGTCAGTGTCCGGGGTTATTAGATGTATCTCAGTGACTGTCTGTCAGTGTCCAGGGTTATTAGATGTATCTCAGTGACAGTGTGTCAGTGACTGGGGTTATTAGATGTATCTCAGTGACAGTCTATCAGTGTCCGGGGTTATTAGATGTATCTCATGACTGTCAGTGTCCGGGGTTATTAGATGTATCTCAGTGACTGTCTGTCAGTGTCCGGGGTTATTAGATGTATCTCAGTGACAGTCTGTCAGTGTCCGGGGTTATTAGATGTATCTCAGTGACAGTCTGTCAGTGTCCGGGGTTATTAGATGTATCTCAGTGACAGTGTGTCAGTGTCCGGGGTTATTAGATGTATCTCAGTGACAGTCTGTCAGTGTCCGGGGTTATTAGACGTGTCTCAGTGACAGTCTGTCAGTGTCCGGGGTTATTAGATGTATCTCAGTGACAGTCTGTCTGAGTCCAGGGTTATTAGATGTATCTCAGTGACAGTCTGTCAGTGTCCGGGGTTATTAGATGTATCTCAGTGACAGTGTGTCAGTGTCCGGGGTTATTAGATGTATCTCAGTGACAGTGTGTCAGTGTCCGGGGTTATTAGATGTATCTCAGTGACAGTGTGTCAGTGTCCGGGGTTATTAGATGTATCTCAGTGACTGTCTGTCAGTGTCCGGGGTTATTAGATGTATCTCAGTGACAGTGTGTCAGTGTCCGGGGTTATTAGATGTATCTCAGTGACAGTCTGTCAGTGTCCGGGGTTATTAGATGTATCTCAGTGACAGTCTGTCCGAGTCCAGGGTTATTAGATGTATCTCAGTGACAGTCTGTCAGTGTCCGGGGTTATTAGATGTATCTCAGTGACAGTCTGTCAGTATCCGGGGTTATTAGATGTATCTCAGTGACAGTGTGTCAGTGTCCGGGGTTATTAGATGCATCTCAGTGACTGTCAGTGTCCGGGGTTATTAGATGTATCTCAGTGACAGTGTGTCAGTGTCTAGGGTTATTAGATGTATCTCAGTGACAGTTTGTCAGTGTCCGGGGTTATGAGATGTATCTCAGTGACAGTGTGTCAGTGTCCGAGGTTATTAGATGTATCTCAGTGACAGTCTGTCAGTGTCCGGGATTATTAGATGTATCTCAGTGACAGTCTGTCAGTGTCCGGGGTTATTAGATGTATCTCAGTGACAGTGTGTCAGTGTCCGGGGTTATTAAATGTATCTCAGTGACAGTCTGTCAGTGTCCGGGGTTATTAGACGTGTCTCAGTGACAGTCTGTCAGTGTCCGGGGTTATTAGATGTATCTCAGTGACAGTCTGTCTGAGTCCAGGGTTATTAGATGTATCTCAGTGACAGTCTGTCAGTGTCCGGGGTTATTAGATGTATCTCAGTGACAGTCTGTCAGTGTCCGGGGTTATTAGATGTATCTCAGTGACAGTCTGTCAGTTTCCAGGGTTATTAGATGTATCTCAGTGACAGTCTGTCAGTGTCCGGGGTTATTAGATGTATCTCAGTGACAGTTTGTCAGTGTCCAGGGTTATTAGATGTATCTCAGTGACTGTCTGTCAGTGTCCGGGGTTATTAGATGTATCTCAGTGACAGTCTGTCAGTGTCCGGGGTTATTAGATGTATCTCAGTGACAGTGTGTCAGTGTCCGGGGTTATTAGATGTATCTCAGTGACTGTCAGTGTCCGGGGTTATTAGATGTATCTCAGTGACAGTGTGTCAGTGTCTAGGGTTATTAGATGTATCTCAGTGACAGTTTGTCAGTGTCCGGGGTTATTAGATGTATCTCAGTGACAGTGTGTCAGTGTCCGGGGTTATTAGATGTATCTCAGTGACAGTCTGTCAGAGTCCAGGGTTATTAGATGTATCTCAGTGACAGTCTGTCCGTGTCCAGGGTTATTAGATGTATCTCAGTGACAGTGTGTCAGTGTCCGGGGTTATTAGATGTATCTCAGTGACAGTCTGTCCGAGTCCAGGGTTATTAGATGTATCTCAGTGACAGTCTGTCAGTGTCCAGGGTTATTAGATGTATCTCAGTGACATTGTGTCAGTGTCCGGGGTTATTAGACGTATCTCAGTGACAGTCTGTCAGTGTCCAGGGTTATTAGATGTATCTCAGTGACATTGTGTCAGTGTCCGGGTTATTAGATGTATCTCAGTGACATTGTGTCAGTGTCCGGGGTTATTAGATGTATCTCAGTGACTGACTGTCAGTGTCCGGGGTTATTAGATGTATCTCAGTGACAGTCTGTCAGTGTCCAGGGTTATTAGATGTATCTCAGTGACATTGTGTCAGTGTCCGAGGTTATTAGATGTATCTCAGTGACAGTCTGTCAGTGTCCGGGGTTATTAGATGTATCTCAGTGACAGTATGTCAGTGTCCGGGGTTATTAGATGTATCTCAGTGACAGTCTGTCAGTGTCCGGGGTTATTAGATGTATGTCAGTGACAGTCTGTCAGTGTCCAGGGTTATTAGATGTATCTCAGTGACAGTCTGTCAGTGTCCGGGGTTATTAGATGTATCTCAGTGACTGACTGTCAGTGTCCGGGGTTATTAGATGTATCTCAGTGACTGTCTGTCAGTGTCCAGGGTTATTAGATGTATCTCAGTGACAGTGTGTCAGTGACTGGGGTTATTAGATGTATCTCAGTGACAGTCTATCAGTGTCCGGGGTTATTAGATGTATCTCATGACTGTCAGTGTCCGGGGTTATTAGATGTATCTCAGTGACAGTCTGTCAGTGTCCGGGGTTATTAGATGTATGTCAGTGACAGTCTGTCAGTGTCCGGGTTTATTAGATGTATCTCAGTGACAGTCTGTCAGTATCCGGGGTTATTAGATGTATCTCAGTGACAGTCTGTCAGTGTCTGGGGTTATTAGATGATTGTCAGTGACAGTCTGTCAGTGTCCGGGGTTATTAGATGTATCTCAGTGACAGTCTGTCAGTGTCCGGGGTTATTAGATGTTTCTCAGTGACAGTATGTCAGTGTCCGGGGTTATTAGATGTATCTCAGTGACAGTGTGTCAGTGTCCAGGGTTATTAGATGTATCTCAGTGACAGTCTGTCAGTGTCCGGGGTTATTAGATGTATCTCAGTGACAGTCTGTCAGTGTCCGGGGTTATTAGATGTATCTCAGTGACAGTCTGTCAGTGTCCGGGTTTATTAGAGGTATCTCAGTGACAGTCTGTCAGTATCCGGGGTTATTAGATGTATCTCAGTGACAGTCTGTCAGTGTCCGGGGTTATTAGATGTATCTCAGTGACTGTCTGTCAGTATCCGGGGTTATTAGATGTATCTCAGTGACAGTCTGTCAGTGTCCGGGGTTATTAGATGTATCTCAGTGACTGTCTGTCAGTGTCCGGGGTTATTAGATGTGTCTCAGTGACTGTCTGTCAGTGTCCGGGGTTATTAGATGTGTCTCAGTGACTGTCTGTCAGTGTCCGAGGTTATTAGATGTATCTCAGTGACAGTCTGTCAGTGTCCGGGATTATTAGATGTATCTCAGTGACAGTCTGTCAGTGTCCGGGGTTATTAGATGTATCTCAGTGACAGTGTGTCAGTGTCCGGGGTTATTAAATGTATCTCAGTGACAGTCTGTCAGTGTCCGGGGTTATTAGACGTGTCTCAGTGACAGTCTGTCAGTGTCCGGGGTTATTAGATGTATCTCAGTGACAGTCTGTCTGAGTCCAGGGTTATTAGATGTATCTCAGTGACAGTCTGTCAGTGTCCGGGGTTATTAGATGTATCTCAGTGACAGTCTGTCAGTGTCCGGGGTTATTAGATGTATCTCAGTGACAGTCTGTCAGTTTCCAGGGTTATTAGATGTATCTCAGTGACAGTCTGTCAGTGTCCGGGGTTATTAGATGTATCTCAGTGACAGTTTGTCAGTGTCCGGGGTTATTAGATGTATCTCAGTGACAGTGTGTCAGTGTCCGGGGTTATTAGATGTATCTCAGTGACTGTCTGTCAGTGTCCGGGGTTATTAGATGTATCTCAGTGACAGTGTGTCAGTGTCCGGGGTTATTAGATGTATCTCAGTGACAGTCTGTCAGTGTCCGGGGTTATTAGATGTGTCTCAGTGACAGTCTGTCAGTGTCCGGGGTTATTAGATGTATCTCCGTGACTGTCTGTCAGTGTCCGGGGTTATTAGATGTATCTCAGTGACAGTCTGTCAGTGTCCGGGGTTATTAGATGTATCTCAGTGACAGTTTGTCAGTGTCCGGGGTTATTAGATGTATCTCAGTGACAGTGTGTCAGTGTCCGGGGTTATTAGATGTATCTCAGTGACTGTCTGTCAGTGTCCGGGGTTATTAGATGTATCTCAGTGACAGTGTGTCAGTGTCCGGGGTTATTAGATGTATCTCAGTGACAGTCTGTCAGTGTCCGGGGTTATTAGATGTGTCTCAGTGACAGTCTGTCAGTGTCCGGGGTTATTAGATGTATCTCAGTGACTGTCTGTCAGTGTCCGGGGTTATTAGATGTATCTCAGTGACAGTCTGTCAGTGTCCGGGGTTATTAGATGTATCTCAGTGACAGTCTGTCAGTGTCCGGGGTTATTAGATGTATCTCAGTGACAGTCTGTCAGTTTCCAGGGTTATTAGATGTATCTCAGTGACAGTCTGTCAGTGTCCGGGGTTATTAGATGTATCTCAGTGACAGTTTGTCAGTGTCCGGGGTTATTAGATGTATCTCAGTGACAGTGTGTCAGTGTCCGGGGTTATTAGATGTATCTCAGTGACTGTCTGTCAGTGTCCGGGGTTATTAGATGTATCTCAGTGACAGTGTGTCAGTGTCCGGGGTTATTAGATGTATCTCAGTGACAGTCTGTCAGTGTCCGGGGTTATTAGATGTGTCTCAGTGACAGTCTGTCAGTGTCCGGGGTTATTAGATGTATCTCAGTGACTGTCTGTCAGTGTCCGGGGTTATTAGATGTATCTCAGTGACAGTCTGTCAGTGTCCGGGGTTATTAGATGTATTTCAGTGACAGTCTGTCAGTGTCCGGGGTTATTAGATGTATCTCAGTGACAGTCTGTCAGTTTCCAGGGTTATTAGATGTATCTCAGTGACAGTCTGTCAGTGTCCGGGGTTATTAGATGTATCTCAGTGACAGTCTGTCCGAGTCCAGTGTTATTAGATGTATATCAGTGACAGTCTGTCAGTGTCCGGGGTTATTAGATGTATCTCAGTGACAGTCTGTCAGTATCCGGGGTTATTAGATGTATCTCAGTGACAGTGTGTCAGTGTCCGGGGTTATTAGATGTATCTCAGTGACTGTCAGTGTCCGGGGTTATTAGATGTATCTCAGTGACAGTGTGTCAGTGTCTAGGGTTATTAGATGTATCTCAGTGACAGTTTGTCAGTGTCCGGGGTTATGAGATGTATCTCAGTGACAGTGTGTCAGTGTCCGGGGTTATTAGATGTATCTCAATGACAGTCTGTCCGAGTCCAGGGTTATTAGATGTATCTCAGTGACTGTCTGTCAGTGTCCGGGGTTATTAGATGTATCTCAGTGACAGTCTGTCAGTGTCCGGGGTTATTAGATGATTGTCAGTGACAGTCTGTCAGTGTCCGGGGTTATTAGATGTATCTCAGTGACAGTTTGTCAGTGTCCGGGGTTATTAGATGTATCTCAGTGACAGTGTGTCAGTGTCCGGGGTTATTAGATGTATCTCAGTGACTGTCTGTCAGTGTCCGGGGTTATTAGATGTATCTCAGTGACAGTGTGTCAGTGTCCGGGGTTATTAGATGTATCTCAGTGACAGTCTGTCAGTGTCCGGGGTTATTAGATGTGTCTCAGTGACAGTCTGTCAGTGTCCGGGGTTATTAGATGTATCTCAGTGACTGTCTGTCAGTGTCCGGGGTTATTAGATGTATCTCAGTGACAGTCTGTCAGTGTCCGGGGTTATTAGATGTATCTCAGTGACAGTCTGTCAGTGTCCGGGGTTATTAGATGTATCTCAGTGACAGTCTGTCAGTTTCCAGGGTTATTAGATGTATCTCAGTGACAGTCTGTCAGTGTCCGGGGTTATTAGATGTATCTCAGTGACAGTCTGTCCGAGTCCAGTGTTATTAGATGTATATCAGTGACAGTCTGTCAGTGTCCGGGGTTATTAGATGTATCTCAGTGACAGTCTGTCAGTATCCGGGGTTATTAGATGTATCTCAGTGACAGTGTGTCAGTGTCCGGGGTTATTAGATGTATCTCAGTGACTGTCAGTGTCCGGGGTTATTAGATGTATCTCAGTGACAGTGTGTCAGTGTCTAGGGTTATTAGATGTATCTCAGTGACAGTTTGTCAGTGTCCGGGGTTATGAGATGTATATCAGTGACAGTGTGTCAGTGTCCGGGGTTATTAGATGTATCTCAATGACAGTCTGTCCGAGTCCAGGGTTATTAGATGTATCTCAGTGACTGTCTGTCAGTGTCCGGGGTTATTAGATGTATCTCAGTGACAGTTTGTCAGTGTCCGGGGTTATTAGATGTATCTCAGTGACAGTGTGTCAGTGTCCGGGGTTATTAGATGTATCTCAGTGACTGTCAGTGTCCGGGGTTATTAGATGTATCTCAGTGACAGTGTGTCAGTGTCTAGGGTTATTAGATGTATCTCAGTGACAGTTTGTCAGTGTCTGGGGTTATTAGATGTATCTCAGTGACAGTGTGTCAGTGTCCGGGGTTATTAGATGTATCTCAGTGACAGTCTGTCAGAGTCCAGGGTTATTAGATGTATCTCAGTGACAGTCTGTCCGAGTCCAGGGTTATTAGATGTATCTCAGTGACAGTGTGTCAGTGTCCGGGGTTATTAGATGTATCTCAGTGACAGTCTGTCCGAGTCCAGGGTTATTAGATGTATCTCAGTGACAGTCTGTCAGTGTCCAGGGTTATTAGATGTATCTCAGTGACATTGTGTCAGTGTCCGGGGTTATTAGACGTATCTCAGTGACAGTCTGTCAGTGTCCAGGGTTATTAGATGTATCTCAGTGACATTGTGTCAGTGTCCGGGTTATTAGATGTATCTCAGTGACATTGTGTCAGTGTCCGGGGTTATTAGATGTATCTCAGTGACAGTGTGTCAGTGTCCGGGGTTATTAGACGTATCTCAGTGACAGTGTCCAGGGTTATTAGATGTATCTCAGTGACAGTGTGTCAGTTTCCGGGGTTATTAGATGTATCTCAGTGACAGTGTGTCAGTGTCCGGGGTTATTAGATGTATCTCAGTGACAGTCTGTCAGTGTCCGGGGTTATTAGATGTATCTCAGTGACAGTCTGTCCGAGTCCAGGGTTATTAGATGTATCTCAGTGACTGTCTGTCAGTGTCCGGGGTTATTAGATGTATCTCAGTGACGGTCTGTCAGTGTCCAGGGTTATTAGATGTATCTCAGTGACGGTCTGTCAGTGTCCAGGGTTATTAGATGTATCTCAGTGACTGTCTGTCAGTGTCCGGGGTTATTAGATGTATCTCAGTGACTGTGTTGCAGTTTCCGGGGTTATTAGATGTGTCTCAGTGACGGTCTGTCAGTGTCCGGGGTTATTACATGTATCTCAGTGACAGTGTGTCAGTGTCCGAGGTTATTAGATGTATCTCAGTGACAGTCTGTCAGTGTCCGGGGTTATTAGATGTATCTCAGTGACGGTCTGTCAGTGTCCGGGGTTATTAGATGTATCTCAGTGACAGTCTGTCAGTGTCCGGGGTTATTAGATGTATCTCAGTGACAGTATGTCAGTGTCCGGGGTTATTAGATGTATCTCAGTGACGGTCTGTCAGTGTCCAGGGTTATTAGATGTATCTCAGTGACTGTCAGTGTCCGGGGTTATTAGATGTATCTCAGTGACAGTGTGTCAGTGTCTAGGGTTATTAGATGTATCTCAGTGACAGTTTGTCAGTGTCCGGGGTTTATCTCAGTGACAGTGTGTCAGTGTCCGGGGTTATTAGATGTATCTCAGTGACAGTCTGTCAGTGTCCAGGGTTATTAGATGTATCTCAGTGACAGTCTGTCAGTGTCCGGGGTTATTAGATGTATCTCAGTGACAGTCTGTCCGAGTCCAGGGTTATTAGATGTATCTCAGTGACAGTCTGTCAGTGTACAGGGTTATTAGATGTATCTCAGTGACAGTGTGTCAGTGTCCGGAGTTATTAGATGTATCTCAGTGACTGTCAGTGTCCGGGGTTATTAGATGTATCTCAGTGACAGTGTGTCAGTGTCCGGGGTTATTAGACGTATCTCAGTGACAGTCTGTCAGTGTCTGGGGTTATTACATGTATCTCAGTGACAGTCTGTCCGAATCCAGGGTTATTAGATGTATCTCAGTGACAGTCTGTCAGTGTCCAGGGTTATTAGATGTATCTCAGTGACATTGTGTCAGTGTCCGGGGTTATTAGACGTATCTCAGTGACAGTCTGTCAGTGTCCAGGGTTATTAGATGTATCTCAGTGACTGTCAGTGTCCGGGGTTATTAGATGTATCTCAGTGACAGTCTGTCAGTGTCCAGGGTTATTAGATGTATCTCAGTGACATTGTGTCAGTGTCCGGTGTTATTAGACGTATCTCAGTGACAGTCTGTCAGTGTCCAGGGTTATTAGATGTATCTCAGTGACATTGTGTCAGTGTCCGGGGTTATTAGATGTATCTCAGTGACATTGTGTCAGTGTCCGGGGTTATTAGATGTATCTCAGTGACAGTGTGTCAGTGTCCGGGGTTATTAGACGTATCTCAGTGACAGTATTTCAGTGTCCAGGGTTATTAGATGTATCTCAGTGACAGTGTGTCAGTGTCCGGGGTTATTAGATGTATCTCAGTGACAGTGTGTCAGTTTCCGGGGTTATTAGATGTATCTCAGTGACAGTCTGTCAGTGTCCGGGGTTATTAGATGTATCTCAGTGACGGTCTGTCAGTGTCCAGGGTTATTAGATGTATCTCAGTGACAGTCTGTCAGTGTCCGGGGTTATTAGATGTATCTCAGTGACTGTGTGTCAGTTACCGGGGTTATTAGATGTGTCTCAGTGACGGTCTGTCAGTGTCCGGGGTTATTACATGTATCTCAGTGACAGTGTGTCAGTGTCCGGGGTTATTAGATGTATCTCAGTGACAGTCTGTCAGTGTCCGGGGTTATTAGATGTATCTCAGTGACGGTCTGTCAGTGTCCGGGGTTATTACATGTATCTCAGTGACAGTCTGTCAGTGTCCGGGGTTATTACATGTATCTCAGTGACAGTCTGTCAGTGTCCGGGGTTATTACATGTATCTCAGTGACAGTCTGTCAGTATCCGGGGTTATTAGATATATCTCAGTGACAGTCTGTCAGTGTCTGGGGTTATTAGATGTATCTCAGTGATTGTTAGTGTCCGGGGTTATTAGATGTATCTCAGTGACAGTGTGTCAGTGTCCGGGGTTATTAGATGTATCTCAGTGACAGTCTGTCAGTGTCCAGGGTTATTAGATGTATCTCAGTGACAGTGTGTCAGTGTCCAGGGTTATTAGATGCTTCTCAGTGACAGTCTGTCAGTGTCCGGGGTTATTAGATGTATCTCAGTGACAGTCTGTCAGTGTCCGGGGTTATTAGATGTTTGTCAGTGACAGTCTGTCAGTGTCCGGGGTTATTAGATGTATCTCAGTGACTGACTTTCAGTGTCCGGGGTAATTAGATGTATCTCAGTGACAGTCTGTCAGTGTCCGGGGTTATTAGATGTATGTCAGTGACTGTCAGTCAGTGTCCGGTGTTATTAGATGTATGTCAGTGACAGTGTGTCAGTGTCCGGGGTAATTAGATGTATCTCAGTGACAGTCTGTCAGTGTCCGGGGTTATTAGATGTATGTCAGTGACTGTCAGTCAGTGTCCGGTGTTATTAGATGTATGTCAGTGACAGTGTGTCAGTGTCCGGGGTTATTAGATGTATCTCAGTGACAGTCTGTCAGTGTCCGGGTTATTAGATGTATCTCAGTGACAGTCTGTCAGTGTCCGGGGTAATTAGATGTATCTCAGTGACTGACTGTCAGTGTCCGGGGTTATTAGATGTATCTCAGTGACAGTCTGTCAGTGTCCGGGGTTATTAGATGTATCTCAGTGACAGTCTGTCAGTGTCCGGGGTTATTAGATGTATCTCAGTGACAGTGTGTCAGTGTCCAGGGTTATTAGATGTATTTCAGTGACAGTCTGTCAGTGTCCGGGGTTATTAGATGTATCTCAGTGACAGTCTGTCAGTGTCCAGGGTTATTAGATGTATGTCAGTGACAGTCTGTCAGTGTCCGAGGTTATTAGATGTATCTCAGTGACAGTCTGTCAGTGTCCGGGGTTATTAGATGTATCTCAGTGACAGTATGTCAGTGTCCGGGGTTATTAGATGTATCTCAGTGACAGTCTGTCAGTGTCCGGGGTTATTAGATGTATCTCAGTGACAGTCTGTCAGTGTCCGGGGTTATTAGATGTATCTCAGTGACAGTCTGTCAGTGTCCGGGGTTATTAGATGTATGTCAGTGACAGTCTGTCAGTGTCCGGGGTTATTAGATGTATCTCAGTGACAGTCTGTCAGTGTCCGGGGTTATTAGATGTATCTCAGTGACTGACTGTCAGTGTCCGGGGTTATTAGATGTATCTCAGTGACTGTCTGTCAGTGTCCAGGGTTATTAGATGTATCTCAGTGACAGTGTGTCAGTGACTGGGGTTATTAGATGTATCTCAGTGACAGTCTATCAGTGTCCGGGGTTATTAGATGTATCTCATGACTGTCAGTGTCCGGGGTTATTAGATGTATCTCAGTGACAGTCTGTCAGTGTCCGGGGTTATTAGATGTATCTCAGTGACAGTATGTCAGTGTCCGGGGTTATTAGATATATGTCAGTGACAGTCTGTCAGTGTCCGGGGTTATTAGATGTATCTTAGTGACAGTCTGTCAGTGTCCGGGGTTATTAGATGTATCTCAGTGACAGTCTGTCAGTGTCCGGGGTTATTAGATGTATCTCAGTGACAGTATGTCAGTGTCCGGGGTTATTAGATGTATCTCAGTGACAGTGTGTCAGTGTCCAGGGTTATTAGATGTATCTCAGTGACAGTCTGTCAGTGTCCGGGGTTATTAGATGTATCTCAGTGACAGTCTGTCAGTGTCCGGGGTTATTAGATGTATCTCAGTGACAGTCTGTCAGTGTCCGGGGTTATTAGATGTATGTCAGTGACAGTCTGTCAGTGTCCGGGTTTATTAGATGTATCTCAGTGACAGTCTGTCAGTGTCTGGGGTTATTAGATGATTGTCAGTGACAGTCTGTCAGTGTCCGGGGTTATTAGATGTATCTCAGTGACAGTCTGTCAGTGTCCGGGGTTATTAGATGTTTCTCAGTGACAGTATGTCAGTGTCCGGGGTTATTAGATGTATCTCAGTGACAGTCTGTCAGTGTCTGGGGTTATTAGATGATTGTCAGTGACAGTCTGTCAGTGTCCGGGGTTATTAGATGTATCTCAGTGACAGTCTGTCAGTGTCCGGGGTTATTAGATGTTTCTCAGTGACAGTATGTCAGTGTCCGGGGTTATTAGATGTATCTCAGTGACAGTGTGTCAGTGTCCAGGGTTATTAGATGTATCTCAGTGACAGTCTGTCAGTGTCCGGGGTTATTAGATGTATCTCAGTGACAGTCTGTCAGTGTCCGGGGTTATTAGATGTATCTCAGTGACTGTGTGTCAGTTACCGGGGTTATTAGATGTGTCTCAGTGACGGTCTGTCAGTGTCCGGGGTTATTACATGTATCTCAGTGACAGTGTGTCAGTGTCCGGGGTTATTAGATGTATCTCAGTGACAGTCTGTCAGTGTCCGGGGTTATTAGATGTATCTCAGTGACGGTCTGTCAGTGTCCGGGGTTATTACATGTATCTCAGTGACAGTCTGTCAGTGTCCGGGGTTATTACATGTATCTCAGTGACAGTCTGTCAGTGTCCGGGGTTATTACATGTATCTCAGTGACAGTCTGTCAGTATCCGGGGTTATTAGATATATCTCAGTGACAGTCTGTCAGTGTCTGGGGTTATTAGATGTATCTCAGTGATTGTTAGTGTCCGGGGTTATTAGATGTATCTCAGTGACAGTGTGTCAGTGTCCGGGGTTATTAGATGTATCTCAGTGACAGTCTGTCAGTGTCCAGGGTTATTAGATGTATCTCAGTGACAGTGTGTCAGTGTCCAGGGTTATTAGATGCTTCTCAGTGACAGTCTGTCAGTGTCCGGGGTTATTAGATGTATCTCAGTGACAGTCTGTCAGTGTCCGGGGTTATTAGATGTTTGTCAGTGACAGTCTGTCAGTGTCCGGGGTTATTAGATGTATCTCAGTGACTGACTTTCAGTGTCCGGGGTAATTAGATGTATCTCAGTGACAGTCTGTCAGTGTCCGGGGTTATTAGATGTATGTCAGTGACTGTCAGTCAGTGTCCGGTGTTATTAGATGTATGTCAGTGACAGTGTGTCAGTGTCCGGGGTAATTAGATGTATCTCAGTGACAGTCTGTCAGTGTCCGGGGTTATTAGATGTATGTCAGTGACTGTCAGTCAGTGTCCGGTGTTATTAGATGTATGTCAGTGACAGTGTGTCAGTGTCCGGGGTTATTAGATGTATCTCAGTGACAGTCTGTCAGTGTCCGGGTTATTAGATGTATCTCAGTGACAGTCTGTCAGTGTCCGGGGTAATTAGATGTATCTCAGTGACTGACTGTCAGTGTCCGGGGTTATTAGATGTATCTCAGTGACAGTCTGTCAGTGTCCGGGGTTATTAGATGTATCTCAGTGACAGTCTGTCAGTGTCCGGGGTTATTAGATGTATCTCAGTGACAGTGTGTCAGTGTCCAGGGTTATTAGATGTATTTCAGTGACAGTCTGTCAGTGTCCGGGGTTATTAGATGTATCTCAGTGACAGTCTGTCAGTGTCCAGGGTTATTAGATGTATGTCAGTGACAGTCTGTCAGTGTCCGAGGTTATTAGATGTATCTCAGTGACAGTCTGTCAGTGTCCGGGGTTATTAGATGTATCTCAGTGACAGTATGTCAGTGTCCGGGGTTATTAGATGTATCTCAGTGACAGTCTGTCAGTGTCCGGGGTTATTAGATGTATCTCAGTGACAGTCTGTCAGTGTCCGGGGTTATTAGATGTATCTCAGTGACAGTCTGTCAGTGTCCGGGGTTATTAGATGTATGTCAGTGACAGTCTGTCAGTGTCCGGGGTTATTAGATGTATCTCAGTGACAGTCTGTCAGTGTCCGGGGTTATTAGATGTATCTCAGTGACTGACTGTCAGTGTCCGGGGTTATTAGATGTATCTCAGTGACTGTCTGTCAGTGTCCAGGGTTATTAGATGTATCTCAGTGACAGTGTGTCAGTGACTGGGGTTATTAGATGTATCTCAGTGACAGTCTATCAGTGTCCGGGGTTATTAGATGTATCTCATGACTGTCAGTGTCCGGGGTTATTAGATGTATCTCAGTGACAGTCTGTCAGTGTCCGGGGTTATTAGATGTATCTCAGTGACAGTATGTCAGTGTCCGGGGTTATTAGATATATGTCAGTGACAGTCTGTCAGTGTCCGGGGTTATTAGATGTATCTTAGTGACAGTCTGTCAGTGTCCGGGGTTATTAGATGTATCTCAGTGACAGTCTGTCAGTGTCCGGGGTTATTAGATGTATCTCAGTGACAGTATGTCAGTGTCCGGGGTTATTAGATGTATCTCAGTGACAGTCTGTCAGTGTCCGGGGTTATTAGATGTATGTCAGTGACAGTCTGTCAGTGTCCAGGGTTATTAGATGTATCTCAGTGACAGTCTGTCAGTGTCCGGGGTTATTAGATGTATCTCAGTGACTGACTGTCAGTGTCCGGGGTTATTAGATGTATCTCAGTGACTGTCTGTCAGTGTCCAGGGTTATTAGATGTATCTCAGTGACAGTGTGTCAGTGACTGGGGTTATTAGATGTATCTCAGTGACAGTCTATCAGTGTCCGGGGTTATTAGATGTATCTCATGACTGTCAGTGTCCGGGGTTATTAGATGTATCTCAGTGACAGTCTGTCAGTGTCCGGGGTTATTAGATGTATGTCAGTGACAGTCTGTCAGTGTCCGGGTTTATTAGATGTATCTCAGTGACAGTCTGTCAGTATCCGGGGTTATTAGATGTATCTCAGTGACAGTCTGTCAGTGTCTGGGGTTATTAGATGATTGTCAGTGACAGTCTGTCAGTGTCCGGGGTTATTAGATGTATCTCAGTGACAGTCTGTCAGTGTCCGGGGTTATTAGATGTATCTCAGTGACAGTGTGTCAGTGTCCAGGGTTATTAGATGTATCTCAGTGACAGTCTGTCAGTGTCCGGGGTTATTAGATGTATCTCAGTGACAGTCTGTCAGTGTCCGGGGTTATTAGATGTATCTCAGTGACAGTCTGTCAGTGTCCGGGTTTATTAGAGGTATCTCAGTGACAGTCTGTCAGTATCCGGGGTTATTAGATGTATCTCAGTGACAGTCTGTCAGTGTCCGGGGTTATTAGATGTATCTCAGTGACTGTCTGTCAGTATCCGGGGTTATTAGATGTATCTCAGTGACAGTCTGTCAGTGTCCGGGGTTATTAGATGTATCTCAGTGACTGTCTGTCAGTGTCCGGGGTTATTAGATGTGTCTCAGTGACTGTCTGTCAGTGTCCGGGGTTATTAGATGTGTCTCAGTGACTGTCTGTCAGTGTCCGAGGTTATTAGATGTATCTCAGTGACAGTCTGTCAGTGTCCGGGATTATTAGATGTATCTCAGTGACAGTCTGTCAGTGTCCGGGGTTATTAGATGTATCTCAGTGACAGTGTGTCAGTGTCCGGGGTTATTAAATGTATCTCAGTGACAGTCTGTCAGTGTCCGGGGTTATTAGACGTGTCTCAGTGACAGTCTGTCAGTGTCCGGGGTTATTAGATGTATCTCAGTGACAGTCTGTCTGAGTCCAGGGTTATTAGATGTATCTCAGTGACAGTCTGTCAGTGTCCGGGGTTATTAGATGTATCTCAGTGACAGTCTGTCAGTGTCCGGGGTTATTAGATGTATCTCAGTGACAGTCTGTCAGTTTCCAGGGTTATTAGATGTATCTCAGTGACAGTCTGTCAGTGTCCGGGGTTATTAGATGTATCTCAGTGACAGTTTGTCAGTGTCCGGGGTTATTAGATGTATCTCAGTGACAGTGTGTCAGTGTCCGGGGTTATTAGATGTATCTCAGTGACTGTCTGTCAGTGTCCGGGGTTATTAGATGTATCTCAGTGACAGTGTGTCAGTGTCCGGGGTTATTAGATGTATCTCAGTGACAGTCTGTCAGTGTCCGGGGTTATTAGATGTGTCTCAGTGACAGTCTGTCAGTGTCCGGGGTTATTAGATGTATCTCCGTGACTGTCTGTCAGTGTCCGGGGTTATTAGATGTATCTCAGTGACAGTCTGTCAGTGTCCGGGGTTATTAGATGTATCTCAGTGACAGTTTGTCAGTGTCCGGGGTTATTAGATGTATCTCAGTGACAGTGTGTCAGTGTCCGGGGTTATTAGATGTATCTCAGTGACTGTCTGTCAGTGTCCGGGGTTATTAGATGTATCTCAGTGACAGTGTGTCAGTGTCCGGGGTTATTAGATGTATCTCAGTGACAGTCTGTCAGTGTCCGGGGTTATTAGATGTGTCTCAGTGACAGTCTGTCAGTGTCCGGGGTTATTAGATGTATCTCAGTGACTGTCTGTCAGTGTCCGGGGTTATTAGATGTATCTCAGTGACAGTCTGTCAGTGTCCGGGGTTATTAGATGTATCTCAGTGACAGTCTGTCAGTGTCCGGGGTTATTAGATGTATCTCAGTGACAGTCTGTCAGTTTCCAGGGTTATTAGATGTATCTCAGTGACAGTCTGTCAGTGTCCGGGGTTATTAGATGTATCTCAGTGACAGTTTGTCAGTGTCCGGGGTTATTAGATGTATCTCAGTGACAGTGTGTCAGTGTCCGGGGTTATTAGATGTATCTCAGTGACTGTCTGTCAGTGTCCGGGGTTATTAGATGTATCTCAGTGACAGTGTGTCAGTGTCCGGGGTTATTAGATGTATCTCAGTGACAGTCTGTCAGTGTCCGGGGTTATTAGATGTATCTCAGTGACAGTCTGTCAGTTTCCAGGGTTATTAGATGTATCTCAGTGACTGTCTGTCAGTGTCCGGGGTTATTAGATGTATCTCAGTGACAGTCTGTCAGTGTCCGGGGTTATTAGATGTATTTCAGTGACAGTCTGTCAGTGTCCGGGGTTATTAGATGTATCTCAGTGACAGTCTGTCAGTTTCCAGGGTTATTAGATGTATCTCAGTGACAGTCTGTCAGTGTCCGGGGTTATTAGATGTATCTCAGTGACAGTCTGTCCGAGTCCAGTGTTATTAGATGTATATCAGTGACAGTCTGTCAGTGTCCGGGGTTATTAGATGTATCTCAGTGACAGTCTGTCAGTATCCGGGGTTATTAGATGTATCTCAGTGACAGTGTGTCAGTGTCCGGGGTTATTAGATGTATCTCAGTGACTGTCAGTGTCCGGGGTTATTAGATGTATCTCAGTGACAGTGTGTCAGTGTCTAGGGTTATTAGATGTATCTCAGTGACAGTTTGTCAGTGTCCGGGGTTATGAGATGTATCTCAGTGACAGTGTGTCAGTGTCCGGGGTTATTAGATGTATCTCAATGACAGTCTGTCCGAGTCCAGGGTTATTAGATGTATCTCAGTGACTGTCTGTCAGTGTCCGGGGTTATTAGATGTATCTCAGTGACAGTCTGTCAGTGTCCGGGGTTATTAGATGATTGTCAGTGACAGTCTGTCAGTGTCCGGGGTTATTAGATGTATCTCAGTGACAGTTTGTCAGTGTCCGGGGTTATTAGATGTATCTCAGTGACAGTGTGTCAGTGTCCGGGGTTATTAGATGTATCTCAGTGACTGTCTGTCAGTGTCCGGGGTTATTAGATGTATCTCAGTGACAGTGTGTCAGTGTCCGGGGTTATTAGATGTATCTCAGTGACAGTCTGTCAGTGTCCGGGGTTATTAGATGTGTCTCAGTGACAGTCTGTCAGTGTCCGGGGTTATTAGATGTATCTCAGTGACTGTCTGTCAGTGTCCGGGGTTATTAGATGTATCTCAGTGACAGTCTGTCAGTGTCCGGGGTTATTAGATGTATCTCAGTGACAGTCTGTCAGTGTCCGGGGTTATTAGATGTATCTCAGTGACAGTCTGTCAGTTTCCAGGGTTATTAGATGTATCTCAGTGACAGTCTGTCAGTGTCCGGGGTTATTAGATGTATCTCAGTGACAGTCTGTCCGAGTCCAGGGTTATTAGATGTATATCAGTGACAGTCTGTCAGTGTCCGGGGTTATTAGATGTATCTCAGTGACAGTCTGTCCGAGTCCAGTGTTATTAGATGTATCTCAGTGACATTGTGTCAGTGTCCGGGGTTATTAGATGTATCTCAGTGACATTGTGTCAGTGTCCGGGGTTATTAGATGTATCTCAGTGACAGTGTGTCAGTGTCCGGGGTTATTAGACGTATCTCAGTGACAGTATTTCAGTGTCCAGGGTTATTAGATGTATCTCAGTGACAGTGTGTCAGTGTCCGGGGTTATTAGATGTATCTCAGTGACAGTGTGTCAGTTTCCGGGGTTATTAGATGTATCTCAGTGACAGTCTGTCAGTGTCCGGGGTTATTAGATGTATCTCAGTGACAGTCTGTCAGTGTCCGGGGTTATTAGATGTATCTCAGTGACAGTATGTCAGTGTCCGTGGTTATTAGATGTATCTCAGTGACGGTCTGTCAGTGTCCAGGGTTATTAGATGTATCTCAGTGACTGTCAGTGTCCGGGGTTATTAGATGTATCTCAGTGACAGTGTGTCAGTGTCTAGGGTTATTAGATGTATCTCAGTGACAGTTTGTCAGTGTCCGGGGTTTATCTCAGTGACAGTGTGTCAGTGTCCGGGGTTATTAGATGTATCTCAGTGACAGTCTGTCAGTGTCCAGGGTTATTAGATGTATCTCAGTGACAGTCTGTCAGTGTCCGGGGTTATTAGATGTATCTCAGTGACAGTCTGTCCGAGTCCAGGGTTATTAGATGTATCTCAGTGACAGTCTGTCAGTGTACAGGGTTATTAGATGTATCTCAGTGACAGTGTGTCAGTGTCCGGAGTTATTAGATGTATCTCAGTGACTGTCAGTGTCCGGGGTTATTAGATGTATCTCAGTGACAGTGTGTCAGTGTCCGGGGTTATTAGACGTATCTCAGTGACAGTCTGTCAGTGTCTGGGGTTATTACATGTATCTCAGTGACAGTCTGTCCGAATCCAGGGTTATTAGATGTATCTCAGTGACAGTCTGTCAGTGTCCAGGGTTATTAGATGTATCTCAGTGACATTGTGTCAGTGTCCGGGGTTATTAGACGTATCTCAGTGACAGTCTGTCAGTGTCCAGGGTTATTAGATGTATCTCAGTGACTGTCAGTGTCCGGGGTTATTAGATGTATCTCAGTGACAGTCTGTCAGTGTCCAGGGTTATTAGATGTATCTCAGTGACATTGTGTCAGTGTCCGGTGTTATTAGACGTATCTCAGTGACAGTCTGTCAGTGTCCAGGGTTATTAGATGTATCTCAGTGACATTGTGTCAGTGTCCGGGGTTATTAGATGTATCTCAGTGACATTGTGTCAGTGTCCGGGGTTATTAGATGTATCTCAGTGACAGTGTGTCAGTGTCCGGGGTTATTAGACGTATCTCAGTGACAGTATTTCAGTGTCCAGGGTTATTAGATGTATCTCAGTGACAGTGTGTCAGTGTCCGGGGTTATTAGATGTATCTCAGTGACAGTGTGTCAGTTTCCGGGGTTATTAGATGTATCTCAGTGACAGTCTGTCAGTGTCCGGGGTTATTAGATGTATCTCAGTGACGGTCTGTCAGTGTCCAGGGTTATTAGATGTATCTCAGTGACAGTCTGTCAGTGTCCGGGGTTATTAGATGTATCTCAGTGACTGTGTGTCAGTTACCGGGGTTATTAGATGTGTCTCAGTGACGGTCTGTCAGTGTCCGGGGTTATTACATGTATCTCAGTGACAGTGTGTCAGTGTCCGGGGTTATTAGATGTATCTCAGTGACAGTCTGTCAGTGTCCGGGGTTATTAGATGTATCTCAGTGACGGTCTGTCAGTGTCCGGGGTTATTACATGTATCTCAGTGACAGTCTGTCAGTGTCCGGGGTTATTACATGTATCTCAGTGACAGTCTGTCAGTGTCCGGGGTTATTACATGTATCTCAGTGACAGTCTGTCAGTATCCGGGGTTATTAGATATATCTCAGTGACAGTCTGTCAGTGTCTGGGGTTATTAGATGTATCTCAGTGATTGTTAGTGTCCGGGGTTATTAGATGTATCTCAGTGACAGTGTGTCAGTGTCCGGGGTTATTAGATGTATCTCAGTGACAGTCTGTCAGTGTCCAGGGTTATTAGATGTGTCTCAGTGACAGTGTGTCAGTGTCCAGGGTTATTAGATGCTTCTCAGTGACAGTCTGTCAGTGTCCGGGGTTATTAGATGTATCTCAGTGACAGTCTGTCAGTGTCCGGGGTTATTAGATGTTTGTCAGTGACAGTCTGTCAGTGTCCGGGGTTATTAGATGTATCTCAGTGACTGACTTTCAGTGTCCGGGGTAATTAGATGTATCTCAGTGACAGTCTGTCAGTGTCCGGGGTTATTAGATGTATGTCAGTGACTGTCAGTCAGTGTCCGGTGTTATTAGATGTATGTCAGTGACAGTGTGTCAGTGTCCGGGGTAATTAGATGTATCTCAGTGACAGTCTGTCAGTGTCCGGGGTTATTAGATGTATGTCAGTGACTGTCAGTCAGTGTCCGGTGTTATTAGATGTATGTCAGTGACAGTGTGTCAGTGTCCGGGGTTATTAGATGTATCTCAGTGACAGTCTGTCAGTGTCCGGGTTATTAGATGTATCTCAGTGACAGTCTGTCAGTGTCCGGGGTAATTAGATGTATCTCAGTGACTGACTGTCAGTGTCCGGGGTTATTAGATGTATCTCAGTGACAGTCTGTCAGTGTCCGGGGTTATTAGATGTATCTCAGTGACAGTCTGTCAGTGTCCGGGGTTATTAGATGTATCTCAGTGACAGTGTGTCAGTGTCCAGGGTTATTAGATGTATTTCAGTGACAGTCTGTCAGTGTCCGGGGTTATTAGATGTATCTCAGTGACAGTCTGTCAGTGTCCAGGGTTATTAGATGTATGTCAGTGACAGTCTGTCAGTGTCCGAGGTTATTAGATGTATCTCAGTGACAGTCTGTCAGTGTCCGGGGTTATTAGATGTATCTCAGTGACAGTATGTCAGTGTCCGGGGTTATTAGATGTATCTCAGTGACAGTCTGTCAGTGTCCGGGGTTATTAGATGTATCTCAGTGACAGTCTGTCAGTGTCCGGGGTTATTAGATGTATCTCAGTGACAGTCTGTCAGTGTCCGGGGTTATTAGATGTATGTCAGTGACAGTCTGTCAGTGTCCGGGGTTATTAGATGTATCTCAGTGACAGTCTGTCAGTGTCCGGGGTTATTAGATGTATCTCAGTGACTGACTGTCAGTGTCCGGGGTTATTAGATGTATCTCAGTGACTGTCTGTCAGTGTCCAGGGTTATTAGATGTATCTCAGTGACAGTGTGTCAGTGACTGGGGTTATTAGATGTATCTCAGTGACAGTCTATCAGTGTCCGGGGTTATTAGATGTATCTCATGACTGTCTATCAGTGTCCGGGGTTATTAGATGTATCTCAGTGACAGTATGTCAGTGTCCGGGGTTATTAGATATATGTCAGTGACAGTCTGTCAGTGTCCGGGGTTATTAGATGTATCTTAGTGACAGTCTGTCAGTGTCCGGGGTTATTAGATGTATCTCAGTGACAGTCTGTCAGTGTCCGGGGTTATTAGATGTATCTCAGTGACAGTATGTCAGTGTCCGGGGTTATTAGATGTATCTCAGTGACAGTGTGTCAGTGTCCAGGGTTATTAGATGTATCTCAGTGACAGTCTGTCAGTGTCCGGGGTTATTAGATGTATCTCAGTGACAGTCTGTCAGTGTCCGGGGTTATTAGATGTATCTCAGTGACAGTCTGTCAGTGTCCGGGGTTATTAGATGTATGTCAGTGACAGTCTGTCAGTGTCCGGGTTTATTAGATGTATCTCAGTGACAGTCTGTCAGTGTCTGGGGTTATTAGATGATTGTCAGTGACAGTCTGTCAGTGTCCGGGGTTATTAGATGTATCTCAGTGACAGTCTGTCAGTGTCCGGGGTTATTAGATGTTTCTCAGTGACAGTATGTCAGTGTCCGGGGTTATTAGATGTATCTCAGTGACAGTCTGTCAGTGTCTGGGGTTATTAGATGATTGTCAGTGACAGTCTGTCAGTGTCCGGGGTTATTAGATGTATCTCAGTGACAGTCTGTCAGTGTCCGGGGTTATTAGATGTTTCTCAGTGACAGTATGTCAGTGTCCGGGGTTATTAGATGTATCTCAGTGACAGTGTGTCAGTGTCCAGGGTTATTAGATGTATCTCAGTGACAGTCTGTCAGTGTCCGGGGTTATTAGATGTATCTCAGTGACAGTCTGTCAGTGTCCGGGGTTATTAGATGTATCTCAGTGACTGTGTGTCAGTTACCGGGGTTATTAGATGTGTCTCAGTGACGGTCTGTCAGTGTCCGGGGTTATTACATGTATCTCAGTGACAGTGTGTCAGTGTCCGGGGTTATTAGATGTATCTCAGTGACAGTCTGTCAGTGTCCGGGGTTATTAGATGTATCTCAGTGACGGTCTGTCAGTGTCCGGGGTTATTACATGTATCTCAGTGACAGTCTGTCAGTGTCCGGGGTTATTACATGTATCTCAGTGACAGTCTGTCAGTGTCCGGGGTTATTACATGTATCTCAGTGACAGTCTGTCAGTATCCGGGGTTATTAGATATATCTCAGTGACAGTCTGTCAGTGTCTGGGGTTATTAGATGTATCTCAGTGATTGTTAGTGTCCGGGGTTATTAGATGTATCTCAGTGACAGTGTGTCAGTGTCCGGGGTTATTAGATGTATCTCAGTGACAGTCTGTCAGTGTCCAGGGTTATTAGATGTATCTCAGTGACAGTGTGTCAGTGTCCAGGGTTATTAGATGCTTCTCAGTGACAGTCTGTCAGTGTCCGGGGTTATTAGATGTATCTCAGTGACAGTCTGTCAGTGTCCGGGGTTATTAGATGTTTGTCAGTGACAGTCTGTCAGTGTCCGGGGTTATTAGATGTATCTCAGTGACTGACTTTCAGTGTCCGGGGTAATTAGATGTATCTCAGTGACAGTCTGTCAGTGTCCGGGGTTATTAGATGTATGTCAGTGACTGTCAGTCAGTGTCCGGTGTTATTAGATGTATGTCAGTGACAGTGTGTCAGTGTCCGGGGTAATTAGATGTATCTCAGTGACAGTCTGTCAGTGTCCGGGGTTATTAGATGTATGTCAGTGACTGTCAGTCAGTGTCCGGTGTTATTAGATGTATGTCAGTGACAGTGTGTCAGTGTCCGGGGTTATTAGATGTATCTCAGTGACAGTCTGTCAGTGTCCGGGTTATTAGATGTATCTCAGTGACAGTCTGTCAGTGTCCGGGGTAATTAGATGTATCTCAGTGACTGACTGTCAGTGTCCGGGGTTATTAGATGTATCTCAGTGACAGTCTGTCAGTGTCCGGGGTTATTAGATGTATCTCAGTGACAGTCTGTCAGTGTCCGGGGTTATTAGATGTATCTCAGTGACAGTGTGTCAGTGTCCAGGGTTATTAGATGTATTTCAGTGACAGTCTGTCAGTGTCCGGGGTTATTAGATGTATCTCAGTGACAGTCTGTCAGTGTCCAGGGTTATTAGATGTATGTCAGTGACAGTCTGTCAGTGTCCGAGGTTATTAGATGTATCTCAGTGACAGTCTGTCAGTGTCCGGGGTTATTAGATGTATCTCAGTGACAGTATGTCAGTGTCCGGGGTTATTAGATGTATCTCAGTGACAGTCTGTCAGTGTCCGGGGTTATTAGATGTATCTCAGTGACAGTCTGTCAGTGTCCGGGGTTATTAGATGTATCTCAGTGACAGTCTGTCAGTGTCCGGGGTTATTAGATGTATGTCAGTGACAGTCTGTCAGTGTCCGGGGTTATTAGATGTATCTCAGTGACAGTCTGTCAGTGTCCGGGGTTATTAGATGTATCTCAGTGACTGACTGTCAGTGTCCGGGGTTATTAGATGTATCTCAGTGACTGTCTGTCAGTGTCCAGGGTTATTAGATGTATCTCAGTGACAGTGTGTCAGTGACTGGGGTTATTAGATGTATCTCAGTGACAGTCTATCAGTGTCCGGGGTTATTAGATGTATCTCATGACTGTCAGTGTCCGGGGTTATTAGATGTATCTCAGTGACAGTCTGTCAGTGTCCGGGGTTATTAGATGTATCTCAGTGACAGTATGTCAGTGTCCGGGGTTATTAGATATATGTCAGTGACAGTCTGTCAGTGTCCGGGGTTATTAGATGTATCTTAGTGACAGTCTGTCAGTGTCCGGGGTTATTAGATGTATCTCAGTGACAGTCTGTCAGTGTCCGGGGTTATTAGATGTATCTCAGTGACAGTATGTCAGTGTCCGGGGTTATTAGATGTATCTCAGTGACAGTGTGTCAGTGTCCAGGGTTATTAGATGTATCTCAGTGACAGTCTGTCAGTGTCCGGGGTTATTAGATGTATCTCAGTGACAGTCTGTCAGTGTCCGGGGTTATTAGATGTATCTCAGTGACAGTCTGTCAGTGTCCGGGGTTATTAGATGTATGTCAGTGACAGTCTGTCAGTGTCCGGGTTTATTAGATGTATCTCAGTGACAGTCTGTCAGTGTCTGGGGTTATTAGATGATTGTCAGTGACAGTCTGTCAGTGTCCGGGGTTATTAGATGTATCTCAGTGACAGTCTGTCAGTGTCCGGGGTTATTAGATGTATCTCAGTGACAGTCTGTCAGTGTCCGGGGTTATTAGATGTATCTCAGTGACAGTCTGTCAGTGTCCGGGGTTATTAGATGTTTCTCAGTGACAGTATGTCAGTGTCCGGGGTTATTAGATGTATCTCAGTGACAGTCTGTCAGTGTCTGGGGTTATTAGATGATTGTCAGTGACAGTCTGTCAGTGTCCGGGGTTATTAGATGTATCTCAGTGACAGTCTGTCAGTGTCCGGGGTTATTAGATGTTTCTCAGTGACAGTATGTCAGTGTCCGGGGTTATTAGATGTATCTCAGTGACAGTGTGTCAGTGTCCAGGGTTATTAGATGTATCTCAGTGACAGTCTGTCAGTGTCCGGGGTTATTAGATGTATCTCAGTGACAGTCTGTCAGTGTCCGGGGTTATTAGATGTATCTCAGTGACAGTCTGTCAGTGTCCGGGTTTATTAGAGGTATCTCAGTGACAGTCTGTCAGTATCCGGGGTTATTAGATGTATCTCAGTGACAGTCTGTCAGTGTCCGGGGTTATTAGATGTATGTCAGTGACTGTCTGTCAGTGTCCGGGGTTATTACATGTATCTCAGTGACAGTCTGTCAGTGTCCGGTTTTATTAGATGTATCTCAGTGACCGTATGTCAGTGTCCGGGGTTATTAGATGTAACTCAGTGACAGTCTGTCAGTGTCCGGGGTTATTACATGTATCTCAGTGACAGTCTGTCAGTGTCCGGGGTTATTACATGTATCTCAGTGACAGTCTGTCAGTATCCGGGGTTATTAGATATATCTCAGTGACAGTCTGTCAGTGTCTGGGGTTATTAGATGTATCTCAGTGATTGTTAGTGTCCGGGGTTATTAGATGTATCTCAGTGACAGTGTGTCAGTGTCCGGGGTTATTAGATGTATCTCAGTGACAGTCTGTCAGTGTCCAGGGTTATTAGATGTATCTCAGTGACAGTGTGTCAGTGTCCAGGGTTATTAGATGCTTCTCAGTGACAGTCTGTCAGTGTCCGGGGTTATTAGATGTATCTCAGTGACAGTCTGTCAGTGTCCGGGGTTATTAGATGTTTGTCAGTGACAGTCTGTCAGTGTCCGGGATCATTAGATGTTTGTCAGTGACAGTCTGTCAGTGTCCGGGGTTATTAGATGTGTCTCAGTGACTGTCTGTCAGTGTCCGGGGTTATTAGATGTATCTCAGTGACAGTCTGTCACTGTCCGGGGTTATTAGATGTATCTCAGTGACAGTCTGTCAGTGTCCGGGGTTATTAGATGTATCTCAGTGACAGTGTGTCAGTGTCCGGGGTTATTAGATGTATCTCAGTGACTGTCAGTGTCCGGGGTTATTAGATGTATCTCAGTGACAGTGTGTCAGTGTCTAGGGTTATTAGATGTATCTCAGTGACAGTTTGTCAGTGTCCGGGGTTATGAGATGTATCTCAGTGACAGTGTGTCAGTGTCCGGGGTTATTAGATGTATCTCAATGACAGTCTGTCCGAGTCCAGGGTTATTAGATGTATCTCAGTGACAGTCTGTCAGTGTCCGGGGTTATTAGATGTATCTCAGTGACAGTCTGTCAGTGTCCGGGGTTATTAGATGTATCTCAGTGACAGTGTGTCAGTGTCCGGGGTTATTAGATGTATCTCAGTGACGGTCTGTCAGTGTCCGGGGTTATTAGATGTATCTCAGTGACAGTCTGTCCGAGTCCAGGGTTATTAGATGTATCTCAGTGACAGTCTGTCAGTGTACAGGGTTATTAGATGTATCTCAGTGACTGTCTGTCAGTGTCCGGGGTTATTACATGTATCTCAGTGACAGTGTGTCAGTGTCCGAGGTTATTAGATGTATCTCAGTGACATTCTGTCAGTGTCCGGGGTTATTAGATGTATCTCAGTGACGGTCTGTCAGTATCCGGGGTTATTAGATGTATCTCAGTGACAGTCTGTCAGTGTCCGGGGTTATTAGATGTATCTCAGTGACTGTCTGTCAGTGCCCGGGGTTATTAGATGTGTCTCAGTGACTGTCTGTCAGTGTCCGGGGTTATTAGATGTATCTCAGTGACAGTATGTCAGTGTCCGGGTTATTAGATGTATCTCAGTGACAGTCTGTCAGTGTCCGGGGTAATTAGATGCTTCTCAGTGACAGTCTGTCAGTGTCCGAGGTTATTAGATGTATCTCAGTGACAGTCTGTCAGTGTCCGGGGTTATTAGATGTTTGTCAGTGACAGTCTGTCAGTGTCCGGGGTTATTAGATGTATCTCAGTGACAGTCTGTCAGTGTCCGGGGTTATTAGATGTGTCTCAGTGACTGTCTGTCAGTGTCCGGGGTTATTAGATGTTTGTCAGTGACAGTCTGTCAGTGTCCGGGGTTATTAGATGTGTCTCAGTGACTGTCTGTCAGTGTCCGGGGTTATTAGATGTATCTCAGTGACAGTCTGTCACTGTCCGGGGTTATTAGATGTATCTCAGTGACAGTCTGTCAGTGTACAGGGTTATTAGATGTATCTCAGTGACTGTCTGTCAGTGTCCGGGGTTATTACATGTATCTCAGTGACAGTGTGTCAGTGTCCGAGGTTATTAGATGTATCTCAGTGACAGTCTGTCAGTGTCCGGGGTTATTAGATGTATCTCAGTGACGGTCTGTCAGTATCCGGGGTTATTAGATGTATCTCAGTGACAGTCTGTCAGTGTCCGGGGTTATTAGATGTATCTCAGTGACTGTCTGTCAGTGCCCGGGGTTATTAGATGTGTCTCAGTGACTGTCTGTCAGTGTCCGGGGTTATTAGATGTATCTCAGTGACAGTATGTCAGTGTCCGGGTTATTAGATGTATCTCAGTGACAGTCTGTCAGTGTCCGGGGTAATTAGATGCTTCTCAGTGACAGTCTGTCAGTGTCCGGGGTTATTAGATGTATCTCAGTGACAGTCTGTCAGTGTCCGGGGTTATTAGATGTTTGTCAGTGACAGTCTGTCAGTGTCCGGGGTTATTAGATGTATCTCAGTGACAGTCTGTCAGTGTCCGGGGTTATTAGATGTGTCTCAGTGACTGTCTGTCAGTGTCCGGGGTTATTAGATGTTTGTCAGTGACAGTCTGTCAGTGTCCGGGGTTATTAGATGTGTCTCAGTGACTGTCTGTCAGTGTCCGGGGTTATTAGATGTATCTCAGTGACAGTCTGTCACTGTCCGGGGTTATTAGATGTATCTCAGTGACAGTCTGTCAGTGTCCGGGGTTATTAGATGTATCTCAGTGACTGTCTGTCAGTGTCCGGGGTTATTAGATGTGTCTCAGTGACTGTCTGTCAGTGTCCGGGGTTATTAGATGTATCTCAGTGACAGTGTGTCAGTGTCCGGGGTTATTAGATGTATCTCAGTGACAGTCTGTCAGTGTCCGGGGTTATTAGATGTGTCTCAGTGACAGTCTGTCAGTGTCCGGGGTTATTAGATGTATCTCAGTGACTGTCTGTCAGTGTCCGGGGTTATTAGATGTATCTCAGTGACAGTCTGTCAGTGTCCGGGGTTATTAGATGTATCTCAGTGACAGTCTGTCAGTGTCCGGGGTTATTAGATGTATCTCAGTGACAGTCTGTCAGTTTCCAGGGTTATTAGATGTATCTCAGTGACAGTCTGTCAGTGTCCGGGGTTATTAGATGTATCTCAGTGACAGTCTGTCAGTATCCGGGGTTATTAGATGTATCTCAGTGACAGTGTGTCAGTGTCCGGGGTTATTAGATGTATCTCAGTGACTGTCAGTGTCCGGGGTTATTAGATGTATCTCAGTGACAGTGTGTCAGTGTCTAGGGTTATTAGATGTATCTCAGTGACAGTTTGTCAGTGTCCGGGGTTATGAGATGTATCTCAGTGACAGTGTGTCAGTGTCCGGGGTTATTAGATGTATCTCAATGACAGTCTGTCCGAGTCCAGGGTTATTAGATGTATCTCAGTGACTGTCTGTCAGTGTCCGGGGTTATTAGATGTATCTCAGTGACAGTCTGTCAGTGTCCGGGGTTATTAGATGTATCTCAGTGACAGTGTGTCAGTGTCCGGGGTTATTAGATGTATCTCAGTGACTGTCAGTGTCCGGGGTTATTAGATGTATCTCAGTGACAGTGTGTCAGTGTCTAGGGTTATTAGATGTATCTCAGTGACAGTTTGTCAGTGTCTGGGGTTATTAGATGTATCTCAGTGACAGTGTGTCAGTGTCCGGGGTTATTAGATGTATCTCAGTGACAGTCTGTCAGAGTCCAGGGTTATTAGATGTATCTCAGTGACAGTCTGTCCGAGTCCAGGGTTATTAGATGTATCTCAGTGACAGTGTGTCAGTGTCCGGGGTTATTAGATGTATCTCAGTGACAGTCTGTCCGAGTCCAGGGTTATTAGATGTATCTCAGTGACAGTCTGTCAGTATCCAGGGTTATTAGATGTATCTCAGTGACATTGTGTCAGTGTCCGGGGTTATTAGACGTATCTCAGTGACAGTCTGTCAGTGTCCAGGGTTATTAGATGTATCTCAGTGACATTGTGTCAGTGTCCGGGTTATTAGATGTATCTCAGTGACATTGTGTCAGTGTCCGGGGTTATTAGATGTATCTCAGTGACAGTGTGTCAGTGTCCGGGGTTATTAGACGTATCTCAGTGACAGTGTCCAGGGTTATTAGATGTATCTCAGTGACAGTGTGTCAGTTTCCGGGGTTATTAGATGTATCTCAGTGACAGTGTGTCAGTGTCCGGGGTTATTAGATGTATCTCAGTGACAGTCTGTCAGTGTCCGGGGTTATTAGATGTATCTCAGTGACAGTCTGTCCGAGTCCAGGGTTATTAGATGTATCTTAGTGACTGTCTGTCAGTGTCCGGGGTTATTAGATGTATCTCAGTGACGGTCTGTCAGTGTCCAGGGTTATTAGATGTATCTCAGTGACGGTCTGTCAGTGTCCAGGGTTATTAGATGTATCTCAGTGACTGTCTGTCAGTGTCCGGGGTTATTAGATGTATCTCAGTGACTGTGTTGCAGTTTCCGGGGTTATTAGATGTATCTCAGTGACAGTCTGTCAGTGTCCGGGGTTATTAGATGTATCTCAGTGACGGTCTGTCAGTGTCCGGGGTTATTAGATGTATCTCAGTGACAGTCTGTCAGTGTCCGGGGTTATTAGATGTATCTCAGTGACAGTATGTCAGTGTCCGGGGTTATTAGATGTATCTCAGTGACGGTCTGTCAGTGTCCAGGGTTATTAGATGTATCTCAGTGACTGTCAGTGTCCGGGGTTATTAGATGTATCTCAGTGACAGTGTGTCAGTGTCTAGGGTTATTAGATGTATCTCAGTGACAGTTTGTCAGTGTCCGGGGTTTATCTCAGTGACAGTGTGTCAGTGTCCGGGGTTATTAGATGTATCTCAGTGACAGTCTGTCAGTGTCCAGGGTTATTAGATGTATCTCAGTGACAGTCTGTCAGTGTCCGGGGTTATTAGATGTATCTCAGTGACAGTCTGTCCGAGTCCAGGGTTATTAGATGTATCTCAGTGACAGTCTGTCAGTGTACAGGGTTATTAGATGTATCTCAGTGACAGTGTGTCAGTGTCCGGAGTTATTAGATGTATCTCAGTGACTGTCAGTGTCCGGGGTTATTAGATGTATCTCAGTGACAGTGTGTCAGTGTCCGGGGTTATTAGACGTATCTCAGTGACAGTCTGTCAGTGTCTGGGGTTATTACATGTATCTCAGTGACAGTCTGTCCGAATCCAGGGTTATTAGATGTATCTCAGTGACAGTCTGTCAGTGTCCAGGGTTATTAGATGTATCTCAGTGACATTGTGTCAGTGTCCGGGGTTATTAGACGTATCTCAGTGACAGTCTGTCAGTGTCCAGGGTTATTAGATGTATCTCAGTGACATTGTGTCAGTGTCCGGGGTTATTAGATGTATCTCAGTGACTGTCAGTGTCCGGGGTTATTATATGTATCTCAGTGACAGTCTGTCAGTGTCCAGGGTTATTAGATGTATCTCAGTGACATTGTGTCAGTGTCCGGTGTTATTAGACGTATCTCAGTGACAGTCTGTCAGTGTCCAGGGTTATTAGATGTATCTCAGTGACATTGTGTCAGTGTCCGGGGTTATTAGATGTATCTCAGTGACATTGTGTCAGTGTCCGGGGTTATTAGATGTATCTCAGTGACAGTGTGTCAGTGTCCGGGGTTATTAGACGTATCTCAGTGACAGTATTTCAGTGTCCAGGGTTATTAGATGTATCTCAGTGACAGTGTGTCAGTGTCCGGGGTTATTAGATGTATCTCAGTGACAGTGTGTCAGTTTCCGGGGTTATTAGATGTATCTCAGTGACAGTCTGTCAGTGTCCGGGGTTATTACATGTATCTCAGTGACAGTCTGTCAGTGTCCGGGGTTATTACATGTATCTCAGTGACAGTCTGTCAGTATCCGGGGTTATTAGATATATCTCAGTGACAGTCTGTCAGTGTCTGGGGTTATTAGATGTATCTCAGTGATTGTTAGTGTCCGGGGTTATTAGATGTATCTCAGTGACAGTGTGTCAGTGTCCGGGGTTATTAGATGTATCTCAGTGACAGTCTGTCAGTGTCCAGGGTTATTAGATGTATCTCAGTGACAGTGTGTCAGTGTCCAGGGTTATTAGATGCTTCTCAGTGACAGTCTGTCAGTGTCCGGGGTTATTAGATGTATCTCAGTGACTGACTTTCAGTGTCCGGGGTAATTAGATGTATCTCAGTGACAGTCTGTCAGTGTCCGGGGTTATTAGATGTATGTCAGTGACTGTCAGTCAGTGTCCGGTGTTATTAGATGTATGTCAGTGACAGTGTGTCAGTGTCCGGGGTAATTAGATGTATCTCAGTGACAGTCTGTCAGTGTCCGGGGTTATTAGATGTATGTCAGTGACTGTCAGTCAGTGTCCGGTGTTATTAGATGTATGTCAGTGACAGTGTGTCAGTGTCCGGGGTTATTAGATGTATCTCAGTGACAGTCTGTCAGTGTCCGGGTTATTAGATGTATCTCAGTGACAGTCTGTCAGTGTCCGGGGTAATTAGATGTATCTCAGTGACTGACTGTCAGTGTCCGGGGTTATTAGATGTATCTCAGTGACAGTCTGTCAGTGTCCGGGGTTATTAGATGTATCTCAGTGACAGTCTGTCAGTGTCCGGGGTTATTAGATGTATCTCAGTGACAGTGTGTCAGTGTCCAGGGTTATTAGATGTATTTCAGTGACAGTCTGTCAGTGTCCGGGGTTATTAGATGTATCTCAGTGACAGTCTGTCAGTGTCCAGGGTTATTAGATGTATGTCAGTGACAGTCTGTCAGTGTCCGAGGTTATTAGATGTATCTCAGTGACAGTCTGTCAGTGTCCGGGGTTATTAGATGTATCTCAGTGACAGTATGTCAGTGTCCGGGGTTATTAGATGTATCTCAGTGACAGTCTGTCAGTGTCCGGGGTTATTAGATGTATCTCAGTGACAGTCTGTCAGTGTCCGGGGTTATTAGATGTATCTCAGTGACAGTCTGTCAGTGTCCGGGGTTATTAGATGTATGTCAGTGACAGTCTGTCAGTGTCCGGGGTTATTAGATGTATCTCAGTGACAGTCTGTCAGTGTCCGGGGTTATTAGATGTATCTCAGTGACTGACTGTCAGTGTCCGGGGTTATTAGATGTATCTCAGTGACTGTCTGTCAGTGTCCAGGGTTATTAGATGTATCTCAGTGACAGTGTGTCAGTGACTGGGGTTATTAGATGTATCTCAGTGACAGTCTATCAGTGTCCGGGGTTATTAGATGTATCTCATGACTGTCAGTGTCCGGGGTTATTAGATGTATCTCAGTGACAGTCTGTCAGTGTCCGGGGTTATTAGATGTATCTCAGTGACAGTATGTCAGTGTCCGGGGTTATTAGATATATGTCAGTGACAGTCTGTCAGTGTCCGGGGTTATTAGATGTATCTTAGTGACAGTCTGTCAGTGTCCGGGGTTATTAGATGTATCTCAGTGACAGTCTGTCAGTGTCCGGGGTTATTAGATGTATCTCAGTGACAGTATGTCAGTGTCCGGGGTTATTAGATGTATCTCAGTGACAGTGTGTCAGTGTCCAGGGTTATTAGATGTATCTCAGTGACAGTCTGTCAGTGTCCGGGGTTATTAGATGTATCTCAGTGACAGTCTGTCAGTGTCCGGGGTTATTAGATGTATCTCAGTGACAGTCTGTCAGTGTCCGGGGTTATTAGATGTATGTCAGTGACAGTCTGTCAGTGTCCGGGTTTATTAGATGTATCTCAGTGACAGTCTGTCAGTGTCTGGGGTTATTAGATGATTGTCAGTGACAGTCTGTCAGTGTCCGGGGTTATTAGATGTATCTCAGTGACAGTCTGTCAGTGTCCGGGGTTATTAGATGTTTCTCAGTGACAGTATGTCAGTGTCCGGGGTTATTAGATGTATCTCAGTGACAGTCTGTCAGTGTCTGGGGTTATTAGATGATTGTCAGTGACAGTCTGTCAGTGTCCGGGGTTATTAGATGTATCTCAGTGACAGTCTGTCAGTGTCCGGGGTTATTAGATGTTTCTCAGTGACAGTATGTCAGTGTCCGGGGTTATTAGATGTATCTCAGTGACAGTGTGTCAGTGTCCAGGGTTATTAGATGTATCTCAGTGACAGTCTGTCAGTGTCCGGGGTTATTAGATGTATCTCAGTGACAGTCTGTCAGTGTCCGGGGTTATTAGATGTATCTCAGTGACAGTCTGTCAGTGTCCGGGTTTATTAGAGGTATCTCAGTGACAGTCTGTCAGTATCCGGGGTTATTAGATGTATCTCAGTGACAGTCTGTCAGTGTCCGGGGTTATTAGATGTATGTCAGTGACTGTCTGTCAGTGTCCGGGGTTATTACATGTATCTCAGTGACAGTCTGTCAGTGTCCGGTTTTATTAGATGTATCTCAGTGACCGTATGTCAGTGTCCGGGGTTATTAGATGTAACTCAGTGACAGTCTGTCAGTGTCCGGGGTTATTACATGTATCTCAGTGACAGTCTGTCAGTGTCCGGGGTTATTACATGTATCTCAGTGACAGTCTGTCAGTATCCGGGGTTATTAGATATATCTCAGTGACAGTCTGTCAGTGTCTGGGGTTATTAGATGTATCTCAGTGATTGTTAGTGTCCGGGGTTATTAGATGTATCTCAGTGACAGTGTGTCAGTGTCCGGGGTTATTAGATGTATCTCAGTGACAGTCTGTCAGTGTCCAGGGTTATTAGATGTATCTCAGTGACAGTGTGTCAGTGTCCAGGGTTATTAGATGCTTCTCAGTGACAGTCTGTCAGTGTCCGGGGTTATTAGATGTATCTCAGTGACAGTCTGTCAGTGTCCGGGGTTATTAGATGTTTGTCAGTGACAGTCTGTCAGTGTCCGGGATCATTAGATGTTTGTCAGTGACAGTCTGTCAGTGTCCGGGGTTATTAGATGTGTCTCAGTGACTGTCTGTCAGTGTCCGGGGTTATTAGATGTATCTCAGTGACAGTCTGTCACTGTCCGGGGTTATTAGATGTATCTCAGTGACAGTCTGTCAGTGTCCGGGGTTATTAGATGTATCTCAGTGACTGTCTGTCAGTGTCCGGGGTTATTAGATGTGTCTCAGTGACTGTCTGTCAGTGTCCGGGGTTATTAGATGTATCTCAGTGACAGTCTGTCAGTGTCCGGGGTTATTAGATGTATCTCAGTGACAGTCTGTCAGTGTCCGGGGTTATTAGATGTATCTCAGTGACAGTGTGTCAGTGTCCGGGGTTATTAGATGTATCTCAGTGACGGTCTGTCAGTGTCCGGGGTTATTAGATGTATCTCAGTGACAGTCTGTCCGAGTCCAGGGTTATTAGATGTATCTCAGTGACAGTCTGTCAGTGTACAGGGTTATTAGATGTATCTCAGTGACTGTCTGTCAGTGTCCGGGGTTATTACATGTATCTCAGTGACAGTGTGTCAGTGTCCGAGGTTATTAGATGTATCTCAGTGACAGTCTGTCAGTGTCCGGGGTTATTAGATGTATCTCAGTGACGGTCTGTCAGTATCCGGGGTTATTAGATGTATCTCAGTGACAGTCTGTCAGTGTCCGGGGTTATTAGATGTATCTCAGTGACTGTCTGTCAGTGCCCGGGGTTATTAGATGTGTCTCAGTGACTGTCTGTCAGTGTCCGGGGTTATTAGATGTATCTCAGTGACAGTATGTCAGTGTCCGGGTTATTAGATGTATCTCAGTGACAGTCTGTCAGTGTCCGGGGTAATTAGATGCTTCTCAGTGACAGTCTGTCAGTGTCCGAGGTTATTAGATGTATCTCAGTGACAGTCTGTCAGTGTCCGGGGTTATTAGATGTTTGTCAGTGACAGTCTGTCAGTGTCCGGGGTTATTAGATGTATCTCAGTGACAGTCTGTCAGTGTCCGGGGTTATTAGATGTGTCTCAGTGACTGTCTGTCAGTGTCCGGGGTTATTAGATGTTTGTCAGTGACAGTCTGTCAGTGTCCGGGGTTATTAGATGTGTCTCAGTGACTGTCTGTCAGTGTCCGGGGTTATTAGATGTATCTCAGTGACAGTCTGTCACTGTCCGGGGTTATTAGATGTATCTCAGTGACAGTCTGTCAGTGTACAGGGTTATTAGATGTATCTCAGTGACAGTGTGTCAGTGTCTAGGGTTATTAGATGTATCTCAGTGACAGTTTGTCAGTGTCCGGGGTTATTACATGTATCTCAGTGACAGTGTGTCAGTGTCCGAGGTTATTAGATGTATCTCAGTGACAGTCTGTCAGTGTCCGGGGTTATTAGATGTATCTCAGTGACGGTCTGTCAGTATCCGGGGTTATTAGATGTATCTCAGTGACAGTCTGTCAGTGTCCGGGGTTATTAGATGTATCTCAGTGACTGTCTGTCAGTGCCCGGGGTTATTAGATGTGTCTCAGTGACTGTCTGTCAGTGTCCGGGGTTATTAGATGTATCTCAGTGACAGTATGTCAGTGTCCGGGGTAATTAGATGCTTCTCAGTGACAGTCTGTCAGTGTCCGGGGTTATTAGATGTATCTCAGTGACAGTCTGTCAGTGTCCGGGGTTATTAGATGTTTGTCAGTGACAGTCTGTCAGTGTCCGGGGTTATTAGATGTATCTCAGTGACAGTCTGTCAGTGTCCGGGGTTATTAGATGTGTCTCAGTGACTGTCTGTCAGTGTCCGGGGTTATTAGATGTTTGTCAGTGACAGTCTGTCAGTGTCCGGGGTTATTAGATGTGTCTCAGTGACTGTCTGTCAGTGTCCGGGGTTATTAGATGTATCTCAGTGACAGTCTGTCACTGTCCGGGGTTATTAGATGTATCTCAGTGACAGTCTGTCAGTGTCCGGGGTTATTAGATGTATCTCAGTGACTGTCTGTCAGTGTCCGGGGTTATTAGATGTGTCTCAGTGACTGTCTGTCAGTGTCCGGGGTTATTAGATGTATCTCAGTGACAGTGTGTCAGTGTCCGGGGTTATTAGATGTATCTCAGTGACAGTCTGTCAGTGTCCGGGGTTATTAGATGTGTCTCAGTGACAGTCTGTCAGTGTCCGGGGTTATTAGATGTATCTCAGTGACTGTCTGTCAGTGTCCGGGGTTATTAGATGTATCTCAGTGACAGTCTGTCAGTGTCCGGGGTTATTAGATGTATCTCAGTGACAGTCTGTCAGTGTCCGGGGTTATTAGATGTATCTCAGTGACAGTCTGTCAGTTTCCAGGGTTATTAGATGTATCTCAGTGACAGTCTGTCAGTGTCCGGGGTTATTAGATGTATCTCAGTGACAGTCTGTCAGTATCCGGGGTTATTAGATGTATCTCAGTGACAGTGTGTCAGTGTCCGGGGTTATTAGATGTATCTCAGTGACTGTCAGTGTCCGGGGTTATTAGATGTATCTCAGTGACAGTGTGTCAGTGTCTAGGGTTATTAGATGTATCTCAGTGACAGTTTGTCAGTGTCCGGGGTTATGAGATGTATCTCAGTGACAGTGTGTCAGTGTCCGGGGTTATTAGATGTATCTCAATGACAGTCTGTCCGAGTCCAGGGTTATTAGATGTATCTCAGTGACTGTCTGTCAGTGTCCGGGGTTATTAGATGTATCTCAGTGACAGTCTGTCAGTGTCCGGGGTTATTAGATGTATCTCAGTGACAGTGTGTCAGTGTCCGGGGTTATTAGATGTATCTCAGTGACTGTCAGTGTCCGGGGTTATTAGATGTATCTCAGTGACAGTGTGTCAGTGTCTAGGGTTATTAGATGTATCTCAGTGACAGTTTGTCAGTGTCTGGGGTTATTAGATGTATCTCAGTGACAGTGTGTCAGTGTCCGGGGTTATTAGATGTATCTCAGTGACAGTCTGTCAGAGTCCAGGGTTATTAGATGTATCTCAGTGACAGTCTGTCCGAGTCCAGGGTTATTAGATGTATCTCAGTGACAGTGTGTCAGTGTCCGGGGTTATTAGATGTATCTCAGTGACAGTCTGTCCGAGTCCAGGGTTATTAGATGTATCTCAGTGACAGTCTGTCAGTATCCAGGGTTATTAGATGTATCTCAGTGACATTGTGTCAGTGTCCGGGGTTATTAGACGTATCTCAGTGACAGTCTGTCAGTGTCCAGGGTTATTAGATGTATCTCAGTGACATTGTGTCAGTGTCCGGGTTATTAGATGTATCTCAGTGACATTGTGTCAGTGTCCGGGGTTATTAGATGTATCTCAGTGACAGTGTGTCAGTGTCCGGGGTTATTAGACGTATCTCAGTGACAGTGTCCAGGGTTATTAGATGTATCTCAGTGACAGTGTGTCAGTTTCCGGGGTTATTAGATGTATCTCAGTGACAGTGTGTCAGTGTCCGGGGTTATTAGATGTATCTCAGTGACAGTCTGTCAGTGTCCGGGGTTATTAGATGTATCTCAGTGACAGTCTGTCCGAGTCCAGGGTTATTAGATGTATCTTAGTGACTGTCTGTCAGTGTCCGGGGTTATTAGATGTATCTCAGTGACGGTCTGTCAGTGTCCAGGGTTATTAGATGTATCTCAGTGACGGTCTGTCAGTGTCCAGGGTTATTAGATGTATCTCAGTGACTGTCTGTCAGTGTCCGGGGTTATTAGATGTATCTCAGTGACTGTGTTGCAGTTTCCGGGGTTATTAGATGTATCTCAGTGACAGTCTGTCAGTGTCCGGGGTTATTAGATGTATCTCAGTGACGGTCTGTCAGTGTCCGGGGTTATTAGATGTATCTCAGTGACAGTCTGTCAGTGTCCGGGGTTATTAGATGTATCTCAGTGACAGTATGTCAGTGTCCGGGGTTATTAGATGTATCTCAGTGACGGTCTGTCAGTGTCCAGGGTTATTAGATGTATCTCAGTGACTGTCAGTGTCCGGGGTTATTAGATGTATCTCAGTGACAGTGTGTCAGTGTCTAGGGTTATTAGATGTATCTCAGTGACAGTTTGTCAGTGTCCGGGGTTTATCTCAGTGACAGTGTGTCAGTGTCCGGGGTTATTAGATGTATCTCAGTGACAGTCTGTCAGTGTCCAGGGTTATTAGATGTATCTCAGTGACAGTCTGTCAGTGTCCGGGGTTATTAGATGTATCTCAGTGACAGTCTGTCCGAGTCCAGGGTTATTAGATGTATCTCAGTGACAGTCTGTCAGTGTACAGGGTTATTAGATGTATCTCAGTGACAGTGTGTCAGTGTCCGGAGTTATTAGATGTATCTCAGTGACTGTCAGTGTCCGGGGTTATTAGATGTATCTCAGTGACAGTGTGTCAGTGTCCGGGGTTATTAGACGTATCTCAGTGACAGTCTGTCAGTGTCTGGGGTTATTACATGTATCTCAGTGACAGTCTGTCCGAATCCAGGTTTATTAGATGTATCTCAGTGACAGTCTGTCAGTGTCCAGGGTTATTAGATGTATCTCAGTGACATTGTGTCAGTGTCCGGGGTTATTAGACGTATCTCAGTGACAGTCTGTCAGTGTCCAGGGTTATTAGATGTATCTCAGTGACTGTCAGTGTCCGGGGTTATTATATGTATCTCAGTGACAGTCTGTCAGTGTCCAGGGTTATTAGATGTATCTCAGTGACATTGTGTCAGTGTCCGGTGTTATTAGACGTATCTCAGTGACAGTCTGTCAGTGTCCAGGGTTATTAGATGTATCTCAGTGACATTGTGTCAGTGTCCGGGGTTATTAGATGTATCTCAGTGACATTGTGTCAGTGTCCGGGGTTATTAGATGTATCTCAGTGACAGTGTGTCAGTGTCCGGGGTTATTAGACGTATCTCAGTGACAGTATTTCAGTGTCCAGGGTTATTAGATGTATCTCAGTGACAGTGTGTCAGTGTCCGGGGTTATTAGATGTATCTCAGTGACAGTGTGTCAGTTTCCGGGGTTATTAGATGTATCTCAGTGACAGTCTGTCAGTGTCCGGGGTTATTACATGTATCTCAGTGACAGTCTGTCAGTGTCCGGGGTTATTACATGTATCTCAGTGACAGTCTGTCAGTATCCGGGGTTATTAGATATATCTCAGTGACAGTCTGTCAGTGTCTGGGGTTATTAGATGTATCTCAGTGATTGTTAGTGTCCGGGGTTATTAGATGTATCTCAGTGACAGTGTGTCAGTGTCCGGGGTTATTAGATGTATCTCAGTGACAGTCTGTCAGTGTCCAGGGTTATTAGATGTATCTCAGTGACAGTGTGTCAGTGTCCAGGGTTATTAGATGCTTCTCAGTGACAGTCTGTCAGTGTCCGGGGTTATTAGATGTATCTCAGTGACAGTCTGTCAGTGTCCGGGGTTATTAGATGTTTGTCAGTGACAGTCTGTCAGTGTCCGGGGTTATTAGATGTATCTCAGTGACTGACTTTCAGTGTCCGGGGTAATTAGATGTATCTCAGTGACAGTCTGTCAGTGTCCGGGGTTATTAGATGTATGTCAGTGACTGTCAGTCAGTGTCCGGTGTTATTAGATGTATGTCAGTGACAGTGTGTCAGTGTCCGGGGTAATTAGATGTATCTCAGTGACAGTCTGTCAGTGTCCGGGGTTATTAGATGTATGTCAGTGACTGTCAGTCAGTGTCCGGTGTTATTAGATGTATGTCAGTGACAGTGTGTCAGTGTCCGGGTTATTAGATGTATCTCAGTGACAGTCTGTCAGTGTCCGGGGTAATTAGATGTATCTCAGTGACTGACTGTCAGTGTCCGGGGTTATTAGATGTATCTCAGTGACAGTCTGTCAGTGTCCGGGGTTATTAGATGTATCTCAGTGACAGTCTGTCAGTGTCCGGGGTTATTAGATGTATCTCAGTGACAGTGTGTCAGTGTCCAGGGTTATTAGATGTATTTCAGTGACAGTCTGTCAGTGTCCGGGGTTATTAGATGTATCTCAGTGACAGTCTGTCAGTGTCCAGGGTTATTAGATGTATGTCAGTGACAGTCTGTCAGTGTCCGAGGTTATTAGATGTATCTCAGTGACAGTCTGTCAGTGTCCGGGGTTATTAGATGTATCTCAGTGACAGTATGTCAGTGTCCGGGGTTATTAGATGTATCTCAGTGACAGTCTGTCAGTGTCCGGGGTTATTAGATGTATCTCAGTGACAGTCTGTCAGTGTCCGGGGTTATTAGATGTATCTCAGTGACAGTCTGTCAGTGTCCGGGGTTATTAGATGTATGTCAGTGACAGTCTGTCAGTGTCCGGGGTTATTAGATGTATCTCAGTGACAGTCTGTCAGTGTCCGGGGTTATTAGATGTATCTCAGTGACTGACTGTCAGTGTCCGGGGTTATTAGATGTATCTCAGTGACTGTCTGTCAGTGTCCAGGGTTATTAGATGTATCTCAGTGACAGTGTGTCAGTGACTGGGGTTATTAGATGTATCTCAGTGACAGTCTATCAGTGTCCGGGGTTATTAGATGTATCTCATGACTGTCAGTGTCCGGGGTTATTAGATGTATCTCAGTGACAGTCTGTCAGTGTCCGGGGTTATTAGATGTATCTCAGTGACAGTCTGTCAGTGTCCGGGGTTATTAGATGTATCTTAGTGACAGTCTGTCAGTGTCCGGGGTTATTAGATGTATCTCAGTGACAGTCTGTCAGTGTCCGGGGTTATTAGATGTATCTCAGTGACAGTATGTCAGTGTCCGGGGTTATTAGATGTATCTCAGTGACAGTCTGTCAGTGTCCGGGGTTATTAGATGTATCTCAGTGACAGTCTGTCAGTGTCTGGGGTTATTAGATGATTGTCAGTGACAGTCTGTCAGTGTCCGGGGTTATTAGATGTATCTCAGTGACAGTCTGTCAGTGTCCGGGGTTATTAGATGTATCTCAGTGACAGTCTGTCAGTGTCTGGGGTTATTAGATGATTGTCAGTGACAGTCTGTCAGTGTCCGGGGTTATTAGATGTATCTCAGTGACAGTCTGTCAGTGTCCGGGGTTATTAGATGTTTCTCAGTGACAGTATGTCAGTGTCCGGGGTTATTAGATGTATCTCAGTGACAGTGTGTCAGTGTCCAGGGTTATTAGATGTATCTCAGTGACAGTCTGTCAGTGTCCGGGGTTATTAGATGTATCTCAGTGACAGTCTGTCAGTGTCCGGGGTTATTAGATGTATCTCAGTGACAGTCTGTCAGTGTCCGGGTTTATTAGAGGTATCTCAGTGACAGTCTGTCAGTATCCGGGGTTATTAGATGTATCTCAGTGACAGTCTGTCAGTGTCCGGGGTTATTAGATGTATGTCAGTGACTGTCTGTCAGTGTCCGGGGTTATTACATGTATCTCAGTGACAGTCTGTCAGTGTCCGGTTTTATTAGATGTATCTCAGTGACCGTATGTCAGTGTCCGGGGTTATTAGATGTAACTCAGTGACAGTCTGTCAGTGTCCGGGGTTATTACATGTATCTCAGTGACAGTCTGTCAGTGTCCGGGGTTATTACATGTATCTCAGTGACAGTCTGTCAGTATCCGGGGTTATTAGATATATCTCAGTGACAGTCTGTCAGTGTCTGGGGTTATTAGATGTATCTCAGTGATTGTTAGTGTCCGGGGTTATTAGATGTATCTCAGTGACAGTGTGTCAGTGTCCGGGGTTATTAGATGTATCTCAGTGACAGTCTGTCAGTGTCCAGGGTTATTAGATGTATCTCAGTGACAGTGTGTCAGTGTCCAGGGTTATTAGATGCTTCTCAGTGACAGTCTGTCAGTGTCCGGGGTTATTAGATGTATCTCAGTGACAGTCTGTCAGTGTCCGGGGTTATTAGATGTTTGTCAGTGACAGTCTGTCAGTGTCCGGGGTTATTAGATGTTTGTCAGTGACAGTCTGTCAGTGTCCGGGGTTATTAGATGTGTCTCAGTGACTGTCTGTCAGTGTCCGGGGTTATTAGATGTATCTCAGTGACAGTCTGTCACTGTCCGGGGTTATTAGATGTATCTCAGTGACAGTCTGTCAGTGTCCGGGGTTATTAGATGTATCTCAGTGACTGTCTGTCAGTGTCCGGGGTTATTAGATGTGTCTCAGTGACTGTCTGTCAGTGTCCGGGGTTATTAGATGTATCTCAGTGACAGTCTGTCAGTGTCCGGGGTTATTAGATGTATGTCAGTGACAGTGTGTCAGTGTCCGGGTTATTAGATGTATCTCAGTGACAGTATGTCAGTGTCCGGGGTTATTAGATGTATCTCAGTGACAGTGTGTCAGTGTCCGGGGTTATTAGATGTATCTCAGTGACGGTCTGTCAGTGTCCGGGGTTATTAGATGTATCTCAGTGACAGTCTGTCCGAGTCCAGGGTTATTAGATGTATCTCAGTGACAGTCTGTCAGTGTACAGGGTTATTAGATGTATCTCAGTGACTGTCTGTCAGTGTCCGGGGTTATTACATGTATCTCAGTGACAGTGTGTCAGTGTCCGAGGTTATTAGATGTATCTCAGTGACAGTCTGTCAGTGTCCGGGGTTATTAGATATATCTCAGTGACGGTCTGTCAGTATCCGGGGTTATTAGATGTATCTCAGTGACAGTCTGTCAGTGTCCGGGGTTATTAGATGTATCTCAGTGACTGTCTGTCAGTGCCCGGGGTTATTAGATGTGTCTCAGTGACTGTCTGTCAGTGTCCGGGGTTATTAGATGTATCTCAGTGACAGTATGTCAGTGTCCGGGTTATTAGATGTATCTCAGTGACAGTCTGTCAGTGTCCGGGGTAATTAGATGCTTCTCAGTGACAGTCTGTCAGTGTCCGAGGTTATTAGATGTATCTCAGTGACAGTCTGTCAGTGTCCGGGGTTATTAGATGTTTGTCAGTGACAGTCTGTCAGTGTCCGGGGTTATTAGATGTATCTCAGTGACAGTCTGTCAGTGTCCGGGGTTATTAGATGTGTCTCAGTGACTGTCTGTCAGTGTCCGGGGTTATTAGATGTTTGTCAGTGACAGTCTGTCAGTGTCCGGGGTTATTAGATGTGTCTCAGTGACTGTCTGTCAGTGTCCGGGGTTATTAGATGTATCTCAGTGACAGTCTGTCACTGTCCGGGGTTATTAGATGTATCTCAGTGACAGTCTGTCAGTGTACAGGGTTATTAGATGTATCTCAGTGACTGTCTGTCAGTGTCCGGGGTTATTACATGTATCTCAGTGACAGTGTGTCAGTGTCCGAGGTTATTAGATGTATCTCAGTGACAGTCTGTCAGTGTCCGGGGTTATTAGATGTATCTCAGTGACGGTCTGTCAGTATCCGGGGTTATTAGATGTATCTCAGTGACAGTCTGTCAGTGTCCGGGGTTATTAGATGTATCTCAGTGACTGTCTGTCAGTGCCCGGGGTTATTAGATGTGTCTCAGTGACTGTCTGTCAGTGTCCGGGGTTATTAGATGTATCTCAGTGACATTGTGTCAGTGTCCGGGTTATTAGATGTATCTCAGTGACATTGTGTCAGTGTCCGGGGTTATTAGATGTATCTCAGTGACAGTGTGTCAGTGTCCGGGGTTATTAGACGTATCTCAGTGACAGTGTCCAGGGTTATTAGATGTATCTCAGTGACAGTGTGTCAGTTTCCGGGGTTATTAGATGTATCTCAGTGACAGTGTGTCAGTGTCCGGGGTTATTAGATGTATCTCAGTGACAGTCTGTCAGTGTCCGGGGTTATTAGATGTATCTCAGTGACAGTCTGTCCGAGTCCAGGGTTATTAGATGTATCTTAGTGACTGTCTGTCAGTGTCCGGGGTTATTAGATGTATCTCAGTGACGGTCTGTCAGTGTCCAGGGTTATTAGATGTATCTCAGTGACGGTCTGTCAGTGTCCAGGGTTATTAGATGTATCTCAGTGACTGTCTGTCAGTGTCCGGGGTTATTAGATGTATCTCAGTGACTGTGTTGCAGTTTCCGGGGTTATTAGATGTATCTCAGTGACAGTCTGTCAGTGTCCGGGGTTATTAGATGTATCTCAGTGACGGTCTGTCAGTGTCCGGGGTTATTAGATGTATCTCAGTGACAGTCTGTCAGTGTCCGGGGTTATTAGATGTATCTCAGTGACAGTATGTCAGTGTCCGGGGTTATTAGATGTATCTCAGTGACGGTCTGTCAGTGTCCAGGGTTATTAGATGTATCTCAGTGACTGTCAGTGTCCGGGGTTATTAGATGTATCTCAGTGACAGTGTGTCAGTGTCTAGGGTTATTAGATGTATCTCAGTGACAGTTTGTCAGTGTCCGGGGTTTATCTCAGTGACAGTGTGTCAGTGTCCGGGGTTATTAGATGTATCTCAGTGACAGTCTGTCAGTGTCCAGGGTTATTAGATGTATCTCAGTGACAGTCTGTCAGTGTCCGGGGTTATTAGATGTATCTCAGTGACAGTCTGTCCGAGTCCAGGGTTATTAGATGTATCTCAGTGACAGTCTGTCAGTGTACAGGGTTATTAGATGTATCTCAGTGACAGTGTGTCAGTGTCCGGAGTTATTAGATGTATCTCAGTGACTGTCAGTGTCCGGGGTTATTAGATGTATCTCAGTGACAGTGTGTCAGTGTCCGGGGTTATTAGACGTATCTCAGTGACAGTCTGTCAGTGTCTGGGGTTATTACATGTATCTCAGTGACAGTCTGTCCGAATCCAGGGTTATTAGATGTATCTCAGTGACATTGTGTCAGTGTCCGGGGTTATTAGACGTATCTCAGTGACAGTCTGTCAGTGTCCAGGGTTATTAGATGTATCTCAGTGACTGTCAGTGTCCGGGGTTATTAGATGTATCTCAGTGACAGTCTGTCAGTGTCCAGGGTTATTAGATGTATCTCAGTGACATTGTGTCAGTGTCCGGTGTTATTAGACGTATCTCAGTGACAGTCTGTCAGTGTCCAGGGTTATTAGATGTATCTCAGTGACATTGTGTCAGTGTCCGGGGTTATTAGATGTATCTCAGTGACATTGTGTCAGTGTCCGGGGTTATTAGATGTATCTCAGTGACAGTGTGTCAGTGTCCGGGGTTATTAGACGTATCTCAGTGACAGTATTTCAGTGTCCAGGGTTATTAGATGTATCTCAGTGACAGTGTGTCAGTGTCCGGGGTTATTAGATGTATCTCAGTGACAGTGTGTCAGTTTCCGGGGTTATTAGATGTATCTCAGTGACAGTCTGTCAGTGTCCGGGGTTATTACATGTATCTCAGTGACAGTCTGTCAGTGTCCGGGGTTATTACATGTATCTCAGTGACAGTCTGTCAGTATCCGGGGTTATTAGATATATCTCAGTGACAGTCTGTCAGTGTCTGGGGTTATTAGATGTATCTCAGTGATTGTTAGTGTCCGGGGTTATTAGATGTATCTCAGTGACAGTGTGTCAGTGTCCGGGGTTATTAGATGTATCTCAGTGACAGTCTGTCAGTGTCCAGGGTTATTAGATGTATCTCAGTGACAGTGTGTCAGTGTCCAGGGTTATTAGATGCTTCTCAGTGACAGTCTGTCAGTGTCCGGGGTTATTAGATGTATCTCAGTGACAGTCTGTCAGTGTCCGGGGTTATTAGATGTTTGTCAGTGACAGTCTGTCAGTGTCCGGGGTTATTAGATGTATCTCAGTGACTGACTTTCAGTGTCCGGGGTAATTAGATGTATCTCAGTGACAGTCTGTCAGTGTCCGGGGTTATTAGATGTATGTCAGTGACTGTCAGTCAGTGTCCGGTGTTATTAGATGTATGTCAGTGACAGTGTGTCAGTGTCCGGGGTAATTAGATGTATCTCAGTGACAGTCTGTCAGTGTCCGGGGTTATTAGATGTATGTCAGTGACTGTCAGTCAGTGTCCGGTGTTATTAGATGTATGTCAGTGACAGTGTGTCAGTGTCCGGGTTATTAGATGTATCTCAGTGACAGTCTGTCAGTGTCCGGGGTAATTAGATGTATCTCAGTGACTGACTGTCAGTGTCCGGGGTTATTAGATGTATCTCAGTGACAGTCTGTCAGTGTCCGGGGTTATTAGATGTATCTCAGTGACAGTCTGTCAGTGTCCGGGGTTATTAGATGTATCTCAGTGACAGTGTGTCAGTGTCCAGGGTTATTAGATGTATTTCAGTGACAGTCTGTCAGTGTCCGGGGTTATTAGATGTATCTCAGTGACAGTCTGTCAGTGTCCAGGGTTATTAGATGTATGTCAGTGACAGTCTGTCAGTGTCCGAGGTTATTAGATGTATCTCAGTGACAGTCTGTCAGTGTCCGGGGTTATTAGATGTATCTCAGTGACAGTATGTCAGTGTCCGGGGTTATTAGATGTATCTCAGTGACAGTCTGTCAGTGTCCGGGGTTATTAGATGTATCTCAGTGACAGTCTGTCAGTGTCCGGGGTTATTAGATGTATCTCAGTGACAGTCTGTCAGTGTCCGGGGTTATTAGATGTATGTCAGTGACAGTCTGTCAGTGTCCGGGGTTATTAGATGTATCTCAGTGACAGTCTGTCAGTGTCCGGGGTTATTAGATGTATCTCAGTGACTGACTGTCAGTGTCCGGGGTTATTAGATGTATCTCAGTGACTGTCTGTCAGTGTCCAGGGTTATTAGATGTATCTCAGTGACAGTGTGTCAGTGACTGGGGTTATTAGATGTATCTCAGTGACAGTCTATCAGTGTCCGGGGTTATTAGATGTATCTCATGACTGTCAGTGTCCGGGGTTATTAGATGTATCTCAGTGACAGTCTGTCAGTGTCCGGGGTTATTAGATGTATCTCAGTGACAGTCTGTCAGTGTCCGGGGTTATTAGATGTATCTTAGTGACAGTCTGTCAGTGTCCGGGGTTATTAGATGTATCTCAGTGACAGTCTGTCAGTGTCCGGGGTTATTAGATGTATCTCAGTGACAGTATGTCAGTGTCCGGGGTTATTAGATGTATCTCAGTGACAGTGTGTCAGTGTCCAGGGTTATTAGATGTATCTCAGTGACAGTCTGTCAGTGTCCGGGGTTATTAGATGTATCTCAGTGACAGTCTGTCAGTGTCCGGGGTTATTAGATGTATCTCAGTGACAGTCTGTCAGTGTCTGGGGTTATTAGATGATTGTCAGTGACAGTCTGTCAGTGTCCGGGGTTATTAGATGTATCTCAGTGACAGTCTGTCAGTGTCCGGGGTTATTAGATGTATCTCAGTGACAGTCTGTCAGTGTCTGGGGTTATTAGATGATTGTCAGTGACAGTCTGTCAGTGTCCGGGGTTATTAGATGTATCTCAGTGACAGTCTGTCAGTGTCCGGGGTTATTAGATGTTTCTCAGTGACAGTATGTCAGTGTCCGGGGTTATTAGATGTATCTCAGTGACAGTGTGTCAGTGTCCAGGGTTATTAGATGTATCTCAGTGACAGTCTGTCAGTGTCCGGGGTTATTAGATGTATCTCAGTGACAGTCTGTCAGTGTCCGGGGTTATTAGATGTATCTCAGTGACAGTCTGTCAGTGTCCGGGTTTATTAGAGGTATCTCAGTGACAGTCTGTCAGTATCCGGGGTTATTAGATGTATCTCAGTGACAGTCTGTCAGTGTCCGGGGTTATTAGATGTATGTCAGTGACTGTCTGTCAGTGTCCGGGGTTATTACATGTATCTCAGTGACAGTCTGTCAGTGTCCGGTTTTATTAGATGTATCTCAGTGACCGTATGTCAGTGTCCGGGGTTATTAGATGTAACTCAGTGACAGTCTGTCAGTGTCCGGGGTTATTACATGTATCTCAGTGACAGTCTGTCAGTGTCCGGGGTTATTACATGTATCTCAGTGACAGTCTGTCAGTATCCGGGGTTATTAGATATATCTCAGTGACAGTCTGTCAGTGTCTGGGGTTATTAGATGTATCTCAGTGATTGTTAGTGTCCGGGGTTATTAGATGTATCTCAGTGACAGTGTGTCAGTGTCCGGGGTTATTAGATGTATCTCAGTGACAGTCTGTCAGTGTCCAGGGTTATTAGATGTATCTCAGTGACAGTGTGTCAGTGTCCAGGGTTATTAGATGCTTCTCAGTGACAGTCTGTCAGTGTCCGGGGTTATTAGATGTATCTCAGTGACAGTCTGTCAGTGTCCGGGGTTATTAGATGTTTGTCAGTGACAGTCTGTCAGTGTCCGGGGTTATTAGATGTTTGTCAGTGACAGTCTGTCAGTGTCCGGGGTTATTAGATGTGTCTCAGTGACTGTCTGTCAGTGTCCGGGGTTATTAGATGTATCTCAGTGACAGTCTGTCACTGTCCGGGGTTATTAGATGTATCTCAGTGACAGTCTGTCAGTGTCCGGGGTTATTAGATGTATCTCAGTGACTGTCTGTCAGTGTCCGGGGTTATTAGATGTGTCTCAGTGACTGTCTGTCAGTGTCCGGGGTTATTAGATGTATCTCAGTGACAGTCTGTCAGTGTCCGGGGTTATTAGATGTATGTCAGTGACAGTGTGTCAGTGTCCGGGTTATTAGATGTATCTCAGTGACAGTATGTCAGTGTCCGGGGTTATTAGATGTATCTCAGTGACAGTGTGTCAGTGTCCGGGGTTATTAGATGTATCTCAGTGACGGTCTGTCAGTGTCCGGGGTTATTAGATGTATCTCAGTGACAGTCTGTCCGAGTCCAGGGTTATTAGATGTATCTCAGTGACAGTCTGTCAGTGTACAGGGTTATTAGATGTATCTCAGTGACTGTCTGTCAGTGTCCGGGGTTATTACATGTATCTCAGTGACAGTGTGTCAGTGTCCGAGGTTATTAGATGTATCTCAGTGACAGTCTGTCAGTGTCCGGGGTTATTAGATATATCTCAGTGACGGTCTGTCAGTATCCGGGGTTATTAGATGTATCTCAGTGACAGTCTGTCAGTGTCCGGGGTTATTAGATGTATCTCAGTGACTGTCTGTCAGTGCCCGGGGTTATTAGATGTGTCTCAGTGACTGTCTGTCAGTGTCCGGGGTTATTAGATGTATCTCAGTGACAGTATGTCAGTGTCCGGGTTATTAGATGTATCTCAGTGACAGTCTGTCAGTGTCCGGGGTAATTAGATGCTTCTCAGTGACAGTCTGTCAGTGTCCGAGGTTATTAGATGTATCTCAGTGACAGTCTGTCAGTGTCCGGGGTTATTAGATGTTTGTCAGTGACAGTCTGTCAGTGTCCGGGGTTATTAGATGTATCTCAGTGACAGTCTGTCAGTGTCCGGGGTTATTAGATGTGTCTCAGTGACTGTCTGTCAGTGTCCGGGGTTATTAGATGTTTGTCAGTGACAGTCTGTCAGTGTCCGGGGTTATTAGATGTGTCTCAGTGACTGTCTGTCAGTGTCCGGGGTTATTAGATGTATCTCAGTGACAGTCTGTCACTGTCCGGGGTTATTAGATGTATCTCAGTGACAGTCTGTCAGTGTACAGGGTTATTAGATGTATCTCAGTGACTGTCTGTCAGTGTCCGGGGTTATTACATGTATCTCAGTGACAGTGTGTCAGTGTCCGAGGTTATTAGATGTATCTCAGTGACAGTCTGTCAGTGTCCGGGGTTATTAGATGTATCTCAGTGACGGTCTGTCAGTATCCGGGGTTATTAGATGTATCTCAGTGACAGTCTGTCAGTGTCCGGGGTTATTAGATGTATCTCAGTGACTGTCTGTCAGTGCCCGGGGTTATTAGATGTGTCTCAGTGACTGTCTGTCAGTGTCCGGGGTTATTAGATGTATCTCAGTGACATTGTGTCAGTGTCCGGGTTATTAGATGTATCTCAGTGACATTGTGTCAGTGTCCGGGGTTATTAGATGTATCTCAGTGACAGTGTGTCAGTGTCCGGGGTTATTAGACGTATCTCAGTGACAGTGTCCAGGGTTATTAGATGTATCTCAGTGACAGTGTGTCAGTTTCCGGGGTTATTAGATGTATCTCAGTGACAGTGTGTCAGTGTCCGGGGTTATTAGATGTATCTCAGTGACAGTCTGTCAGTGTCCGGGGTTATTAGATGTATCTCAGTGACAGTCTGTCCGAGTCCAGGGTTATTAGATGTATCTTAGTGACTGTCTGTCAGTGTCCGGGGTTATTAGATGTATCTCAGTGACGGTCTGTCAGTGTCCAGGGTTATTAGATGTATCTCAGTGACGGTCTGTCAGTGTCCAGGGTTATTAGATGTATCTCAGTGACTGTCTGTCAGTGTCCGGGGTTATTAGATGTATCTCAGTGACTGTGTTGCAGTTTCCGGGGTTATTAGATGTATCTCAGTGACAGTCTGTCAGTGTCCGGGGTTATTAGATGTATCTCAGTGACGGTCTGTCAGTGTCCGGGGTTATTAGATGTATCTCAGTGACAGTCTGTCAGTGTCCGGGGTTATTAGATGTATCTCAGTGACAGTATGTCAGTGTCCGGGGTTATTAGATGTATCTCAGTGACGGTCTGTCAGTGTCCAGGGTTATTAGATGTATCTCAGTGACTGTCAGTGTCCGGGGTTATTAGATGTATCTCAGTGACAGTGTGTCAGTGTCTAGGGTTATTAGATGTATCTCAGTGACAGTTTGTCAGTGTCCGGGGTTTATCTCAGTGACAGTGTGTCAGTGTCCGGGGTTATTAGATGTATCTCAGTGACAGTCTGTCAGTGTCCAGGGTTATTAGATGTATCTCAGTGACAGTCTGTCAGTGTCCGGGGTTATTAGATGTATCTCAGTGACAGTCTGTCCGAGTCCAGGGTTATTAGATGTATCTCAGTGACAGTCTGTCAGTGTACAGGGTTATTAGATGTATCTCAGTGACAGTGTGTCAGTGTCCGGAGTTATTAGATGTATCTCAGTGACTGTCAGTGTCCGGGGTTATTAGATGTATCTCAGTGACAGTGTGTCAGTGTCCGGGGTTATTAGACGTATCTCAGTGACAGTCTGTCAGTGTCTGGGGTTATTACATGTATCTCAGTGACAGTCTGTCCGAATCCAGGGTTATTAGATGTATCTCAGTGACATTGTGTCAGTGTCCGGGGTTATTAGACGTATCTCAGTGACAGTCTGTCAGTGTCCAGGGTTATTAGATGTATCTCAGTGACTGTCAGTGTCCGGGGTTATTAGATGTATCTCAGTGACAGTCTGTCAGTGTCCAGGGTTATTAGATGTATCTCAGTGACATTGTGTCAGTGTCCGGTGTTATTAGACGTATCTCAGTGACAGTCTGTCAGTGTCCAGGGTTATTAGATGTATCTCAGTGACATTGTGTCAGTGTCCGGGGTTATTAGATGTATCTCAGTGACATTGTGTCAGTGTCCGGGGTTATTAGATGTATCTCAGTGACAGTGTGTCAGTGTCCGGGGTTATTAGACGTATCTCAGTGACAGTATTTCAGTGTCCAGGGTTATTAGATGTATCTCAGTGACAGTGTGTCAGTGTCCGGGGTTATTAGATGTATCTCAGTGACAGTGTGTCAGTTTCCGGGGTTATTAGATGTATCTCAGTGACAGTCTGTCAGTGTCCGGGGTTATTACATGTATCTCAGTGACAGTCTGTCAGTGTCCGGGGTTATTACATGTATCTCAGTGACAGTCTGTCAGTATCCGGGGTTATTAGATATATCTCAGTGACAGTCTGTCAGTGTCTGGGGTTATTAGATGTATCTCAGTGATTGTTAGTGTCCGGGGTTATTAGATGTATCTCAGTGACAGTGTGTCAGTGTCCGGGGTTATTAGATGTATCTCAGTGACAGTCTGTCAGTGTCCAGGGTTATTAGATGTATCTCAGTGACAGTGTGTCAGTGTCCAGGGTTATTAGATGCTTCTCAGTGACAGTCTGTCAGTGTCCGGGGTTATTAGATGTATCTCAGTGACAGTCTGTCAGTGTCCGGGGTTATTAGATGTTTGTCAGTGACAGTCTGTCAGTGTCCGGGGTTATTAGATGTATCTCAGTGACTGACTTTCAGTGTCCGGGGTAATTAGATGTATCTCAGTGACAGTCTGTCAGTGTCCGGGGTTATTAGATGTATGTCAGTGACTGTCAGTCAGTGTCCGGTGTTATTAGATGTATGTCAGTGACAGTGTGTCAGTGTCCGGGGTAATTAGATGTATCTCAGTGACAGTCTGTCAGTGTCCGGGGTTATTAGATGTATGTCAGTGACTGTCAGTCAGTGTCCGGTGTTATTAGATGTATGTCAGTGACAGTGTGTCAGTGTCCGGGTTATTAGATGTATCTCAGTGACAGTCTGTCAGTGTCCGGGGTAATTAGATGTATCTCAGTGACTGACTGTCAGTGTCCGGGGTTATTAGATGTATCTCAGTGACAGTCTGTCAGTGTCCGGGGTTATTAGATGTATCTCAGTGACAGTCTGTCAGTGTCCGGGGTTATTAGATGTATCTCAGTGACAGTGTGTCAGTGTCCAGGGTTATTAGATGTATTTCAGTGACAGTCTGTCAGTGTCCGGGGTTATTAGATGTATCTCAGTGACAGTCTGTCAGTGTCCAGGGTTATTAGATGTATGTCAGTGACAGTCTGTCAGTGTCCGAGGTTATTAGATGTATCTCAGTGACAGTCTGTCAGTGTCCGGGGTTATTAGATGTATCTCAGTGACAGTATGTCAGTGTCCGGGGTTATTAGATGTATCTCAGTGACAGTCTGTCAGTGTCCGGGGTTATTAGATGTATCTCAGTGACAGTCTGTCAGTGTCCGGGGTTATTAGATGTATCTCAGTGACAGTCTGTCAGTGTCCGGGGTTATTAGATGTATGTCAGTGACAGTCTGTCAGTGTCCGGGGTTATTAGATGTATCTCAGTGACTGACTGTCAGTGTCCGGGGTTATTAGATGTATCTCAGTGACTGTCTGTCAGTGTCCAGGGTTATTAGATGTATCTCAGTGACAGTGTGTCAGTGACTGGGGTTATTAGATGTATCTCAGTGACAGTCTATCAGTGTCCGGGGTTATTAGATGTATCTCATGACTGTCAGTGTCCGGGGTTATTAGATGTATCTCAGTGACAGTCTGTCAGTGTCCGGGGTTATTAGATGTATCTCAGTGACAGTCTGTCAGTGTCCGGGGTTATTAGATGTATCTTAGTGACAGTCTGTCAGTGTCCGGGGTTATTAGATGTATCTCAGTGACTAGTCTGTCAGTGTCCGGGGTTATTAGATGTATCTCAGTGACAGTATGTCAGTGTCCGGGGTTATTAGATGTATCTCAGTGACAGTGTGTCAGTGTCCAGGGTTATTAGATGTATCTCAGTGACAGTCTGTCAGTGTCCGGGGTTATTAGATGTATCTCAGTGACAGTCTGTCAGTGTCCGGGGTTATTAGATGTATCTCAGTGACAGTCTGTCAGTGTCCGGGGTTATTAGATGTATCTCAGTGACAGTCTGTCAGTGTCTGGGGTTATTAGATGATTGTCAGTGACAGTCTGTCAGTGTCCGGGGTTATTAGATGTATCTCAGTGACAGTCTGTCAGTGTCCGGGGTTATTAGATGTTTCTCAGTGACAGTATGTCAGTGTCCGGGGTTATTAGATGTATCTCAGTGACAGTGTGTCAGTGTCCAGGGTTATTAGATGTATCTCAGTGACAGTCTGTCAGTGTCCGGGGTTATTAGATGTATCTCAGTGACAGTCTGTCAGTGTCCGGGGTTATTAGATGTATCTCAGTGACAGTCTGTCAGTGTCCGGGTTTATTAGAGGTATCTCAGTGACAGTCTGTCAGTATCCGGGGTTATTAGATGTATCTCAGTGACAGTCTGTCAGTGTCCGGGGTTATTAGATGTATGTCAGTGACTGTCTGTCAGTGTCCGGGGTTATTACATGTATCTCAGTGACAGTCTGTCAGTGTCCGGTTTTATTAGATGTATCTCAGTGACCGTATGTCAGTGTCCGGGGTTATTAGATGTAACTCAGTGACAGTCTGTCAGTGTCCGGGGTTATTACATGTATCTCAGTGACAGTCTGTCAGTGTCCGGGGTTATTACATGTATCTCAGTGACAGTCTGTCAGTATCCGGGGTTATTAGATATATCTCAGTGACAGTCTGTCAGTGTCTGGGGTTATTAGATGTATCTCAGTGATTGTTAGTGTCCGGGGTTATTAGATGTATCTCAGTGACAGTGTGTCAGTGTCCGGGGTTATTAGATGTATCTCAGTGACAGTCTGTCAGTGTCCAGGGTTATTAGATGTATCTCAGTGACAGTGTGTCAGTGTCCAGGGTTATTAGATGCTTCTCAGTGACAGTCTGTCAGTGTCCGGGGTTATTAGATGTATCTCAGTGACAGTCTGTCAGTGTCCGGGGTTATTAGATGTTTGTCAGTGACAGTCTGTCAGTGTCCGGGGTTATTAGATGTTTGTCAGTGACAGTCTGTCAGTGTCCGGGGTTATTAGATGTGTCTCAGTGACTGTCTGTCAGTGTCCGGGGTTATTAGATGTATCTCAGTGACAGTCTGTCACTGTCCGGGGTTATTAGATGTATCTCAGTGACAGTCTGTCAGTGTCCGGGGTTATTAGATGTATCTCAGTGACTGTCTGTCAGTGTCCGGGGTTATTAGATGTGTCTCAGTGACTGTCTGTCAGTGTCCGGGGTTATTAGATGTATCTCAGTGACAGTCTGTCAGTGTCCGGGGTTATTAGATGTATCTCAGTGACAGTATGTCAGTGTCCGGGGTTATTAGATGTATCTCAGTGACAGTCTGTCAGTGTCCGGGGTTATTAGATGTATCTCAGTGACAGTCTGTCAGTGTCCGGGGTTATTAGATGTATCTCAGTGACAGTCTGTCAGTGTCCGGGGTTATTAGATGTATGTCAGTGACAGTCTGTCAGTGTCCGGGGTTATTAGATGTATCTCAGTGACAGTCTGTCAGTGTCCGGGGTTATTAGATGTATCTCAGTGACTGACTGTCAGTGTCCGGGGTTATTAGATGTATCTCAGTGACTGTCTGTCAGTGTCCAGGGTTATTAGATGTATCTCAGTGACAGTGTGTCAGTGACTGGGGTTATTAGATGTATCTCAGTGACAGTCTATCAGTGTCCGGGGTTATTAGATGTATCTCATGACTGTCAGTGTCCGGGGTTATTAGATGTATCTCAGTGACAGTCTGTCAGTGTCCGGGGTTATTAGATGTATCTCAGTGACAGTCTGTCAGTGTCCGGGGTTATTAGATGTATCTCAGTGACAGTCTGTCAGTGTCCGGGGTTATTAGATGTATCTCAGTGACAGTATGTCAGTGTCCGGGGTTATTAGATGTATCTCAGTGACAGTGTGTCAGTGTCCAGGGTTATTAGATGTATCTCAGTGACAGTCTGTCAGTGTCTGGGGTTATTAGATGATTGTCAGTGACAGTCTGTCAGTGTCCGGGGTTATTAGATGTATCTCAGTGACAGTCTGTCAGTGTCCGGGGTTATTAGATGTATCTCAGTGACAGTCTGTCAGTGTCTGGGGTTATTAGATGATTGTCAGTGACAGTCTGTCAGTGTCCGGGGTTATTAGATGTATCTCAGTGACAGTCTGTCAGTGTCCGGGGTTATTAGATGTTTCTCAGTGACAGTATGTCAGTGTCCGGGGTTATTAGATGTATCTCAGTGACAGTGTGTCAGTGTCCAGGGTTATTAGATGTATCTCAGTGACAGTCTGTCAGTGTCCGGGGTTATTAGATGTATCTCAGTGACAGTCTGTCAGTGTCCGGGGTTATTAGATGTATCTCAGTGACAGTCTGTCAGTGTCCGGGTTTATTAGAGGTATCTCAGTGACAGTCTGTCAGTATCCGGGGTTATTAGATGTATCTCAGTGACAGTCTGTCAGTGTCCGGGGTTATTAGATGTATGTCAGTGACTGTCTGTCAGTGTCCGGGGTTATTACATGTATCTCAGTGACAGTCTGTCAGTGTCCGGTTTTATTAGATGTATCTCAGTGACCGTATGTCAGTGTCCGGGGTTATTAGATGTAACTCAGTGACAGTCTGTCAGTGTCCGGGGTTATTACATGTATCTCAGTGACAGTCTGTCAGTGTCCGGGGTTATTACATGTATCTCAGTGACAGTCTGTCAGTATCCGGGGTTATTAGATATATCTCAGTGACAGTCTGTCAGTGTCTGGGGTTATTAGATGTATCTCAGTGATTGTTAGTGTCCGGGGTTATTAGATGTATCTCAGTGACAGTGTGTCAGTGTCCGGGGTTATTAGATGTATCTCAGTGACAGTCTGTCAGTGTCCAGGGTTATTAGATGTATCTCAGTGACAGTGTGTCAGTGTCCAGGGTTATTAGATGCTTCTCAGTGACAGTCTGTCAGTGTCCGGGGTTATTAGATGTATCTCAGTGACAGTCTGTCAGTGTCCGGGGTTATTAGATGTTTGTCAGTGACAGTCTGTCAGTGTCCGGGGTTATTAGATGTATCTCAGTGACAGTCTGTCAGTGTCCGGGGTTATTAGATGTTTGTCAGTGACAGTCTGTCAGTGTCCGGGGTTATTAGATGTTTGTCAGTGACAGTCTGTCAGTGTCCGGGGTTATTAGATGTGTCTCAGTGACTGTCTGTCAGTGTCCGGGGTTATTAGATGTATCTCAGTGACAGTCTGTCACTGTCCGGGGTTATTAGATGTATCTCAGTGACAGTCTGTCAGTGTCCGGGGTTATTAGATGTATCTCAGTGACTGTCTGTCAGTGTCCGGGGTTATTAGATGTGTCTCAGTGACTGTCTGTCAGTGTCCGGGGTTATTAGATGTATCTCAGTGACAGTCTGTCAGTGTCCGGGGTTATTAGATGTATCTCAGTGACAGTCTGTCAGTGTCCGGGGTTATTAGATGTATCTCAGTGACAGTGTGTCAGTGTCCGGGGTTATAAGATGTATCTCAGTGACGGTCTGTCAGTGTCCGGGGTTATTAGATGTATCTCAGTGACAGTCTGTCCGAGTCCAGGGTTATTAGATGTATCTCAGTGACAGTCTGTCAGTGTACAGGGTTATTAGATGTATCTCAGTGACTGTCTGTCAGTGTCCGGGGTTATTACATGTATCTCAGTGACAGTGTGTCAGTGTCCGAGGTTATTAGATGTATCTCAGTGACTGTCTGTCAGTGTCCGGGGTTATTAGATGTATCTCAGTGACGGTCTGTCAGTATCCGGGGTTATTAGATGTATCTCAGTGACAGTCTGTCAGTGTCCGGGGTTATTAGATGTATCTCAGTGACTGTCTGTCAGTGCCCGGGGTTATTAGATGTGTCTCAGTGACTGTCTGTCAGTGTCCGGGGTTATTAGATGTATCTCAGTGACAGTATGTCAGTGTCCGGGTTATTAGATGTATCTCAGTGACAGTCTGTCAGTGTCCGGGGTAATTAGATGCTTCTCAGTGACAGTCTGTCAGTGTCCGAGGTTATTAGATGTATCTCAGTGACAGTCTGTCAGTGTCCGGGGTTATTAGATGTTTGTCAGTGACAGTCTGTCAGTGTCCGGGGTTATTAGATGTATCTCAGTGACAGTCTGTCAGTGTCCGGGGTTATTAGATGTGTCTCAGTGACTGTCTGTCAGTGTCCGGGGTTATTAGATGTTTGTCAGTGACAGTCTGTCAGTGTCCGGGGTTATTAGATGTGTCTCAGTGACTGTCTGTCAGTGTCCGGGGTTATTAGATGTATCTCAGTGACAGTCTGTCACTGTCCGGGGTTATTAGATGTATCTCAGTGACAGTCTGTCAGTGTACAGGGTTATTAGATGTATCTTAGTGACTGTCTGTCAGTGTCCGGGGTTATTACATGTATCTCAGTGACAGTGTGTCAGTGTCCGAGGTTATTAGATGTATCTCAGTGACAGTCTGTCAGTGTCCGGGGTTATTAGATGTATCTCAGTGACGGTCTGTCAGTATCCGGGGTTATTAGATGTATCTCAGTGACAGTCTGTCAGTGTCCGGGGTTATTAGATGTATCTCAGTGACTGTCTGTCAGTGCCCGGGGTTATTAGATGTGTCTCAGTGACTGTCTGTCAGTGTCCGGGGTTATTAGATGTATCTCAGTGACATTGTGTCAGTGTCCGGGTTATTAGATGTATCTCAGTGACATTGTGTCAGTGTCCGGGGTTATTAGATGTATCTCAGTGACAGTGTGTCAGTGTCCGGGGTTATTAGACGTATCTCAGTGACAGTGTCCAGGGTTATTAGATGTATCTCAGTGACAGTGTGTCAGTTTCCGGGGTTATTAGATGTATCTCAGTGACAGTGTGTCAGTGTCCGGGGTTATTAGATGTATCTCAGTGACAGTCTGTCAGTGTCCGGGGTTATTAGATGTATCTCAGTGACAGTCTGTCCGAGTCCAGGGTTATTAGATGTATCTTAGTGACTGTCTGTCAGTGTCCGGGGTTATTAGATGTATCTCAGTGACGGTCTGTCAGTGTCCAGGGTTATTAGATGTATCTCAGTGACGGTCTGTCAGTGTCCAGGGTTATTAGATGTATCTCAGTGACTGTCTGTCAGTGTCCGGGGTTATTAGATGTATCTCAGTGACTGTGTTGCAGTTTCCGGGGTTATTAGATGTATCTCAGTGACAGTCTGTCAGTGTCCGGGGTTATTAGATGTATCTCAGTGACGGTCTGTCAGTGTCCGGGGTTATTAGATGTATCTCAGTGACAGTCTGTCAGTGTCCGGGGTTATTAGATGTATCTCAGTGACAGTATGTCAGTGTCCGGGGTTATTAGATGTATCTCAGTGACGGTCTGTCAGTGTCCAGGGTTATTAGATGTATCTCAGTGACTGTCAGTGTCCGGGGTTATTAGATGTATCTCAGTGACAGTGTGTCAGTGTCTAGGGTTATTAGATGTATCTCAGTGACAGTTTGTCAGTGTCCGGGGTTTATCTCAGTGACAGTGTGTCAGTGTCCGGGGTTATTAGATGTATCTCAGTGACAGTCTGTCAGTGTCCAGGGTTATTAGATGTATCTCAGTGACAGTCTGTCAGTGTCCGGGGTTATTAGATGTATCTCAGTGACAGTCTGTCCGAGTCCAGGGTTATTAGATGTATCTCAGTGACAGTCTGTCAGTGTACAGGGTTATTAGATGTATCTCAGTGACAGTGTGTCAGTGTCCGGAGTTATTAGATGTATCTCAGTGACTGTCAGTGTCCGGGGTTATTAGATGTATCTCAGTGACAGTGTGTCAGTGTCCGGGGTTATTAGACGTATCTCAGTGACAGTCTGTCAGTGTCTGGGGTTATTACATGTATCTCAGTGACAGTCTGTCCGAATCCAGGGTTATTAGATGTATCTCAGTGACAGTCTGTCAGTGTCCAGGGTTATTAGATGTATCTCAGTGACATTGTGTCAGTGTCCGGGGTTATTAGACGTATCTCAGTGACAGTCTGTCAGTGTCCAGGGTTATTAGATGTATCTCAGTGACTGTCAGTGTCCGGGGTTATTAGATGTATCTCAGTGACAGTCTGTCAGTGTCCAGGGTTATTAGATGTATCTCAGTGACATTGTGTCAGTGTCCGGTGTTATTAGACGTATCTCAGTGACAGTCTGTCAGTGTCCAGGGTTATTAGATGTATCTCAGTGACATTGTGTCAGTGTCCGGGGTTATTAGATGTATCTCAGTGACATTGTGTCAGTGTCCGGGGTTATTAGATGTATCTCAGTGACAGTGTGTCAGTGTCCGGGGTTATTAGACGTATCTCAGTGACAGTATTTCAGTGTCCAGGGTTATTAGATGTATCTCAGTGACAGTGTGTCAGTGTCCGGGGTTATTAGATGTATCTCAGTGACAGTGTGTCAGTTTCCGGGGTTATTAGATGTATCTCAGTGACAGTCTGTCAGTGTCCGGGGTTATTACATGTATCTCAGTGACAGTCTGTCAGTGTCCGGGGTTATTACATGTATCTCAGTGACAGTCTGTCAGTATCCGGGGTTATTAGATATATCTCAGTGACAGTCTGTCAGTGTCTGGGGTTATTAGATGTATCTCAGTGATTGTTAGTGTCCGGGGTTATTAGATGTATCTCAGTGACAGTGTGTCAGTGTCCGGGGTTATTAGATGTATCTCAGTGACAGTCTGTCAGTGTCCAGGGTTATTAGATGTATCTCAGTGACAGTGTGTCAGTGTCCAGGGTTATTAGATGCTTCTCAGTGACAGTCTGTCAGTGTCCGGGGTTATTAGATGTATCTCAGTGACAGTCTGTCAGTGTCCGGGGTTATTAGATGTTTGTCAGTGACAGTCTGTCAGTGTCCGGGGTTATTAGATGTATCTCAGTGACTGACTTTCAGTGTCCGGGGTAATTAGATGTATCTCAGTGACAGTCTGTCAGTGTCCGGGGTTATTAGATGTATGTCAGTGACTGTCAGTCAGTGTCCGGTGTTATTAGATGTATGTCAGTGACAGTGTGTCAGTGTCCGGGGTAATTAGATGTATCTCAGTGACAGTCTGTCAGTGTCCGGGGTTATTAGATGTATGTCAGTGACTGTCAGTCAGTGTCCGGTGTTATTAGATGTATGTCAGTGACAGTGTGTCAGTGTCCGGGTTATTAGATGTATCTCAGTGACAGTCTGTCAGTGTCCGGGGTAATTAGATGTATCTCAGTGACTGACTGTCAGTGTCCGGGGTTATTAGATGTATCTCAGTGACAGTCTGTCAGTGTCCGGGGTTATTAGATGTATCTCAGTGACAGTCTGTCAGTGTCCGGGGTTATTAGATGTATCTCAGTGACAGTGTGTCAGTGTCCAGGGTTATTAGATGTATTTCAGTGACAGTCTGTCAGTGTCCGGGGTTATTAGATGTATCTCAGTGACAGTCTGTCAGTGTCCAGGGTTATTAGATGTATGTCAGTGACAGTCTGTCAGTGTCCGAGGTTATTAGATGTATCTCAGTGACAGTATGTCAGTGTCCGGGGTTATTAGATGTATCTCAGTGACAGTCTGTCAGTGTCCGGGGTTATTAGATGTATCTCAGTGACAGTCTGTCAGTGTCCGGGGTTATTAGATGTATCTCAGTGACAGTCTGTCAGTGTCCGGGGTTATTAGATGTATGTCAGTGACAGTCTGTCAGTGTCCGGGGTTATTAGATGTATCTCAGTGACAGTCTGTCAGTGTCCGGGGTTATTAGATGTATCTCAGTGACTGACTGTCAGTGTCCGGGGTTATTAGATGTATCTCAGTGACTGTCTGTCAGTGTCCAGGGTTATTAGATGTATCTCAGTGACAGTGTGTCAGTGACTGGGGTTATTAGATGTATCTCAGTGACAGTCTATCAGTGTCCGGGGTTATTAGATGTATCTCATGACTGTCAGTGTCCGGGGTTATTAGATGTATCTCAGTGACAGTCTGTCAGTGTCCGGGGTTATTAGATGTATCTCAGTGACAGTCTGTCAGTGTCCGGGGTTATTAGATGTATCTTAGTGACAGTCTGTCAGTGTCCGGGGTTATTAGATGTATCTCAGTGACAGTCTGTCAGTGTCCGGGGTTATTAGATGTATCTCAGTGACAGTATGTCAGTGTCCGGGGTTATTAGATGTATCTCAGTGACAGTGTGTCAGTGTCCAGGGTTATTAGATGTATCTCAGTGACAGTCTGTCAGTGTCCGGGGTTATTAGATGTATCTCAGTGACAGTCTGTCAGTGTCCGGGGTTATTAGATGTATCTCAGTGACAGTCTGTCAGTGTCTGGGGTTATTAGATGATTGTCAGTGACAGTCTGTCAGTGTCCGGGGTTATTAGATGTATCTCAGTGACAGTCTGTCAGTGTCCGGGGTTATTAGATGTATCTCAGTGACAGTCTGTCAGTGTCTGGGGTTATTAGATGATTGTCAGTGACAGTCTGTCAGTGTCCGGGGTTATTAGATGTATCTCAGTGACAGTCTGTCAGTGTCCGGGGTTATTAGATGTTTCTCAGTGACAGTATGTCAGTGTCCGGGGTTATTAGATGTATCTCAGTGACAGTGTGTCAGTGTCCAGGGTTATTAGATGTATCTCAGTGACAGTCTGTCAGTGTCCGGGGTTATTAGATGTATCTCAGTGACAGTCTGTCAGTGTCCGGGGTTATTAGATGTATCTCAGTGACAGTCTGTCAGTGTCCGGGTTTATTAGAGGTATCTCAGTGACAGTCTGTCAGTATCCGGGGTTATTAGATGTATCTCAGTGACAGTCTGTCAGTGTCCGGGGTTATTAGATGTATGTCAGTGACTGTCTGTCAGTGTCCGGGGTTATTACATGTATCTCAGTGACAGTCTGTCAGTGTCCGGTTTTATTAGATGTATCTCAGTGACCGTATGTCAGTGTCCGGGGTTATTAGATGTAACTCAGTGACAGTCTGTCAGTGTCCGGGGTTATTACATGTATCTCAGTGACAGTCTGTCAGTGTCCGGGGTTATTACATGTATCTCAGTGACAGTCTGTCAGTATCCGGGGTTATTAGATATATCTCAGTGACAGTCTGTCAGTGTCTGGGGTTATTAGATGTATCTCAGTGATTGTTAGTGTCCGGGGTTATTAGATGTATCTCAGTGACAGTGTGTCAGTGTCCGGGGTTATTAGATGTATCTCAGTGACAGTCTGTCAGTGTCCAGGGTTATTAGATGTATCTCAGTGACAGTGTGTCAGTGTCCAGGGTTATTAGATGCTTCTCAGTGACAGTCTGTCAGTGTCCGGGGTTATTAGATGTATCTCAGTGACAGTCTGTCAGTGTCCGGGGTTATTAGATGTTTGTCAGTGACAGTCTGTCAGTGTCCGGGGTTATTAGATGTTTGTCAGTGACAGTCTGTCAGTGTCCGGGGTTATTAGATGTGTCTCAGTGACTGTCTGTCAGTGTCCGGGGTTATTAGATGTATCTCAGTGACAGTCTGTCACTGTCCGGGGTTATTAGATGTATCTCAGTGACAGTCTGTCAGTGTCCGGGGTTATTAGATGTATCTCAGTGACTGTCTGTCAGTGTCCGGGGTTATTAGATGTGTCTCAGTGACTGTCTGTCAGTGTCCGGGGTTATTAGATGTATCTCAGTGACAGTCTGTCAGTGTCCGGGGTTATTAGATGTATCTCAGTGACAGTCTGTCAGTGTCCGGGGTTATTAGATGTATCTCAGTGACAGTGTGTCAGTGTCCGGGGTTATTAGATGTATCTCAGTGACGGTCTGTCAGTGTCCGGGGTTATTAGATGTATCTCAGTGACAGTCTGTCCGAGTCCAGGGTTATTAGATGTATCTCAGTGACAGTCTGTCAGTGTACAGGGTTATTAGATGTATCTCAGTGACTGTCTGTCAGTGTCCGGGGTTATTACATGTATCTCAGTGACAGTGTGTCAGTGTCCGAGGTTATTAGATGTATCTCAGTGACAGTCTGTCAGTGTCCGGGGTTATTAGATGTATCTCAGTGACGGTCTGTCAGTATCCGGGGTTATTAGATGTATCTCAGTGACAGTCTGTCAGTGTCCGGGGTTATTAGATGTATCTCAGTGACTGTCTGTCAGTGCCCGGGGTTATTAGATGTGTCTCAGTGACTGTCTGTCAGTGTCCGGGGTTATTAGATGTATCTCAGTGACAGTATGTCAGTGTCCGGGTTATTAGATGTATCTCAGTGACAGTCTGTCAGTGTCCGGGGTAATTAGATGCTTCTCAGTGACAGTCTGTCAGTGTCCGAGGTTATTAGATGTATCTCAGTGACAGTCTGTCAGTGTCCGGGGTTATTAGATGTTTGTCAGTGACAGTCTGTCAGTGTCCGGGGTTATTAGATGTATCTCAGTGACAGTCTGTCAGTGTCCGGGGTTATTAGATGTGTCTCAGTGACTGTCTGTCAGTGTCCGGGGTTATTAGATGTTTGTCAGTGACAGTCTGTCAGTGTCCGGGGTTATTAGATGTGTCTCAGTGACTGTCTGTCAGTGTCCGGGGTTATTAGATGTATCTCAGTGACAGTCTGTCACTGTCCGGGGTTATTAGATGTATCTCAGTGACAGTCTGTCAGTGTACAGGGTTATTAGATGTATCTCAGTGACTGTCTGTCAGTGTCCGGGGTTATTACATGTATCTCAGTGACAGTGTGTCAGTGTCCGAGGTTATTAGATGTATCTCAGTGACAGTCTGTCAGTGTCCGGGGTTATTAGATGTATCTCAGTGACGGTCTGTCAGTATCCGGGGTTATTAGATGTATCTCAGTGACAGTCTGTCAGTGTCCGGGGTTATTAGATGTATCTCAGTGACTGTCTGTCAGTGCCCGGGGTTATTAGATGTGTCTCAGTGACTGTCTGTCAGTGTCCGGGGTTATTAGATGTATCTCAGTGACAGTATGTCAGTGTCCGGGTTATTAGATGTATCTCAGTGACAGTCTGTCAGTGTCCGGGGTAATTAGATGCTTCTCAGTGACAGTCTGTCAGTGTCCGGGGTTATTAGATGTATCTCAGTGACAGTCTGTCAGTGTCCGGGGTTATTAGATGTTTGTCAGTGACAGTCTGTCAGTGTCCGGGGTTATTAGATGTATCTCAGTGACAGTCTGTCAGTGTCCGGGGTTATTAGATGTGTCTCAGTGACTGTCTGTCAGTGTCCGGGGTTATTAGATGTTTGTCAGTGACAGTCTGTCAGTGTCCGGGGTTATTAGATGTGTCTCAGTGACTGTCTGTCAGTGTCCGGGGTTATTAGATGTATCTCAGTGACAGTCTGTCACTGTCCGGGGTTATTAGATGTATCTCAGTGACAGTCTGTCAGTGTCCGGGGTTATTAGATGTATCTCAGTGACTGTCTGTCAGTGTCCGGGGTTATTAGATGTGTCTCAGTGACTGTCTGTCAGTGTCCGGGGTTATTAGATGTATCTCAGTGACAGTGTGTCAGTGTCCGGGGTTATTAGATGTATCTCAGTGACAGTCTGTCAGTGTCCGGGGTTATTAGATGTGTCTCAGTGACAGTCTGTCAGTGTCCGGGGTTATTAGATGTATCTCAGTGACTGTCTGTCAGTGTCCGGGGTTATTAGATGTATCTCAGTGACAGTCTGTCAGTGTCCGGGGTTATTAGATGTATCTCAGTGACAGTCTGTCAGTGTCCGGGGTTATTAGATGTATCTCAGTGACAGTCTGTCAGTTTCCAGGGTTATTAGATGTATCTCAGTGACAGTCTGTCAGTGTCCGGGGTTATTAGATGTATCTCAGTGACAGTCTGTCAGTATCTGGGGTTATTAGATGTATCTCAGTGACAGTGTGTCAGTGTCCGGGGTTATTAGATGTATCTCAGTGACTGTCAGTGTCCGGGGTTATTAGATGTATCTCAGTGACAGTGTGTCAGTGTCTAGGGTTATTAGATGTATCTCAGTGACAGTTTGTCAGTGTCCGGGGTTATGAGATGTATCTCAGTGACAGTGTGTCAGTGTCCGGGGTTATTAGATGTATCTCAATGACAGTCTGTCCGAGTCCAGGGTTATTAGATGTATCTCAGTGACTGTCTGTCAGTGTCCGGGGTTATTAGATGTATCTCAGTGACAGTGTGTCAGTGTCCGGGGTTATTAGATGTATCTCAGTGACAGTGTGTCAGTGTCCGGGGTTATTAGATGTATCTCAGTGACTGTCAGTGTCCGGGGTTATTAGATGTATCTCAGTGACAGTGTGTCAGTGTCTAGGGTTATTAGATGTATCTCAGTGACAGTCTGTCAGTATCCGGGGTTATTAGATATATCTCAGTGACAGTCTGTCAGTGTCTGGGGTTATTAGATGTATCTCAGTGATTGTTAGTGTCCGGGGTTATTAGATGTATCTCAGTGACAGTGTGTCAGTGTCCGGGGTTATTAGATGTATCTCAGTGACAGTCTGTCAGTGTCCAGGGTTATTAGATGTATCTCAGTGACAGTGTGTCAGTGTCCAGGGTTATTAGATGCTTCTCAGTGACAGTCTGTCAGTGTCCGGGGTTATTAGATGTATCTCAGTGACAGTCTGTCAGTGTCCGGGGTTATTAGATGTTTGTCAGTGACAGTCTGTCAGTGTCCGGGGTTATTAGATGTATCTCAGTGACAGTCTGTCAGTGTCCGGGGTTATTAGATGTTTGTCAGTGACAGTCTGTCAGTGTCCGGGGTTATTAGATGTTTGTCAGTGACAGTCTGTCAGTGTCCGGGGTTATTAGATGTGTCTCAGTGACTGTCTGTCAGTGTCCGGGGTTATTAGATGTATCTCAGTGACAGTCTGTCACTGTCCGGGGTTATTAGATGTATCTCAGTGACAGTCTGTCAGTGTCCGGGGTTATTAGATGTATCTCAGTGACTGTCTGTCAGTGTCCGGGGTTATTAGATGTGTCTCAGTGACTGTCTGTCAGTGTCCGGGGTTATTAGATGTATCTCAGTGACAGTCTGTCAGTGTCCGGGGTTATTAGATGTATCTCAGTGACAGTCTGTCAGTGTCCGGGGTTATTAGATGTATCTCAGTGACAGTGTGTCAGTGTCCGGGGTTATAAGATGTATCTCAGTGACGGTCTGTCAGTGTCCGGGGTTATTAGATGTATCTCAGTGACAGTCTGTCCGAGTCCAGGGTTATTAGATGTATCTCAGTGACAGTCTGTCAGTGTACAGGGTTATTAGATGTATCTCAGTGACTGTCTGTCAGTGTCCGGGGTTATTACATGTATCTCAGTGACAGTGTGTCAGTGTCCGAGGTTATTAGATGTATCTCAGTGACTGTCTGTCAGTGTCCGGGGTTATTAGATGTATCTCAGTGACGGTCTGTCAGTATCCGGGGTTATTAGATGTATCTCAGTGACAGTCTGTCAGTGTCCGGGGTTATTAGATGTATCTCAGTGACTGTCTGTCAGTGCCCGGGGTTATTAGATGTGTCTCAGTGACTGTCTGTCAGTGTCCGGGGTTATTAGATGTATCTCAGTGACAGTATGTCAGTGTCCGGGTTATTAGATGTATCTCAGTGACAGTCTGTCAGTGTCCGGGGTAATTAGATGCTTCTCAGTGACAGTCTGTCAGTGTCCGAGGTTATTAGATGTATCTCAGTGACAGTCTGTCAGTGTCCGGGGTTATTAGATGTTTGTCAGTGACAGTCTGTCAGTGTCCGGGGTTATTAGATGTATCTCAGTGACAGTCTGTCAGTGTCCGGGGTTATTAGATGTGTCTCAGTGACTGTCTGTCAGTGTCCGGGGTTATTAGATGTTTGTCAGTGACAGTCTGTCAGTGTCCGGGGTTATTAGATGTGTCTCAGTGACTGTCTGTCAGTGTCCGGGGTTATTAGATGTATCTCAGTGACAGTCTGTCACTGTCCGGGGTTATTAGATGTATCTCAGTGACAGTCTGTCAGTGTACAGGGTTATTAGATGTATCTTAGTGACTGTCTGTCAGTGTCCGGGGTTATTACATGTATCTCAGTGACAGTGTGTCAGTGTCCGAGGTTATTAGATGTATCTCAGTGACAGTCTGTCAGTGTCCGGGGTTATTAGATGTATCTCAGTGACGGTCTGTCAGTATCCGGGGTTATTAGATGTATCTCAGTGACAGTCTGTCAGTGTCCGGGGTTATTAGATGTATCTCAGTGACTGTCTGTCAGTGCCCGGGGTTATTAGATGTGTCTCAGTGACTGTCTGTCAGTGTCCGGGGTTATTAGATGTATCTCAGTGACATTGTGTCAGTGTCCGGGTTATTAGATGTATCTCAGTGACATTGTGTCAGTGTCCGGGGTTATTAGATGTATCTCAGTGACAGTGTGTCAGTGTCCGGGGTTATTAGACGTATCTCAGTGACAGTGTCCAGGGTTATTAGATGTATCTCAGTGACAGTGTGTCAGTTTCCGGGGTTATTAGATGTATCTCAGTGACAGTGTGTCAGTGTCCGGGGTTATTAGATGTATCTCAGTGACAGTCTGTCAGTGTCCGGGGTTATTAGATGTATCTCAGTGACAGTCTGTCCGAGTCCAGGGTTATTAGATGTATCTTAGTGACTGTCTGTCAGTGTCCGGGGTTATTAGATGTATCTCAGTGACGGTCTGTCAGTGTCCAGGGTTATTAGATGTATCTCAGTGACGGTCTGTCAGTGTCCAGGGTTATTAGATGTATCTCAGTGACTGTCTGTCAGTGTCCGGGGTTATTAGATGTATCTCAGTGACTGTGTTGCAGTTTCCGGGGTTATTAGATGTATCTCAGTGACAGTCTGTCAGTGTCCGGGGTTATTAGATGTATCTCAGTGACGGTCTGTCAGTGTCCGGGGTTATTAGATGTATCTCAGTGACAGTCTGTCAGTGTCCGGGGTTATTAGATGTATCTCAGTGACAGTATGTCAGTGTCCGGGGTTATTAGATGTATCTCAGTGACGGTCTGTCAGTGTCCAGGGTTATTAGATGTATCTCAGTGACTGTCAGTGTCCGGGGTTATTAGATGTATCTCAGTGACAGTGTGTCAGTGTCTAGGGTTATTAGATGTATCTCAGTGACAGTTTGTCAGTGTCCGGGGTTTATCTCAGTGACAGTGTGTCAGTGTCCGGGGTTATTAGATGTATCTCAGTGACAGTCTGTCAGTGTCCAGGGTTATTAGATGTATCTCAGTGACAGTCTGTCAGTGTCCGGGGTTATTAGATGTATCTCAGTGACAGTCTGTCCGAGTCCAGGGTTATTAGATGTATCTCAGTGACAGTCTGTCAGTGTACAGGGTTATTAGATGTATCTCAGTGACAGTGTGTCAGTGTCCGGAGTTATTAGATGTATCTCAGTGACTGTCAGTGTCCGGGGTTATTAGATGTATCTCAGTGACAGTGTGTCAGTGTCCGGGGTTATTAGACGTATCTCAGTGACAGTCTGTCAGTGTCTGGGGTTATTACATGTATCTCAGTGACAGTCTGTCCGAATCCAGGGTTATTAGATGTATCTCAGTGACAGTCTGTCAGTGTCCAGGGTTATTAGATGTATCTCAGTGACATTGTGTCAGTGTCCGGGGTTATTAGACGTATCTCAGTGACAGTCTGTCAGTGTCCAGGGTTATTAGATGTATCTCAGTGACTGTCAGTGTCCGGGGTTATTAGATGTATCTCAGTGACAGTCTGTCAGTGTCCAGGGTTATTAGATGTATCTCAGTGACATTGTGTCAGTGTCCGGTGTTATTAGACGTATCTCAGTGACAGTCTGTCAGTGTCCAGGGTTATTAGATGTATCTCAGTGACATTGTGTCAGTGTCCGGGGTTATTAGATGTATCTCAGTGACATTGTGTCAGTGTCCGGGGTTATTAGATGTATCTCAGTGACAGTGTGTCAGTGTCCGGGGTTATTAGACGTATCTCAGTGACAGTATTTCAGTGTCCAGGGTTATTAGATGTATCTCAGTGACAGTGTGTCAGTGTCCGGGGTTATTAGATGTATCTCAGTGACAGTGTGTCAGTTTCCGGGGTTATTAGATGTATCTCAGTGACAGTCTGTCAGTGTCCGGGGTTATTACATGTATCTCAGTGACAGTCTGTCAGTGTCCGGGGTTATTACATGTATCTCAGTGACAGTCTGTCAGTATCCGGGGTTATTAGATATATCTCAGTGACAGTCTGTCAGTGTCTGGGGTTATTAGATGTATCTCAGTGATTGTTAGTGTCCGGGGTTATTAGATGTATCTCAGTGACAGTGTGTCAGTGTCCGGGGTTATTAGATGTATCTCAGTGACAGTCTGTCAGTGTCCAGGGTTATTAGATGTATCTCAGTGACAGTGTGTCAGTGTCCAGGGTTATTAGATGCTTCTCAGTGACAGTCTGTCAGTGTCCGGGGTTATTAGATGTATCTCAGTGACAGTCTGTCAGTGTCCGGGGTTATTAGATGTTTGTCAGTGACAGTCTGTCAGTGTCCGGGGTTATTAGATGTATCTCAGTGACTGACTTTCAGTGTCCGGGGTAATTAGATGTATCTCAGTGACAGTCTGTCAGTGTCCGGGGTTATTAGATGTATGTCAGTGACTGTCAGTCAGTGTCCGGTGTTATTAGATGTATGTCAGTGACAGTGTGTCAGTGTCCGGGGTAATTAGATGTATCTCAGTGACAGTCTGTCAGTGTCCGGGGTTATTAGATGTATGTCAGTGACTGTCAGTCAGTGTCCGGTGTTATTAGATGTATGTCAGTGACAGTGTGTCAGTGTCCGGGTTATTAGATGTATCTCAGTGACAGTCTGTCAGTGTCCGGGGTAATTAGATGTATCTCAGTGACTGACTGTCAGTGTCCGGGGTTATTAGATGTATCTCAGTGACAGTCTGTCAGTGTCCGGGGTTATTAGATGTATCTCAGTGACAGTCTGTCAGTGTCCGGGGTTATTAGATGTATCTCAGTGACAGTGTGTCAGTGTCCAGGGTTATTAGATGTATTTCAGTGACAGTCTGTCAGTGTCCGGGGTTATTAGATGTATCTCAGTGACAGTCTGTCAGTGTCCAGGGTTATTAGATGTATGTCAGTGACAGTCTGTCAGTGTCCGAGGTTATTAGATGTATCTCAGTGACAGTCTGTCAGTGTCCGGGGTTATTAGATGTATCTCAGTGACAGTATGTCAGTGTCCGGGGTTATTAGATGTATCTCAGTGACAGTCTGTCAGTGTCCGGGGTTATTAGATGTATCTCAGTGACAGTCTGTCAGTGTCCGGGGTTATTAGATGTATCTCAGTGACAGTCTGTCAGTGTCCGGGGTTATTAGATGTATGTCAGTGACAGTCTGTCAGTGTCCGGGGTTATTAGATGTATCTCAGTGACAGTCTGTCAGTGTCCGGGGTTATTAGATGTATCTCAGTGACTGACTGTCAGTGTCCGGGGTTATTAGATGTATCTCAGTGACTGTCTGTCAGTGTCCAGGGTTATTAGATGTATCTCAGTGACAGTGTGTCAGTGACTGGGGTTATTAGATGTATCTCAGTGACAGTCTATCAGTGTCCGGGGTTATTAGATGTATCTCATGACTGTCAGTGTCCGGGGTTATTAGATGTATCTCAGTGACAGTCTGTCAGTGTCCGGGGTTATTAGATGTATCTCAGTGACAGTCTGTCAGTGTCCGGGGTTATTAGATGTATCTTAGTGACAGTCTGTCAGTGTCCGGGGTTATTAGATGTATCTCAGTGACAGTCTGTCAGTGTCCGGGGTTATTAGATGTATCTCAGTGACAGTATGTCAGTGTCCGGGGTTATTAGATGTATCTCAGTGACAGTGTGTCAGTGTCCAGGGTTATTAGATGTATCTCAGTGACAGTCTGTCAGTGTCCGGGGTTATTAGATGTATCTCAGTGACAGTCTGTCAGTGTCCGGGGTTATTAGATGTATCTCAGTGACAGTCTGTCAGTGTCTGGGGTTATTAGATGATTGTCAGTGACAGTCTGTCAGTGTCCGGGGTTATTAGATGTATCTCAGTGACAGTCTGTCAGTGTCCGGGGTTATTAGATGTATCTCAGTGACAGTCTGTCAGTGTCTGGGGTTATTAGATGATTGTCAGTGACAGTCTGTCAGTGTCCGGGGTTATTAGATGTATCTCAGTGACAGTCTGTCAGTGTCCGGGGTTATTAGATGTTTCTCAGTGACAGTATGTCAGTGTCCGGGGTTATTAGATGTATCTCAGTGACAGTGTGTCAGTGTCCAGGGTTATTAGATGTATCTCAGTGACAGTCTGTCAGTGTCCGGGGTTATTAGATGTATCTCAGTGACAGTCTGTCAGTGTCCGGGGTTATTAGATGTATCTCAGTGACAGTCTGTCAGTGTCCGGGTTTATAAGAGGTATCTCAGTGACAGTCTGTCAGTATCCGGGGTTATTAGATGTATCTCAGTGACAGTCTGTCAGTGTCCGGGGTTATTAGATGTATGTCAGTGACTGTCTGTCAGTGTCCGGGGTTATTACATGTATCTCAGTGACAGTCTGTCAGTGTCCGGTTTTATTAGATGTATCTCAGTGACCGTATGTCAGTGTCCGGGGTTATTAGATGTAACTCAGTGACAGTCTGTCAGTGTCCGGGGTTATTACATGTATCTCAGTGACAGTCTGTCAGTGTCCGGGGTTATTACATGTATCTCAGTGACAGTCTGTCAGTATCCGGGGTTATTAGATATATCTCAGTGACAGTCTGTCAGTGTCTGGGGTTATTAGATGTATCTCAGTGATTGTTAGTGTCCGGGGTTATTAGATGTATCTCAGTGACAGTGTGTCAGTGTCCGGGGTTATTAGATGTATCTCAGTGACAGTCTGTCAGTGTCCAGGGTTATTAGATGTATCTCAGTGACAGTGTGTCAGTGTCCAGGGTTATTAGATGCTTCTCAGTGACAGTCTGTCAGTGTCCGGGGTTATTAGATGTATCTCAGTGACAGTCTGTCAGTGTCCGGGGTTATTAGATGTTTGTCAGTGACAGTCTGTCAGTGTCCGGGGTTATTAGATGTTTGTCAGTGACAGTCTGTCAGTGTCCGGGGTTATTAGATGTGTCTCAGTGACTGTCTGTCAGTGTCCGGGGTTATTAGATGTATCTCAGTGACAGTCTGTCACTGTCCGGGGTTATTAGATGTATCTCAGTGACAGTCTGTCAGTGTCCGGGGTTATTAGATGTATCTCAGTGACTGTCTGTCAGTGTCCGGGGTTATTAGATGTGTCTCAGTGACTGTCTGTCAGTGTCCGGGGTTATTAGATGTATCTCAGTGACAGTCTGTCAGTGTCCGGGGTTATTAGATGTATCTCAGTGACAGTCTGTCAGTGTCCGGGGTTATTAGATGTATCTCAGTGACAGTGTGTCAGTGTCCGGGGTTATTAGATGTATCTCAGTGACGGTCTGTCAGTGTCCGGGGTTATTAGATGTATCTCAGTGACAGTCTGTCCGAGTCCAGGGTTATTAGATGTATCTCAGTGACAGTCTGTCAGTGTACAGGGTTATTAGATGTATCTCAGTGACTGTCTGTCAGTGTCCGGGGTTATTACATGTATCTCAGTGACAGTGTGTCAGTGTCCGAGGTTATTAGATGTATCTCAGTGACAGTCTGTCAGTGTCCGGGGTTATTAGATGTATCTCAGTGACGGTCTGTCAGTATCCGGGGTTATTAGATGTATCTCAGTGACAGTCTGTCAGTGTCCGGGGTTATTAGATGTATCTCAGTGACTGTCTGTCAGTGCCCGGGGTTATTAGATGTGTCTCAGTGACTGTCTGTCAGTGTCCGGGGTTATTAGATGTATCTCAGTGACAGTATGTCAGTGTCCGGGTTATTAGATGTATCTCAGTGACAGTCTGTCAGTGTCCGGGGTAATTAGATGCTTCTCAGTGACAGTCTGTCAGTGTCCGAGGTTATTAGATGTATCTCAGTGACAGTCTGTCAGTGTCCGGGGTTATTAGATGTTTGTCAGTGACAGTCTGTCAGTGTCCGGGGTTATTAGATGTATCTCAGTGACAGTCTGTCAGTGTCCGGGGTTATTAGATGTGTCTCAGTGACTGTCTGTCAGTGTCCGGGGTTATTAGATGTTTGTCAGTGACAGTCTGTCAGTGTCCGGGGTTATTAGATGTGTCTCAGTGACTGTCTGTCAGTGTCCGGGGTTATTAGATGTATCTCAGTGACAGTCTGTCACTGTCCGGGGTTATTAGATGTATCTCAGTGACAGTCTGTCAGTGTACAGGGTTATTAGATGTATCTCAGTGACTGTCTGTCAGTGTCCGGGGTTATTACATGTATCTCAGTGACAGTGTGTCAGTGTCCGAGGTTATTAGATGTATCTCAGTGACGGTCTGTCAGTGTCCGGGGTTATTAGATGTATCTCAGTGACGGTCTGTCAGTGTCCGGGGTTATTAGATGTATCTCAGTGACAGTCTGTCAGTGTCCGGGGTTATTAGATGTATCTCAGTGACTGTCTGTCAGTGCCCGGGGTTATTAGATGTGTCTCAGTGACTGTCTGTCAGTGTCCGGGGTTATTAGATGTATCTCAGTGACAGTATGTCAGTGTCCGGGTTATTAGATGTATCTCAGTGACAGTCTGTCAGTGTCCGGGGTAATTAGATGCTTCTCAGTGACAGTCTGTCAGTGTCCGGGGTTATTAGATGTATCTCAGTGACAGTCTGTCAGTGTCCGGGGTTATTAGATGTTTGTCAGTGACAGTCTGTCAGTGTCCGGGGTTATTAGATGTATCTCAGTGACAGTCTGTCAGTGTCCGGGGTTATTAGATGTGTCTCAGTGACTGTCTGTCAGTGTCCGGGGTTATTAGATGTTTGTCAGTGACAGTCTGTCAGTGTCCGGGGTTATTAGATGTGTCTCAGTGACTGTCTGTCAGTGTCCGGGGTTATTAGATGTATCTCAGTGACAGTCTGTCACTGTCCGGGGTTATTAGATGTATCTCAGTGACAGTCTGTCAGTGTCCGGGGTTATTAGATGTATCTCAGTGACTGTCTGTCAGTGTCCGGGGTTATTAGATGTGTCTCAGTGACTGTCTGTCAGTGTCCGGGGTTATTAGATGTATCTCAGTGACAGTGTGTCAGTGTCCGGGGTTATTAGATGTATCTCAGTGACAGTCTGTCAGTGTCCGGGGTTATTAGATGTGTCTCAGTGACAGTCTGTCAGTGTCCGGGGTTATTAGATGTATCTCAGTGACTGTCTGTCAGTGTCCGGGGTTATTAGATGTATCTCAGTGACAGTCTGTCAGTGTCCGGGGTTATTAGATGTATCTCAGTGACAGTCTGTCAGTGTCCGGGGTTATTAGATGTATCTCAGTGACAGTCTGTCAGTTTCCAGGGTTATTAGATGTATCTCAGTGACAGTCTGTCAGTGTCCGGGGTTATTAGATGTATCTCAGTGACAGTCTGTCAGTATCTGGGGTTATTAGATGTATCTCAGTGACAGTGTGTCAGTGTCCGGGGTTATTAGATGTATCTCAGTGACTGTCAGTGTCCGGGGTTATTAGATGTATCTCAGTGACAGTGTGTCAGTGTCTAGGGTTATTAGATGTATCTCAGTGACAGTTTGTCAGTGTCCGGGGTTATGAGATGTATCTCAGTGACAGTGTGTCAGTGTCCGGGGTTATTAGATGTATCTCAATGACAGTCTGTCCGAGTCCAGGGTTATTAGATGTATCTCAGTGACTGTCTGTCAGTGTCCGGGGTTATTAGATGTATCTCAGTGACAGTGTGTCAGTGTCCGGGGTTATTAGATGTATCTCAGTGACAGTGTGTCAGTGTCCGGGGTTATTAGATGTATCTCAGTGACTGTCAGTGTCCGGGGTTATTAGATGTATCTCAGTGACAGTGTGTCAGTGTCTAGGGTTATTAGATGTATCTCAGTGACAGTTTGTCAGTGTCTGGGGTTATTAGATGTATCTCAGTGACAGTGTGTCAGTGTCCGGGGTTATTAGATGTATCTCAGTGACAGTCTGTCAGAGTCCAGGGTTATTAGATGTATCTCAGTGACAGTCTGTCCGAGTCCAGGGTTATTAGATGTATCTCAGTGACAGTGTGTCAGTGTCCGGGGTTATTAGATGTATCTCAGTGACAGTCTGTCCGAGTCCAGGGTTATTAGATGTATCTCAGTGACAGTCTGTCAGTGTCCAGGGTTATTAGATGTATCTCAGTGACATTGTGTCAGTGTCCGGGGTTATTAGACGTATCTCAGTGACAGTCTGTCAGTGTCCAGGGTTATTAGATGTATCTCAGTGACATTGTGTCAGTGTCCGGGTTATTAGATGTATCTCAGTGACATTGTGTCAGTGTCCGGGGTTATTAGATGTATCTCAGTGACAGTGTGTCAGTGTCCGGGGTTATTAGACGTATCTCAGTGACAGTGTCCAGGGTTATTAGATGTATCTCAGTGACAGTGTGTCAGTTTCCGGGGTTATTAGATGTATCTCAGTGACAGTGTGTCAGTGTCCGGGGTTATTAGATGTATCTCAGTGACAGTCTGTCAGTGTCCGGGGTTATTAGATGTATCTCAGTGACAGTCTGTCAGTGTCCGGGGTTATTAGATGTATCTCAGTGACAGTGTGTCAGTGTCCAGGGTTATTAGATGTATTTCAGTGACAGTCTGTCAGTGTCCGGGGTTATTAGATGTATCTCAGTGACAGTCTGTCAGTGTCCAGGGTTATTAGATGTATGTCAGTGACAGTCTGTCAGTGTCCGAGGTTATTAGATGTATCTCAGTGACAGTCTGTCAGTGTCCGGGGTTATTAGATGTATCTCAGTGACAGTATGTCAGTGTCCGGGGTTATTAGATGTATCTCAGTGACAGTCTGTCAGTGTCCGGGGTTATTAGATGTATCTCAGTGACAGTCTGTCAGTGTCCGGGGTTATTAGATGTATCTCAGTGACAGTCTGTCAGTGTCCGGGGTTATTAGATGTATGTCAGTGACAGTCTGTCAGTGTCCGGGGTTATTAGATGTATCTCAGTGACAGTCTGTCAGTGTCCGGGGTTATTAGATGTATCTCAGTGACTGACTGTCAGTGTCCGGGGTTATTAGATGTATCTCAGTGACTGTCTGTCAGTGTCCAGGGTTATTAGATGTATCTCAGTGACAGTGTGTCAGTGACTGGGGTTATTAGATGTATCTCAGTGACAGTCTATCAGTGTCCGGGGTTATTAGATGTATCTCATGACTGTCAGTGTCCGGGGTTATTAGATGTATCTCAGTGACAGTCTGTCAGTGTCCGGGGTTATTAGATGTATCTCAGTGACAGTCTGTCAGTGTCCGGGGTTATTAGATGTATCTTAGTGACAGTCTGTCAGTGTCCGGGGTTATTAGATGTATCTCAGTGACAGTCTGTCAGTGTCCGGGGTTATTAGATGTATCTCAGTGACAGTATGTCAGTGTCCGGGGTTATTAGATGTATCTCAGTGACAGTGTGTCAGTGTCCAGGGTTATTAGATGTATCTCAGTGACAGTCTGTCAGTGTCCGGGGTTATTAGATGTATCTCAGTGACAGTCTGTCAGTGTCCGGGGTTATTAGATGTATCTCAGTGACAGTCTGTCAGTGTCTGGGGTTATTAGATGATTGTCAGTGACAGTCTGTCAGTGTCCGGGGTTATTAGATGTATCTCAGTGACAGTCTGTCAGTGTCCGGGGTTATTAGATGTATCTCAGTGACAGTCTGTCAGTGTCTGGGGTTATTAGATGATTGTCAGTGACAGTCTGTCAGTGTCCGGGGTTATTAGATGTATCTCAGTGACAGTCTGTCAGTGTCCGGGGTTATTAGATGTTTCTCAGTGACAGTATGTCAGTGTCCGGGGTTATTAGATGTATCTCAGTGACAGTGTGTCAGTGTCCAGGGTTATTAGATGTATCTCAGTGACAGTCTGTCAGTGTCCGGGGTTATTAGATGTATCTCAGTGACAGTCTGTCAGTGTCCGGGGTTATTAGATGTATCTCAGTGACAGTCTGTCAGTGTCCGGGTTTATTAGAGGTATCTCAGTGACAGTCTGTCAGTATCCGGGGTTATTAGATGTATCTCAGTGACAGTCTGTCAGTGTCCGGGGTTATTAGATGTATGTCAGTGACTGTCTGTCAGTGTCCGGGGTTATTACATGTATCTCAGTGACAGTCTGTCAGTGTCCGGTTTTATTAGATGTATCTCAGTGACCGTATGTCAGTGTCCGGGGTTATTAGATGTAACTCAGTGACAGTCTGTCAGTGTCCGGGGTTATTACATGTATCTCAGTGACAGTCTGTCAGTGTCCGGGGTTATTACATGTATCTCAGTGACAGTCTGTCAGTATCCGGGGTTATTAGATATATCTCAGTGACAGTCTGTCAGTGTCTGGGGTTATTAGATGTATCTCAGTGATTGTTAGTGTCCGGGGTTATTAGATGTATCTCAGTGACAGTGTGTCAGTGTCCGGGGTTATTAGATGTATCTCAGTGACAGTCTGTCAGTGTCCAGGGTTATTAGATGTATCTCAGTGACAGTGTGTCAGTGTCCAGGGTTATTAGATGCTTCTCAGTGACAGTCTGTCAGTGTCCGGGGTTATTAGATGTATCTCAGTGACAGTCTGTCAGTGTCCGGGGTTATTAGATGTTTGTCAGTGACAGTCTGTCAGTGTCCGGGGTTATTAGATGTTTGTCAGTGACAGTCTGTCAGTGTCCGGGGTTATTAGATGTGTCTCAGTGACTGTCTGTCAGTGTCCGGGGTTATTAGATGTATCTCAGTGACAGTCTGTCACTGTCCGGGGTTATTAGATGTATCTCAGTGACAGTCTGTCAGTGTCCGGGGTTATTAGATGTATCTCAGTGACTGTCTGTCAGTGTCCGGGGTTATTAGATGTGTCTCAGTGACTGTCTGTCAGTGTCCGGGGTTATTAGATGTATCTCAGTGACAGTCTGTCAGTGTCCGGGGTTATTAGATGTATCTCAGTGACAGTCTGTCAGTGTCCGGGGTTATTAGATGTATCTCAGTGACAGTGTGTCAGTGTCCGGGGTTATTAGATGTATCTCAGTGACGGTCTGTCAGTGTCCGGGGTTATTAGATGTATCTCAGTGACAGTCTGTCCGAGTCCAGGGTTATTAGATGTATCTCAGTGACAGTCTGTCAGTGTACAGGGTTATTAGATGTATCTCAGTGACTGTCTGTCAGTGTCCGGGGTTATTACATGTATCTCAGTGACAGTGTGTCAGTGTCCGAGGTTATTAGATGTATCTCAGTGACAGTCTGTCAGTGTCCGGGGTTATTAGATGTATCTCAGTGACGGTCTGTCAGTATCCGGGGTTATTAGATGTATCTCAGTGACAGTCTGTCAGTGTCCGGGGTTATTAGATGTATCTCAGTGACTGTCTGTCAGTGCCCGGGGTTATTAGATGTGTCTCAGTGACTGTCTGTCAGTGTCCGGGGTTATTAGATGTATCTCAGTGACAGTATGTCAGTGTCCGGGTTATTAGATGTATCTCAGTGACAGTCTGTCAGTGTCCGGGGTAATTAGATGCTTCTCAGTGACAGTCTGTCAGTGTCCGAGGTTATTAGATGTATCTCAGTGACAGTCTGTCAGTGTCCGGGGTTATTAGATGTTTGTCAGTGACAGTCTGTCAGTGTCCGGGGTTATTAGATGTATCTCAGTGACAGTCTGTCAGTGTCCGGGGTTATTAGATGTGTCTCAGTGACTGTCTGTCAGTGTCCGGGGTTATTAGATGTTTGTCAGTGACAGTCTGTCAGTGTCCGGGGTTATTAGATGTGTCTCAGTGACTGTCTGTCAGTGTCCGGGGTTATTAGATGTATCTCAGTGACAGTCTGTCACTGTCCGGGGTTATTAGATGTATCTCAGTGACAGTCTGTCAGTGTACAGGGTTATTAGATGTATCTCAGTGACTGTCTGTCAGTGTCCGGGGTTATTACATGTATCTCAGTGACAGTGTGTCAGTGTCCGAGGTTATTAGATGTATCTCAGTGACAGTCTGTCAGTGTCCGGGGTTATTAGATGTATCTCAGTGACGGTCTGTCAGTATCCGGGGTTATTAGATGTATCTCAGTGACAGTCTGTCAGTGTCCGGGGTTATTAGATGTATCTCAGTGACTGTCTGTCAGTGCCCGGGGTTATTAGATGTGTCTCAGTGACTGTCTGTCAGTGTCCGGGGTTATTAGATGTATCTCAGTGACAGTATGTCAGTGTCCGGGTTATTAGATGTATCTCAGTGACAGTCTGTCAGTGTCCGGGGTAATTAGATGCTTCTCAGTGACAGTCTGTCAGTGTCCGGGGTTATTAGATGTATCTCAGTGACAGTCTGTCAGTGTCCGGGGTTATTAGATGTTTGTCAGTGACAGTCTGTCAGTGTCCGGGGTTATTAGATGTATCTCAGTGACAGTCTGTCAGTGTCCGGGGTTATTAGATGTGTCTCAGTGACTGTCTGTCAGTGTCCGGGGTTATTAGATGTTTGTCAGTGACAGTCTGTCAGTGTCCGGGGTTATTAGATGTGTCTCAGTGACTGTCTGTCAGTGTCCGGGGTTATTAGATGTATCTCAGTGACAGTCTGTCACTGTCCGGGGTTATTAGATGTATCTCAGTGACAGTCTGTCAGTGTCCGGGGTTATTAGATGTATCTCAGTGACTGTCTGTCAGTGTCCGGGGTTATTAGATGTGTCTCAGTGACTGTCTGTCAGTGTCCGGGGTTATTAGATGTATCTCAGTGACAGTGTGTCAGTGTCCGGGGTTATTAGATGTATCTCAGTGACAGTCTGTCAGTGTCCGGGGTTATTAGATGTGTCTCAGTGACAGTCTGTCAGTGTCCGGGGTTATTAGATGTATCTCAGTGACTGTCTGTCAGTGTCCGGGGTTATTAGATGTATCTCAGTGACAGTCTGTCAGTGTCCGGGGTTATTAGATGTATCTCAGTGACAGTCTGTCAGTGTCCGGGGTTATTAGATGTATCTCAGTGACAGTCTGTCAGTTTCCAGGGTTATTAGATGTATCTCAGTGACAGTCTGTCAGTGTCCGGGGTTATTAGATGTATCTCAGTGACAGTCTGTCAGTATCTGGGGTTATTAGATGTATCTCAGTGACAGTGTGTCAGTGTCCGGGGTTATTAGATGTATCTCAGTGACTGTCAGTGTCCGGGGTTATTAGATGTATCTCAGTGACAGTGTGTCAGTGTCTAGGGTTATTAGATGTATCTCAGTGACAGTTTGTCAGTGTCCGGGGTTATGAGATGTATCTCAGTGACAGTGTGTCAGTGTCCGGGGTTATTAGATGTATCTCAATGACAGTCTGTCCGAGTCCAGGGTTATTAGATGTATCTCAGTGACTGTCTGTCAGTGTCCGGGGTTATTAGATGTATCTCAGTGACAGTGTGTCAGTGTCCGGGGTTATTAGATGTATCTCAGTGACAGTGTGTCAGTGTCCGGGGTTATTAGATGTATCTCAGTGACTGTCAGTGTCCGGGGTTATTAGATGTATCTCAGTGACAGTGTGTCAGTGTCTAGGGTTATTAGATGTATCTCAGTGACAGTTTGTCAGTGTCTGGGGTTATTAGATGTATCTCAGTGACAGTGTGTCAGTGTCCGGGGTTATTAGATGTATCTCAGTGACAGTCTGTCAGAGTCCAGGGTTATTAGATGTATCTCAGTGACAGTCTGTCCGAGTCCAGGGTTATTAGATGTATCTCAGTGACAGTGTGTCAGTGTCCGGGGTTATTAGATGTATCTCAGTGACAGTCTGTCCGAGTCCAGGGTTATTAGATGTATCTCAGTGACAGTCTGTCAGTGTCCAGGGTTATTAGATGTATCTCAGTGACATTGTGTCAGTGTCCGGGGTTATTAGACGTATCTCAGTGACAGTCTGTCAGTGTCCAGGGTTATTAGATGTATCTCAGTGACATTGTGTCAGTGTCCGGGTTATTAGATGTATCTCAGTGACATTGTGTCAGTGTCCGGGGTTATTAGATGTATCTCAGTGACAGTGTGTCAGTGTCCGGGGTTATTAGACGTATCTCAGTGACAGTGTCCAGGGTTATTAGATGTATCTCAGTGACAGTGTGTCAGTTTCCGGGGTTATTAGATGTATCTCAGTGACAGTGTGTCAGTGTCCGGGGTTATTAGATGTATCTCAGTGACAGTCTGTCAGTGTCCGGGGTTATTAGATGTATCTCAGTGACAGTCTGTCAGTGTCCGGGGTTATTAGATGTGTCTCAGTGACTGTCAGTGTCCGGGGTTATTAGATGTATCTCAGTGACAGTGTGTCAGTGTCTAGGGTTATTAGATGTATCTCAGTGACAGTTTGTCAGTGTCCGGGGTTTATCTCAGTGACAGTGTGTCAGTGTCCGGGGTTATTAGATGTATCTCAGTGACAGTCTGTCAGTGTCCAGGGTTATTAGATGTATCTCAGTGACAGTCTGTCAGTGTCCGGGGTTATTAGATGTATCTCAGTGACAGTCTGTCCGAGTCCAGGGTTATTAGATGTATCTCAGTGACAGTCTGTCAGTGTACAGGGTTATTAGATGTATCTCAGTGACAGTGTGTCAGTGTCCGGAGTTATTAGATGTATCTCAGTGACTGTCAGTGTCCGGGGTTATTAGATGTATCTCAGTGACAGTGTGTCAGTGTCCGGGGTTATTAGACGTATCTCAGTGACAGTCTGTCAGTGTCTGGGGTTATTACATGTATCTCAGTGACAGTCTGTCCGAATCCAGGGTTATTAGATGTATCTCAGTGACAGTCTGTCAGTGTCCAGGGTTATTAGATGTATCTCAGTGACATTGTGTCAGTGTCCGGGGTTATTAGACGTATCTCAGTGACAGTCTGTCAGTGTCCAGGGTTATTAGATGTATCTCAGTGACTGTCAGTGTCCGGGGTTATTAGATGTATCTCAGTGACAGTCTGTCAGTGTCCAGGGTTATTAGATGTATCTCAGTGACATTGTGTCAGTGTCCGGTGTTATTAGACGTATCTCAGTGACAGTCTGTCAGTGTCCAGGGTTATTAGATGTATCTCAGTGACATTGTGTCAGTGTCCGGGGTTATTAGATGTATCTCAGTGACATTGTGTCAGTGTCCGGGGTTATTAGATGTATCTCAGTGACAGTGTGTCAGTGTCCGGGGTTATTAGACGTATCTCAGTGACAGTATTTCAGTGTCCAGGGTTATTAGATGTATCTCAGTGACAGTGTGTCAGTGTCCGGGGTTATTAGATGTATCTCAGTGACAGTGTGTCAGTTTCCGGGGTTATTAGATGTATCTCAGTGACAGTCTGTCAGTGTCCGGGGTTATTACATGTATCTCAGTGACAGTCTGTCAGTGTCCGGGGTTATTACATGTATCTCAGTGACAGTCTGTCAGTATCCGGGGTTATTAGATATATCTCAGTGACAGTCTGTCAGTGTCTGGGGTTATTAGATGTATCTCAGTGATTGTTAGTGTCCGGGGTTATTAGATGTATCTCAGTGACAGTGTGTCAGTGTCCGGGGTTATTAGATGTATCTCAGTGACAGTCTGTCAGTGTCCAGGGTTATTAGATGTATCTCAGTGACAGTGTGTCAGTGTCCAGGGTTATTAGATGCTTCTCAGTGACAGTCTGTCAGTGTCCGGGGTTATTAGATGTATCTCAGTGACAGTCTGTCAGTGTCCGGGGTTATTAGATGTTTGTCAGTGACAGTCTGTCAGTGTCCGGGGTTATTAGATGTATCTCAGTGACTGACTTTCAGTGTCCGGGGTAATTAGATGTATCTCAGTGACAGTCTGTCAGTGTCCGGGGTTATTAGATGTATGTCAGTGACTGTCAGTCAGTGTCCGGTGTTATTAGATGTATGTCAGTGACAGTGTGTCAGTGTCCGGGGTAATTAGATGTATCTCAGTGACAGTCTGTCAGTGTCCGGGGTTATTAGATGTATGTCAGTGACTGTCAGTCAGTGTCCGGTGTTATTAGATGTATGTCAGTGACAGTGTGTCAGTGTCCGGGTTATTAGATGTATCTCAGTGACAGTCTGTCAGTGTCCGGGGTAATTAGATGTATCTCAGTGACTGACTGTCAGTGTCCGGGGTTATTAGATGTATCTCAGTGACAGTCTGTCAGTGTCCGGGGTTATTAGATGTATCTCAGTGACAGTCTGTCAGTGTCCGGGGTTATTAGATGTATCTCAGTGACAGTGTGTCAGTGTCCAGGGTTATTAGATGTATTTCAGTGACAGTCTGTCAGTGTCCGGGGTTATTAGATGTATCTCAGTGACAGTCTGTCAGTGTCCAGGGTTATTAGATGTATGTCAGTGACAGTCTGTCAGTGTCCGAGGTTATTAGATGTATCTCAGTGACAGTCTGTCAGTGTCCGGGGTTATTAGATGTATCTCAGTGACAGTATGTCAGTGTCCGGGGTTATTAGATGTATCTCAGTGACAGTCTGTCAGTGTCCGGGGTTATTAGATGTATCTCAGTGACAGTCTGTCAGTGTCCGGGGTTATTAGATGTATCTCAGTGACAGTCTGTCAGTGTCCGGGGTTATTAGATGTATGTCAGTGACAGTCTGTCAGTGTCCGGGGTTATTAGATGTATCTCAGTGACAGTCTGTCAGTGTCCGGGGTTATTAGATGTATCTCAGTGACTGACTGTCAGTGTCCGGGGTTATTAGATGTATCTCAGTGACTGTCTGTCAGTGTCCAGGGTTATTAGATGTATCTCAGTGACAGTGTGTCAGTGACTGGGGTTATTAGATGTATCTCAGTGACAGTCTATCAGTGTCCGGGGTTATTAGATGTATCTCATGACTGTCAGTGTCCGGGGTTATTAGATGTATCTCAGTGACAGTCTGTCAGTGTCCGGGGTTATTAGATGTATCTCAGTGACAGTCTGTCAGTGTCCGGGGTTATTAGATGTATCTTAGTGACAGTCTGTCAGTGTCCGGGGTTATTAGATGTATCTCAGTGACAGTCTGTCAGTGTCCGGGGTTATTAGATGTATCTCAGTGACAGTATGTCAGTGTCCGGGGTTATTAGATGTATCTCAGTGACAGTGTGTCAGTGTCCAGGGTTATTAGATGTATCTCAGTGACAGTCTGTCAGTGTCCGGGGTTATTAGATGTATCTCAGTGACAGTCTGTCAGTGTCCGGGGTTATTAGATGTATCTCAGTGACAGTCTGTCAGTGTCTGGGGTTATTAGATGATTGTCAGTGACAGTCTGTCAGTGTCCGGGGTTATTAGATGTATCTCAGTGACAGTCTGTCAGTGTCCGGGGTTATTAGATGTATCTCAGTGACAGTCTGTCAGTGTCTGGGGTTATTAGATGATTGTCAGTGACAGTCTGTCAGTGTCCGGGGTTATTAGATGTATCTCAGTGACAGTCTGTCAGTGTCCGGGGTTATTAGATGTTTCTCAGTGACAGTATGTCAGTGTCCGGGGTTATTAGATGTATCTCAGTGACAGTGTGTCAGTGTCCAGGGTTATTAGATGTATCTCAGTGACAGTCTGTCAGTGTCCGGGGTTATTAGATGTATCTCAGTGACAGTCTGTCAGTGTCCGGGGTTATTAGATGTATCTCAGTGACAGTCTGTCAGTGTCCGGGTTTATTAGAGGTATCTCAGTGACAGTCTGTCAGTATCCGGGGTTATTAGATGTATCTCAGTGACAGTCTGTCAGTGTCCGGGGTTATTAGATGTATGTCAGTGACTGTCTGTCAGTGTCCGGGGTTATTACATGTATCTCAGTGACAGTCTGTCAGTGTCCGGTTTTATTAGATGTATCTCAGTGACCGTATGTCAGTGTCCGGGGTTATTAGATGTAACTCAGTGACAGTCTGTCAGTGTCCGGGGTTATTACATGTATCTCAGTGACAGTCTGTCAGTGTCCGGGGTTATTACATGTATCTCAGTGACAGTCTGTCAGTATCCGGGGTTATTAGATATATCTCAGTGACAGTCTGTCAGTGTCTGGGGTTATTAGATGTATCTCAGTGATTGTTAGTGTCCGGGGTTATTAGATGTATCTCAGTGACAGTGTGTCAGTGTCCGGGGTTATTAGATGTATCTCAGTGACAGTCTGTCAGTGTCCAGGGTTATTAGATGTATCTCAGTGACAGTGTGTCAGTGTCCAGGGTTATTAGATGCTTCTCAGTGACAGTCTGTCAGTGTCCGGGGTTATTAGATGTATCTCAGTGACAGTCTGTCAGTGTCCGGGGTTATTAGATGTTTGTCAGTGACAGTCTGTCAGTGTCCGGGGTTATTAGATGTTTGTCAGTGACAGTCTGTCAGTGTCCGGGGTTATTAGATGTGTCTCAGTGACTGTCTGTCAGTGTCCGGGGTTATTAGATGTATCTCAGTGACAGTCTGTCACTGTCCGGGGTTATTAGATGTATCTCAGTGACAGTCTGTCAGTGTCCGGGGTTATTAGATGTATCTCAGTGACTGTCTGTCAGTGTCCGGGGTTATTAGATGTGTCTCAGTGACTGTCTGTCAGTGTCCGGGGTTATTAGATGTATCTCAGTGACAGTCTGTCAGTGTCCGGGGTTATTAGATGTATCTCAGTGACAGTCTGTCAGTGTCCGGGGTTATTAGATGTATCTCAGTGACAGTGTGTCAGTGTCCGGGGTTATTAGATGTATCTCAGTGACGGTCTGTCAGTGTCCGGGGTTATTAGATGTATCTCAGTGACAGTCTGTCCGAGTCCAGGGTTATTAGATGTATCTCAGTGACAGTCTGTCAGTGTACAGGGTTATTAGATGTATCTCAGTGACTGTCTGTCAGTGTCCGGGGTTATTACATGTATCTCAGTGACAGTGTGTCAGTGTCCGAGGTTATTAGATGTATCTCAGTGACAGTCTGTCAGTGTCCGGGGTTATTAGATGTATCTCAGTGACGGTCTGTCAGTATCCGGGGTTATTAGATGTATCTCAGTGACAGTCTGTCAGTGTCCGGGGTTATTAGATGTATCTCAGTGACTGTCTGTCAGTGCCCGGGGTTATTAGATGTGTCTCAGTGACTGTCTGTCAGTGTCCGGGGTTATTAGATGTATCTCAGTGACAGTATGTCAGTGTCCGGGTTATTAGATGTATCTCAGTGACAGTCTGTCAGTGTCCGGGGTAATTAGATGCTTCTCAGTGACAGTCTGTCAGTGTCCGAGGTTATTAGATGTATCTCAGTGACAGTCTGTCAGTGTCCGGGGTTATTAGATGTTTGTCAGTGACAGTCTGTCAGTGTCCGGGGTTATTAGATGTATCTCAGTGACAGTCTGTCAGTGTCCGGGGTTATTAGATGTGTCTCAGTGACTGTCTGTCAGTGTCCGGGGTTATTAGATGTTTGTCAGTGACAGTCTGTCAGTGTCCGGGGTTATTAGATGTGTCTCAGTGACTGTCTGTCAGTGTCCGGGGTTATTAGATGTATCTCAGTGACAGTCTGTCACTGTCCGGGGTTATTAGATGTATCTCAGTGACAGTCTGTCAGTGTACAGGGTTATTAGATGTATCTCAGTGACTGTCTGTCAGTGTCCGGGGTTATTACATGTATCTCAGTGACAGTGTGTCAGTGTCCGAGGTTATTAGATGTATCTCAGTGACAGTCTGTCAGTGTCCGGGGTTATTAGATGTATCTCAGTGACGGTCTGTCAGTATCCGGGGTTATTAGATGTATCTCAGTGACAGTCTGTCAGTGTCCGGGGTTATTAGATGTATCTCAGTGACTGTCTGTCAGTGCCCGGGGTTATTAGATGTGTCTCAGTGACTGTCTGTCAGTGTCCGGGGTTATTAGATGTATCTCAGTGACAGTATGTCAGTGTCCGGGTTATTAGATGTATCTCAGTGACAGTCTGTCAGTGTCCGGGGTAATTAGATGCTTCTCAGTGACAGTCTGTCAGTGTCCGGGGTTATTAGATGTATCTCAGTGACAGTCTGTCAGTGTCCGGGGTTATTAGATGTTTGTCAGTGACAGTCTGTCAGTGTCCGGGGTTATTAGATGTATCTCAGTGACAGTCTGTCAGTGTCCGGGGTTATTAGATGTGTCTCAGTGACTGTCTGTCAGTGTCCGGGGTTATTAGATGTTTGTCAGTGACAGTCTGTCAGTGTCCGGGGTTATTAGATGTGTCTCAGTGACTGTCTGTCAGTGTCCGGGGTTATTAGATGTATCTCAGTGACAGTCTGTCACTGTCCGGGGTTATTAGATGTATCTCAGTGACAGTCTGTCAGTGTCCGGGGTTATTAGATGTATCTCAGTGACTGTCTGTCAGTGTCCGGGGTTATTAGATGTGTCTCAGTGACTGTCTGTCAGTGTCCGGGGTTATTAGATGTATCTCAGTGACAGTGTGTCAGTGTCCGGGGTTATTAGATGTATCTCAGTGACAGTCTGTCAGTGTCCGGGGTTATTAGATGTGTCTCAGTGACAGTCTGTCAGTGTCCGGGGTTATTAGATGTATCTCAGTGACTGTCTGTCAGTGTCCGGGGTTATTAGATGTATCTCAGTGACAGTCTGTCAGTGTCCGGGGTTATTAGATGTATCTCAGTGACAGTCTGTCAGTGTCCGGGGTTATTAGATGTATCTCAGTGACAGTCTGTCAGTTTCCAGGGTTATTAGATGTATCTCAGTGACAGTCTGTCAGTGTCCGGGGTTATTAGATGTATCTCAGTGACAGTCTGTCAGTATCTGGGGTTATTAGATGTATCTCAGTGACAGTGTGTCAGTGTCCGGGGTTATTAGATGTATCTCAGTGACTGTCAGTGTCCGGGGTTATTAGATGTATCTCAGTGACAGTGTGTCAGTGTCTAGGGTTATTAGATGTATCTCAGTGACAGTTTGTCAGTGTCCGGGGTTATGAGATGTATCTCAGTGACAGTGTGTCAGTGTCCGGGGTTATTAGATGTATCTCAATGACAGTCTGTCCGAGTCCAGGGTTATTAGATGTATCTCAGTGACTGTCTGTCAGTGTCCGGGGTTATTAGATGTATCTCAGTGACAGTGTGTCAGTGTCCGGGGTTATTAGATGTATCTCAGTGACAGTGTGTCAGTGTCCGGGGTTATTAGATGTATCTCAGTGACTGTCAGTGTCCGGGGTTATTAGATGTATCTCAGTGACAGTGTGTCAGTGTCTAGGGTTATTAGATGTATCTCAGTGACAGTTTGTCAGTGTCTGGGGTTATTAGATGTATCTCAGTGACAGTGTGTCAGTGTCCGGGGTTATTAGATGTATCTCAGTGACAGTCTGTCAGAGTCCAGGGTTATTAGATGTATCTCAGTGACAGTCTGTCCGAGTCCAGGGTTATTAGATGTATCTCAGTGACAGTGTGTCAGTGTCCGGGGTTATTAGATGTATCTCAGTGACAGTCTGTCCGAGTCCAGGGTTATTAGATGTATCTCAGTGACAGTCTGTCAGTGTCCAGGGTTATTAGATGTATCTCAGTGACATTGTGTCAGTGTCCGGGGTTATTAGACGTATCTCAGTGACAGTCTGTCAGTGTCCAGGGTTATTAGATGTATCTCAGTGACATTGTGTCAGTGTCCGGGTTATTAGATGTATCTCAGTGACATTGTGTCAGTGTCCGGGGTTATTAGATGTATCTCAGTGACAGTGTGTCAGTGTCCGGGGTTATTAGACGTATCTCAGTGACAGTGTCCAGGGTTATTAGATGTATCTCAGTGACAGTGTGTCAGTTTCCGGGGTTATTAGATGTATCTCAGTGACAGTGTGTCAGTGTCCGGGGTTATTAGATGTATCTCAGTGACAGTCTGTCAGTGTCCGGGGTTATTAGATGTATCTCAGTGACAGTCTGTCAGTGTCCGGGGTTATTAGATGTATCTCAGTGACAGTGTGTCAGTGTCCAGGGTTATTAGATGTATTTCAGTGACAGTCTGTCAGTGTCCGGGGTTATTAGATGTATCTCAGTGACAGTCTGTCAGTGTCCAGGGTTATTAGATGTATGTCAGTGACAGTCTGTCAGTGTCCGAGGTTATTAGATGTATCTCAGTGACAGTCTGTCAGTGTCCGGGGTTATTAGATGTATCTCAGTGACAGTATGTCAGTGTCCGGGGTTATTAGATGTATCTCAGTGACAGTCTGTCAGTGTCCGGGGTTATTAGATGTATCTCAGTGACAGTCTGTCAGTGTCCGGGGTTATTAGATGTATCTCAGTGACAGTCTGTCAGTGTCCGGGGTTATTAGATGTATGTCAGTGACAGTCTGTCAGTGTCCGGGGTTATTAGATGTATCTCAGTGACAGTCTGTCAGTGTCCGGGGTTATTAGATGTATCTCAGTGACTGACTGTCAGTGTCCGGGGTTATTAGATGTATCTCAGTGACTGTCTGTCAGTGTCCAGGGTTATTAGATGTATCTCAGTGACAGTGTGTCAGTGACTGGGGTTATTAGATGTATCTCAGTGACAGTCTATCAGTGTCCGGGGTTATTAGATGTATCTCATGACTGTCAGTGTCCGGGGTTATTAGATGTATCTCAGTGACAGTCTGTCAGTGTCCGGGGTTATTAGATGTATCTCAGTGACAGTCTGTCAGTGTCCGGGGTTATTAGATGTATCTTAGTGACAGTCTGTCAGTGTCCGGGGTTATTAGATGTATCTCAGTGACAGTCTGTCAGTGTCCGGGGTTATTAGATGTATCTCAGTGACAGTATGTCAGTGTCCGGGGTTATTAGATGTATCTCAGTGACAGTGTGTCAGTGTCCAGGGTTATTAGATGTATCTCAGTGACAGTCTGTCAGTGTCCGGGGTTATTAGATGTATCTCAGTGACAGTCTGTCAGTGTCCGGGGTTATTAGATGTATCTCAGTGACAGTCTGTCAGTGTCTGGGGTTATTAGATGATTGTCAGTGACAGTCTGTCAGTGTCCGGGGTTATTAGATGTATCTCAGTGACAGTCTGTCAGTGTCCGGGGTTATTAGATGTATCTCAGTGACAGTCTGTCAGTGTCTGGGGTTATTAGATGATTGTCAGTGACAGTCTGTCAGTGTCCGGGGTTATTAGATGTATCTCAGTGACAGTCTGTCAGTGTCCGGGGTTATTAGATGTTTCTCAGTGACAGTATGTCAGTGTCCGGGGTTATTAGATGTATCTCAGTGACAGTGTGTCAGTGTCCAGGGTTATTAGATGTATCTCAGTGACAGTCTGTCAGTGTCCGGGGTTATTAGATGTATCTCAGTGACAGTCTGTCAGTGTCCGGGGTTATTAGATGTATCTCAGTGACAGTCTGTCAGTGTCCGGGTTTATTAGAGGTATCTCAGTGACAGTCTGTCAGTATCCGGGGTTATTAGATGTATCTCAGTGACAGTCTGTCAGTGTCCGGGGTTATTAGATGTATGTCAGTGACTGTCTGTCAGTGTCCGGGGTTATTACATGTATCTCAGTGACAGTCTGTCAGTGTCCGGTTTTATTAGATGTATCTCAGTGACCGTATGTCAGTGTCCGGGGTTATTAGATGTAACTCAGTGACAGTCTGTCAGTGTCCGGGGTTATTACATGTATCTCAGTGACAGTCTGTCAGTGTCCGGGGTTATTACATGTATCTCAGTGACAGTCTGTCAGTATCCGGGGTTATTAGATATATCTCAGTGACAGTCTGTCAGTGTCTGGGGTTATTAGATGTATCTCAGTGATTGTTAGTGTCCGGGGTTATTAGATGTATCTCAGTGACAGTGTGTCAGTGTCCGGGGTTATTAGATGTATCTCAGTGACAGTCTGTCAGTGTCCAGGGTTATTAGATGTATCTCAGTGACAGTGTGTCAGTGTCCAGGGTTATTAGATGCTTCTCAGTGACAGTCTGTCAGTGTCCGGGGTTATTAGATGTATCTCAGTGACAGTCTGTCAGTGTCCGGGGTTATTAGATGTTTGTCAGTGACAGTCTGTCAGTGTCCGGGGTTATTAGATGTTTGTCAGTGACAGTCTGTCAGTGTCCGGGGTTATTAGATGTGTCTCAGTGACTGTCTGTCAGTGTCCGGGGTTATTAGATGTATCTCAGTGACAGTCTGTCACTGTCCGGGGTTATTAGATGTATCTCAGTGACAGTCTGTCAGTGTCCGGGGTTATTAGATGTATCTCAGTGACTGTCTGTCAGTGTCCGGGGTTATTAGATGTGTCTCAGTGACTGTCTGTCAGTGTCCGGGGTTATTAGATGTATCTCAGTGACAGTCTGTCAGTGTCCGGGGTTATTAGATGTATCTCAGTGACAGTCTGTCAGTGTCCGGGGTTATTAGATGTATCTCAGTGACAGTGTGTCAGTGTCCGGGGTTATTAGATGTATCTCAGTGACGGTCTGTCAGTGTCCGGGGTTATTAGATGTATCTCAGTGACAGTCTGTCCGAGTCCAGGGTTATTAGATGTATCTCAGTGACAGTCTGTCAGTGTACAGGGTTATTAGATGTATCTCAGTGACTGTCTGTCAGTGTCCGGGGTTATTACATGTATCTCAGTGACAGTGTGTCAGTGTCCGAGGTTATTAGATGTATCTCAGTGACAGTCTGTCAGTGTCCGGGGTTATTAGATGTATCTCAGTGACGGTCTGTCAGTATCCGGGGTTATTAGATGTATCTCAGTGACAGTCTGTCAGTGTCCGGGGTTATTAGATGTATCTCAGTGACTGTCTGTCAGTGCCCGGGGTTATTAGATGTGTCTCAGTGACTGTCTGTCAGTGTCCGGGGTTATTAGATGTATCTCAGTGACAGTATGTCAGTGTCCGGGTTATTAGATGTATCTCAGTGACAGTCTGTCAGTGTCCGGGGTAATTAGATGCTTCTCAGTGACAGTCTGTCAGTGTCCGAGGTTATTAGATGTATCTCAGTGACAGTCTGTCAGTGTCCGGGGTTATTAGATGTTTGTCAGTGACAGTCTGTCAGTGTCCGGGGTTATTAGATGTATCTCAGTGACAGTCTGTCAGTGTCCGGGGTTATTAGATGTGTCTCAGTGACTGTCTGTCAGTGTCCGGGGTTATTAGATGTTTGTCAGTGACAGTCTGTCAGTGTCCGGGGTTATTAGATGTGTCTCAGTGACTGTCTGTCAGTGTCCGGGGTTATTAGATGTATCTCAGTGACAGTCTGTCACTGTCCGGGGTTATTAGATGTATCTCAGTGACAGTCTGTCAGTGTACAGGGTTATTAGATGTATCTCAGTGACTGTCTGTCAGTGTCCGGGGTTATTACATGTATCTCAGTGACAGTGTGTCAGTGTCCGAGGTTATTAGATGTATCTCAGTGACAGTCTGTCAGTGTCCGGGGTTATTAGATGTATCTCAGTGACGGTCTGTCAGTATCCGGGGTTATTAGATGTATCTCAGTGACAGTCTGTCAGTGTCCGGGGTTATTAGATGTATCTCAGTGACTGTCTGTCAGTGCCCGGGGTTATTAGATGTGTCTCAGTGACTGTCTGTCAGTGTCCGGGGTTATTAGATGTATCTCAGTGACAGTATGTCAGTGTCCGGGTTATTAGATGTATCTCAGTGACAGTCTGTCAGTGTCCGGGGTAATTAGATGCTTCTCAGTGACAGTCTGTCAGTGTCCGGGGTTATTAGATGTATCTCAGTGACAGTCTGTCAGTGTCCGGGGTTATTAGATGTTTGTCAGTGACAGTCTGTCAGTGTCCGGGGTTATTAGATGTATCTCAGTGACAGTCTGTCAGTGTCCGGGGTTATTAGATGTGTCTCAGTGACTGTCTGTCAGTGTCCGGGGTTATTAGATGTTTGTCAGTGACAGTCTGTCAGTGTCCGGGGTTATTAGATGTGTCTCAGTGACTGTCTGTCAGTGTCCGGGGTTATTAGATGTATCTCAGTGACAGTCTGTCACTGTCCGGGGTTATTAGATGTATCTCAGTGACAGTCTGTCAGTGTCCGGGGTTATTAGATGTATCTCAGTGACTGTCTGTCAGTGTCCGGGGTTATTAGATGTGTCTCAGTGACTGTCTGTCAGTGTCCGGGGTTATTAGATGTATCTCAGTGACAGTGTGTCAGTGTCCGGGGTTATTAGATGTATCTCAGTGACAGTCTGTCAGTGTCCGGGGTTATTAGATGTGTCTCAGTGACAGTCTGTCAGTGTCCGGGGTTATTAGATGTATCTCAGTGACTGTCTGTCAGTGTCCGGGGTTATTAGATGTATCTCAGTGACAGTCTGTCAGTGTCCGGGGTTATTAGATGTATCTCAGTGACAGTCTGTCAGTGTCCGGGGTTATTAGATGTATCTCAGTGACAGTCTGTCAGTTTCCAGGGTTATTAGATGTATCTCAGTGACAGTCTGTCAGTGTCCGGGGTTATTAGATGTATCTCAGTGACAGTCTGTCAGTATCTGGGGTTATTAGATGTATCTCAGTGACAGTGTGTCAGTGTCCGGGGTTATTAGATGTATCTCAGTGACTGTCAGTGTCCGGGGTTATTAGATGTATCTCAGTGACAGTGTGTCAGTGTCTAGGGTTATTAGATGTATCTCAGTGACAGTTTGTCAGTGTCCGGGGTTATGAGATGTATCTCAGTGACAGTGTGTCAGTGTCCGGGGTTATTAGATGTATCTCAATGACAGTCTGTCCGAGTCCAGGGTTATTAGATGTATCTCAGTGACTGTCTGTCAGTGTCCGGGGTTATTAGATGTATCTCAGTGACAGTGTGTCAGTGTCCGGGGTTATTAGATGTATCTCAGTGACAGTGTGTCAGTGTCCGGGGTTATTAGATGTATCTCAGTGACTGTCAGTGTCCGGGGTTATTAGATGTATCTCAGTGACAGTGTGTCAGTGTCTAGGGTTATTAGATGTATCTCAGTGACAGTTTGTCAGTGTCTGGGGTTATTAGATGTATCTCAGTGACAGTGTGTCAGTGTCCGGGGTTATTAGATGTATCTCAGTGACAGTCTGTCAGAGTCCAGGGTTATTAGATGTATCTCAGTGACAGTCTGTCCGAGTCCAGGGTTATTAGATGTATCTCAGTGACAGTGTGTCAGTGTCCGGGGTTATTAGATGTATCTCAGTGACAGTCTGTCCGAGTCCAGGGTTATTAGATGTATCTCAGTGACAGTCTGTCAGTGTCCAGGGTTATTAGATGTATCTCAGTGACATTGTGTCAGTGTCCGGGGTTATTAGACGTATCTCAGTGACAGTCTGTCAGTGTCCAGGGTTATTAGATGTATCTCAGTGACATTGTGTCAGTGTCCGGGTTATTAGATGTATCTCAGTGACATTGTGTCAGTGTCCGGGGTTATTAGATGTATCTCAGTGACAGTGTGTCAGTGTCCGGGGTTATTAGACGTATCTCAGTGACAGTGTCCAGGGTTATTAGATGTATCTCAGTGACAGTGTGTCAGTTTCCGGGGTTATTAGATGTATCTCAGTGACAGTGTGTCAGTGTCCGGGGTTATTAGATGTATCTCAGTGACAGTCTGTCAGTGTCCGGGGTTATTAGATGTATCTCAGTGACAGTCTGTCAGTGTCCGGGGTTATTAGATGTATCTCAGTGACAGTGTGTCAGTGTCCAGGGTTATTAGATGTATTTCAGTGACAGTCTGTCAGTGTCCGGGGTTATTAGATGTATCTCAGTGACAGTCTGTCAGTGTCCAGGGTTATTAGATGTATGTCAGTGACAGTCTGTCAGTGTCCGAGGTTATTAGATGTATCTCAGTGACAGTCTGTCAGTGTCCGGGGTTATTAGATGTATCTCAGTGACAGTATGTCAGTGTCCGGGGTTATTAGATGTATCTCAGTGACAGTCTGTCAGTGTCCGGGGTTATTAGATGTATCTCAGTGACAGTCTGTCAGTGTCCGGGGTTATTAGATGTATCTCAGTGACAGTCTGTCAGTGTCCGGGGTTATTAGATGTATGTCAGTGACAGTCTGTCAGTGTCCGGGGTTATTAGATGTATCTCAGTGACAGTCTGTCAGTGTCCGGGGTTATTAGATGTATCTCAGTGACTGACTGTCAGTGTCCGGGGTTATTAGATGTATCTCAGTGACTGTCTGTCAGTGTCCAGGGTTATTAGATGTATCTCAGTGACAGTGTGTCAGTGACTGGGGTTATTAGATGTATCTCAGTGACAGTCTATCAGTGTCCGGGGTTATTAGATGTATCTCATGACTGTCAGTGTCCGGGGTTATTAGATGTATCTCAGTGACAGTCTGTCAGTGTCCGGGGTTATTAGATGTATCTCAGTGACAGTCTGTCAGTGTCCGGGGTTATTAGATGTATCTTAGTGACAGTCTGTCAGTGTCCGGGGTTATTAGATGTATCTCAGTGACAGTCTGTCAGTGTCCGGGGTTATTAGATGTATCTCAGTGACAGTATGTCAGTGTCCGGGGTTATTAGATGTATCTCAGTGACAGTGTGTCAGTGTCCAGGGTTATTAGATGTATCTCAGTGACAGTCTGTCAGTGTCCGGGGTTATTAGATGTATCTCAGTGACAGTCTGTCAGTGTCCGGGGTTATTAGATGTATCTCAGTGACAGTCTGTCAGTGTCTGGGGTTATTAGATGATTGTCAGTGACAGTCTGTCAGTGTCCGGGGTTATTAGATGTATCTCAGTGACAGTCTGTCAGTGTCCGGGGTTATTAGATGTATCTCAGTGACAGTCTGTCAGTGTCTGGGGTTATTAGATGATTGTCAGTGACAGTCTGTCAGTGTCCGGGGTTATTAGATGTATCTCAGTGACAGTCTGTCAGTGTCCGGGGTTATTAGATGTTTCTCAGTGACAGTATGTCAGTGTCCGGGGTTATTAGATGTATCTCAGTGACAGTGTGTCAGTGTCCAGGGTTATTAGATGTATCTCAGTGACAGTCTGTCAGTGTCCGGGGTTATTAGATGTATCTCAGTGACAGTCTGTCAGTGTCCGGGGTTATTAGATGTATCTCAGTGACAGTCTGTCAGTGTCCGGGTTTATTAGAGGTATCTCAGTGACAGTCTGTCAGTATCCGGGGTTATTAGATGTATCTCAGTGACAGTCTGTCAGTGTCCGGGGTTATTAGATGTATGTCAGTGACTGTCTGTCAGTGTCCGGGGTTATTACATGTATCTCAGTGACAGTCTGTCAGTGTCCGGTTTTATTAGATGTATCTCAGTGACCGTATGTCAGTGTCCGGGGTTATTAGATGTAACTCAGTGACAGTCTGTCAGTGTCCGGGGTTATTACATGTATCTCAGTGACAGTCTGTCAGTGTCCGGGGTTATTACATGTATCTCAGTGACAGTCTGTCAGTATCCGGGGTTATTAGATATATCTCAGTGACAGTCTGTCAGTGTCTGGGGTTATTAGATGTATCTCAGTGATTGTTAGTGTCCGGGGTTATTAGATGTATCTCAGTGACAGTGTGTCAGTGTCCGGGGTTATTAGATGTATCTCAGTGACAGTCTGTCAGTGTCCAGGGTTATTAGATGTATCTCAGTGACAGTGTGTCAGTGTCCAGGGTTATTAGATGCTTCTCAGTGACAGTCTGTCAGTGTCCGGGGTTATTAGATGTATCTCAGTGACAGTCTGTCAGTGTCCGGGGTTATTAGATGTTTGTCAGTGACAGTCTGTCAGTGTCCGGGGTTATTAGATGTTTGTCAGTGACAGTCTGTCAGTGTCCGGGGTTATTAGATGTGTCTCAGTGACTGTCTGTCAGTGTCCGGGGTTATTAGATGTATCTCAGTGACAGTCTGTCACTGTCCGGGGTTATTAGATGTATCTCAGTGACAGTCTGTCAGTGTCCGGGGTTATTAGATGTATCTCAGTGACAGTGTGTCAGTGTCCGGGGTTATTAGATGTATCTCAGTGACGGTCTGTCAGTGTCCGGGGTTATTAGATGTATCTCAGTGACAGTCTGTCCGAGTCCAGGGTTATTAGATGTATCTCAGTGACAGTCTGTCAGTGTACAGGGTTATTAGATGTATCTCAGTGACTGTCTGTCAGTGTCCGGGGTTATTACATGTATCTCAGTGACAGTGTGTCAGTGTCCGAGGTTATTAGATGTATCTCAGTGACAGTCTGTCAGTGTCCGGGGTTATTAGATGTATCTCAGTGACGGTCTGTCAGTATCCGGGGTTATTAGATGTATCTCAGTGACAGTCTGTCAGTGTCCGGGGTTATTAGATGTATCTCAGTGACTGTCTGTCAGTGCCCGGGGTTATTAGATGTGTCTCAGTGACTGTCTGTCAGTGTCCGGGGTTATTAGATGTATCTCAGTGACAGTATGTCAGTGTCCGGGTTATTAGATGTATCTCAGTGACAGTCTGTCAGTGTCCGGGGTAATTAGATGCTTCTCAGTGACAGTCTGTCAGTGTCCGAGGTTATTAGATGTATCTCAGTGACAGTCTGTCAGTGTCCAGGGTTATTAGATGTATCTCAGTGACATTGTGTCAGTGTCCGGGGTTATTAGACGTATCTCAGTGACAGTCTGTCAGTGTCCAGGGTTATTAGATGTATCTCAGTGACATTGTGTCAGTGTCCGGGTTATTAGATGTATCTCAGTGACATTGTGTCAGTGTCCGGGGTTATTAGATGTATCTCAGTGACAGTGTGTCAGTGTCCGGGGTTATTAGACGTATCTCAGTGACAGTGTCCAGGGTTATTAGATGTATCTCAGTGACAGTGTGTCAGTTTCCGGGGTTATTAGATGTATCTCAGTGACAGTGTGTCAGTGTCCGGGGTTATTAGATGTATCTCAGTGACAGTCTGTCAGTGTCCGGGGTTATTAGATGTATCTCAGTGACAGTCTGTCAGTGTCCGGGGTTATTAGATGTATCTCAGTGACAGTGTGTCAGTGTCCAGGGTTATTAGATGTATTTCAGTGACAGTCTGTCAGTGTCCGGGGTTATTAGATGTATCTCAGTGACAGTCTGTCAGTGTCCAGGGTTATTAGATGTATGTCAGTGACAGTCTGTCAGTGTCCGAGGTTATTAGATGTATCTCAGTGACAGTCTGTCAGTGTCCGGGGTTATTAGATGTATCTCAGTGACAGTATGTCAGTGTCCGGGGTTATTAGATGTATCTCAGTGACAGTCTGTCAGTGTCCGGGGTTATTAGATGTATCTCAGTGACAGTCTGTCAGTGTCCGGGGTTATTAGATGTATCTCAGTGACAGTCTGTCAGTGTCCGGGGTTATTAGATGTATGTCAGTGACAGTCTGTCAGTGTCCGGGGTTATTAGATGTATCTCAGTGACAGTCTGTCAGTGTCCGGGGTTATTAGATGTATCTCAGTGACTGACTGTCAGTGTCCGGGGTTATTAGATGTATCTCAGTGACTGTCTGTCAGTGTCCAGGGTTATTAGATGTATCTCAGTGACAGTGTGTCAGTGACTGGGGTTATTAGATGTATCTCAGTGACAGTCTATCAGTGTCCGGGGTTATTAGATGTATCTCATGACTGTCAGTGTCCGGGGTTATTAGATGTATCTCAGTGACAGTCTGTCAGTGTCCGGGGTTATTAGATGTATCTCAGTGACAGTCTGTCAGTGTCCGGGGTTATTAGATGTATCTTAGTGACAGTCTGTCAGTGTCCGGGGTTATTAGATGTATCTCAGTGACAGTCTGTCAGTGTCCGGGGTTATTAGATGTATCTCAGTGACAGTATGTCAGTGTCCGGGGTTATTAGATGTATCTCAGTGACAGTGTGTCAGTGTCCAGGGTTATTAGATGTATCTCAGTGACAGTCTGTCAGTGTCCGGGGTTATTAGATGTATCTCAGTGACAGTCTGTCAGTGTCCGGGGTTATTAGATGTATCTCAGTGACAGTCTGTCAGTGTCTGGGGTTATTAGATGATTGTCAGTGACAGTCTGTCAGTGTCCGGGGTTATTAGATGTATCTCAGTGACAGTCTGTCAGTGTCCGGGGTTATTAGATGTATCTCAGTGACAGTCTGTCAGTGTCTGGGGTTATTAGATGATTGTCAGTGACAGTCTGTCAGTGTCCGGGGTTATTAGATGTATCTCAGTGACAGTCTGTCAGTGTCCGGGGTTATTAGATGTTTCTCAGTGACAGTATGTCAGTGTCCGGGGTTATTAGATGTATCTCAGTGACAGTGTGTCAGTGTCCAGGGTTATTAGATGTATCTCAGTGACAGTCTGTCAGTGTCCGGGGTTATTAGATGTATCTCAGTGACAGTCTGTCAGTGTCCGGGGTTATTAGATGTATCTCAGTGACAGTCTGTCAGTGTCCGGGTTTATTAGAGGTATCTCAGTGACAGTCTGTCAGTATCCGGGGTTATTAGATGTATCTCAGTGACAGTCTGTCAGTGTCCGGGGTTATTAGATGTATGTCAGTGACTGTCTGTCAGTGTCCGGGGTTATTACATGTATCTCAGTGACAGTCTGTCAGTGTCCGGTTTTATTAGATGTATCTCAGTGACCGTATGTCAGTGTCCGGGGTTATTAGATGTAACTCAGTGACAGTCTGTCAGTGTCCGGGGTTATTACATGTATCTCAGTGACAGTCTGTCAGTGTCCGGGGTTATTACATGTATCTCAGTGACAGTCTGTCAGTATCCGGGGTTATTAGATATATCTCAGTGACAGTCTGTCAGTGTCTGGGGTTATTAGATGTATCTCAGTGATTGTTAGTGTCCGGGGTTATTAGATGTATCTCAGTGACAGTGTGTCAGTGTCCGGGGTTATTAGATGTATCTCAGTGACAGTCTGTCAGTGTCCAGGGTTATTAGATGTATCTCAGTGACAGTGTGTCAGTGTCCAGGGTTATTAGATGCTTCTCAGTGACAGTCTGTCAGTGTCCGGGGTTATTAGATGTATCTCAGTGACAGTCTGTCAGTGTCCGGGGTTATTAGATGTTTGTCAGTGACAGTCTGTCAGTGTCCGGGGTTATTAGATGTTTGTCAGTGACAGTCTGTCAGTGTCCGGGGTTATTAGATGTGTCTCAGTGACTGTCTGTCAGTGTCCGGGGTTATTAGATGTATCTCAGTGACAGTCTGTCACTGTCCGGGGTTATTAGATGTATCTCAGTGACAGTCTGTCAGTGTCCGGGGTTATTAGATGTATCTCAGTGACAGTGTGTCAGTGTCCGGGGTTATTAGATGTATCTCAGTGACGGTCTGTCAGTGTCCGGGGTTATTAGATGTATCTCAGTGACAGTCTGTCCGAGTCCAGGGTTATTAGATGTATCTCAGTGACAGTCTGTCAGTGTACAGGGTTATTAGATGTATCTCAGTGACTGTCTGTCAGTGTCCGGGGTTATTACATGTATCTCAGTGACAGTGTGTCAGTGTCCGAGGTTATTAGATGTATCTCAGTGACAGTCTGTCAGTGTCCGGGGTTATTAGATGTATCTCAGTGACGGTCTGTCAGTATCCGGGGTTATTAGATGTATCTCAGTGACAGTCTGTCAGTGTCCGGGGTTATTAGATGTATCTCAGTGACTGTCTGTCAGTGCCCGGGGTTATTAGATGTGTCTCAGTGACTGTCTGTCAGTGTCCGGGGTTATTAGATGTATCTCAGTGACAGTATGTCAGTGTCCGGGTTATTAGATGTATCTCAGTGACAGTCTGTCAGTGTCCGGGGTAATTAGATGCTTCTCAGTGACAGTCTGTCAGTGTCCGAGGTTATTAGATGTATCTCAGTGACAGTCTGTCAGTGTCCGGGGTTATTAGATGTTTGTCAGTGACAGTCTGTCAGTGTCCGGGGTTATTAGATGTATCTCAGTGACAGTCTGTCAGTGTCCGGGGTTATTAGATGTGTCTCAGTGACTGTCTGTCAGTGTCCGGGGTTATTAGATGTTTGTCAGTGACAGTCTGTCAGTGTCCGGGGTTATTAGATGTGTCTCAGTGACTGTCTGTCAGTGTCCGGGGTTATTAGATGTATCTCAGTGACAGTCTGTCACTGTCCGGGGTTATTAGATGTATCTCAGTGACAGTCTGTCAGTGTACAGGGTTATTAGATGTATCTCAGTGACTGTCTGTCAGTGTCCGGGGTTATTACATGTATCTCAGTGACAGTGTGTCAGTGTCCGAGGTTATTAGATGTATCTCAGTGACAGTCTGTCAGTGTCCGGGGTTATTAGATGTATCTCAGTGACGGTCTGTCAGTATCCGGGGTTATTAGATGTATCTCAGTGACAGTCTGTCAGTGTCCGGGGTTATTAGATGTATCTCAGTGACTGTCTGTCAGTGCCCGGGGTTATTAGATGTGTCTCAGTGACTGTCTGTCAGTGTCCGGGGTTATTAGATGTATCTCAGTGACAGTATGTCAGTGTCCGGGTTATTAGATGTATCTCAGTGACAGTCTGTCAGTGTCCGGGGTAATTAGATGCTTCTCAGTGACAGTCTGTCAGTGTCCGGGGTTATTAGATGTTTGTCAGTGACAGTCTGTCAGTGTCCGGGGTTATTAGATGTATCTCAGTGACAGTCTGTCAGTGTCCGGGGTTATTAGATGTGTCTCAGTGACTGTCTGTCAGTGTCCGGGGTTATTAGATGTTTGTCAGTGACAGTCTGTCAGTGTCCGGGGTTATTAGATGTGTCTCAGTGACTGTCTGTCAGTGTCCGGGGTTATTAGATGTATCTCAGTGACAGTCTGTCACTGTCCGGGGTTATTAGATGTATCTCAGTGACAGTCTGTCAGTGTCCGGGGTTATTAGATGTATCTCAGTGACTGTCTGTCAGTGTCCGGGGTTATTAGATGTGTCTCAGTGACTGTCTGTCAGTGTCCGGGGTTATTAGATGTATCTCAGTGACAGTGTGTCAGTGTCCGGGGTTATTAGATGTATCTCAGTGACAGTCTGTCAGTGTCCGGGGTTATTAGATGTGTCTCAGTGACAGTCTGTCAGTGTCCGGGGTTATTAGATGTATCTCAGTGACTGTCTGTCAGTGTCCGGGGTTATTAGATGTATCTCAGTGACAGTCTGTCAGTGTCCGGGGTTATTAGATGTATCTCAGTGACAGTCTGTCAGTGTCCGGGGTTATTAGATGTATCTCAGTGACAGTCTGTCAGTTTCCAGGGTTATTAGATGTATCTCAGTGACAGTCTGTCAGTGTCCGGGGTTATTAGATGTATCTCAGTGACAGTCTGTCAGTATCTGGGGTTATTAGATGTATCTCAGTGACAGTGTGTCAGTGTCCGGGGTTATTAGATGTATCTCAGTGACTGTCAGTGTCCGGGGTTATTAGATGTATCTCAGTGACAGTGTGTCAGTGTCTAGGGTTATTAGATGTATCTCAGTGACAGTTTGTCAGTGTCCGGGGTTATGAGATGTATCTCAGTGACAGTGTGTCAGTGTCCGGGGTTATTAGATGTATCTCAATGACAGTCTGTCCGAGTCCAGGGTTATTAGATGTATCTCAGTGACTGTCTGTCAGTGTCCGGGGTTATTAGATGTATCTCAGTGACAGTCTGTCAGTGTCCGGGGTTATTAGATGTATCTCAGTGACAGTGTGTCAGTGTCCGGGGTTATTAGATGTATCTCAGTGACTGTCAGTGTCCGGGGTTATTAGATGTATCTCAGTGACAGTGTGTCAGTGTCTAGGGTTATTAGATGTATCTCAGTGACAGTTTGTCAGTGTCTGGGGTTATTAGATGTATCTCAGTGACAGTGTGTCAGTGTCCGGGGTTATTAGATGTATCTCAGTGACAGTCTGTCAGAGTCCAGGGTTATTAGATGTATCTCAGTGACAGTCTGTCCGAGTCCAGGGTTATTAGATGTATCTCAGTGACAGTGTGTCAGTGTCCGGGGTTATTAGATGTATCTCAGTGACAGTCTGTCCGAGTCCAGGGTTATTAGATGTATCTCAGTGACAGTCTGTCAGTGTCCAGGGTTATTAGATGTATCTCAGTGACATTGTGTCAGTGTCCGGGGTTATTAGACGTATCTCAGTGACAGTCTGTCAGTGTCCAGGGTTATTAGATGTATCTCAGTGACATTGTGTCAGTGTCCGGGTTATTAGATGTATCTCAGTGACATTGTGTCAGTGTCCGGGGTTATTAGATGTATCTCAGTGACAGTGTGTCAGTGTCCGGGGTTATTAGACGTATCTCAGTGACAGTGTCCAGGGTTATTAGATGTATCTCAGTGACAGTGTGTCAGTTTCCGGGGTTATTAGATGTATCTCAGTGACAGTGTGTCAGTGTCCGGGGTTATTAGATGTATCTCAGTGACAGTCTGTCAGTGTCCGGGGTTATTAGATGTATCTCAGTGACAGTCTGTCCGAGTCCAGGGTTATTAGATGTATCTTAGTGACTGTCTGTCAGTGTCCGGGGTTATTAGATGTATCTCAGTGACGGTCTGTCAGTGTCCAGGGTTATTAGATGTATCTCAGTGACGGTCTGTCAGTGTCCAGGGTTATTAGATGTATCTCAGTGACTGTCTGTCAGTGTCCGGGGTTATTAGATGTATCTCAGTGACTGTGTTGCAGTTTCCGGGGTTATTAGATGTATCTCAGTGACAGTCTGTCAGTGTCCGGGGTTATTAGATGTATCTCAGTGACGGTCTGTCAGTGTCCGGGGTTATTAGATGTATCTCAGTGACAGTCTGTCAGTGTCCGGGGTTATTAGATGTATCTCAGTGACAGTATGTCAGTGTCCGGGGTTATTAGATGTATCTCAGTGACGGTCTGTCAGTGTCCAGGGTTATTAGATGTATCTCAGTGACTGTCAGTGTCCGGGGTTATTAGATGCATCTCAGTGACAGTGTGTCAGTGTCTAGGGTTATTAGATGTATCTCAGTGACAGTTTGTCAGTGTCCGGGGTTTATCTCAGTGACAGTGTGTCAGTGTCCGGGGTTATTAGATGTATCTCAGTGACAGTCTGTCAGTGTCCAGGGTTATTAGATGTATCTCAGTGACAGTCTGTCAGTGTCCGGGGTTATTAGATGTATCTCAGTGACAGTCTGTCCGAGTCCAGGGTTATTAGATGTATCTCAGTGACAGTCTGTCAGTGTACAGGGTTATTAGATGTATCTCAGTGACAGTGTGTCAGTGTCCGGAGTTATTAGATGTATCTCAGTGACTGTCAGTGTCCGGGGTTATTAGATGTATCTCAGTGACAGTGTGTCAGTGTCCGGGGTTATTAGACGTATCTCAGTGACAGTCTGTCAGTGTCTGGGGTTATTACATGTATCTCAGTGACAGTCTGTCCGAATCCAGGGTTATTAGATGTATCTCAGTGACAGTCTGTCAGTGTCCAGGGTTATTAGATGTATCTCAGTGACATTGTGTCAGTGTCCGGGGTTATTAGACGTATCTCAGTGACAGTCTGTCAGTGTCCAGGGTTATTAGATGTATCTCAGTGACTGTCAGTGTCCGGGGTTATTAGATGTATCTCAGTGACAGTCTGTCAGTGTCCAGGGTTATTAGATGTATCTCAGTGACATTGTGTCAGTGTCCGGTGTTATTAGACGTATCTCAGTGACAGTCTGTCAGTGTCCAGGGTTATTAGATGTATCTCAGTGACATTGTGTCAGTGTCCGGGGTTATTAGATGTATCTCAGTGACATTGTGTCAGTGTCCGGGGTTATTAGACGTATCTCAGTGACAGTATTTCAGTGTCCAGGGTTATTAGATGTATCTCAGTGACAGTGTGTCAGTGTCCGGGGTTATTAGATGTATCTCAGTGACAGTGTGTCAGTTTCCGGGGTTATTAGATGTATCTCAGTGACAGTCTGTCAGTGTCCGGGGTTATTAGATGTATCTCAGTGACAGTCTGTCCGAGTCCAGGGTTATTAGATGTATCTCAGTGACTGTCTGTCAGTGTCCGGGGTTATTAGATGTATCTCAGTGACGGTCTGTCAGTGTCCAGGGTTATTAGATGTATCTCAGTGACAGTCTGTCAGTGTCCGGGGTTATTAGATGTATCTCAGTGACTGTGTGTCAGTTTCCGGGGTTATTAGATGTGTCTCAGTGACGGTCTGTCAGTGTCCGGGGTTATTACATGTATCTCAGTGACAGTGTGTCAGTGTCCGGGGTTATTAGATGTATCTCAATGACAGTGTGTCAGTTTCCGGGGTTATTAGATGTATCTCAGTGACAGTCTGTCAGTGTCCGGGGTTATTAGATGTATCTCAGTGACAGTCTGTCAGTGTCCGGTTTTATTAGATGTATCTCAGTGACCGTATGTCAGTGTCCGGGGTTATTACATGTATCTCAGTGACAGTCTGTCAGTGTCCGGGGTTATTACATGTATCTCAGTGACAGTCTGTCAGTATCCGGGGGTTATTAGATATATCTCAGTGACAGTCTGTCAGTGTCTGGGGTTATTAGATGTATCTCAGTGATTGTTAGTGTCCGGGGTTATTAGATGTATCTCAGTGACAGTGTGTCAGTGTCCGGGGTTATTAGATGTATCTCAGTGACAGTCTGTCCGAGTCCAGGGTTATTAGATGTATCTCAGTGACTGTCTGTCAGTGTCCGGGGTTATTAGATGTATCTCAGTGACGGTCTGTCAGTGTCCAGGGTTATTAGATGTATCTCAGTGACAGTCTGTCAGTGTCCGGGGTTATTAGATGTACCTCAGTGACTGTGTGTCAGTTTCCGGGGTTATTAGATGTGTCTCAGTGACGGTCTGTCAGTGTCCGGGGTTATTACATGTATCTCAGTGACAGTGTGTCAGTGTCCGGGGTTATTAGATGTATCTCAGTGACAGTCTGTCAGTGTCCGGGGTTATTAGATGTATCTCAGTGACTGTGTGTCAGTTACCGGGGTTATTAGATGTGTCTCAGTGACGGTCTGTCAGTGTCCGGGGTTATTACATGTATCTCAGTGACAGTGTGTCAGTGTCCGGGGTTATTAGATGTATCTCAGTGACAGTCTGTCAGTGTACGGGGTTATTAGATGTATCTCAGTGACGGTCTGTCAGTGTCCGGGGTTATTACATGTATCTCAGTGACAGTCTGTCAGTGTCCGGTTTTATTAGATGTATCTCAGTGACCGTATGTCAGTGTCCGGGGTTATTAGATGTATCTCAGTGACAGTCTGTCAGTGTCCGGGGTTATTACATGTATCTCAGTGACAGTCTGTCAGTGTCCGGGGTTATTACATGTATCTCAGTGACAGTCTGTCAGTATCCGGGGTTATTAGATATATCTCAGTGACAGTCTGTCAGTGTCTGGGGTTATTAGATGTATCTCAGTGATTGTTAGTGTCCGGGGTTATTAGATGTATCTCAGTGACAGTGTGTCAGTGTCCGGGGTTATTAGATGTATCTCAGTGACAGTCTGTCAGTGTCCAGGGTTATTAGATGTATCTCAGTGACAGTGTGTCAGTGTCCAGGGTTATTAGATGCTTCTCAGTGACAGTCTGTCAGTGTCCGGGGTTATTAGATGTATCTCAGTGACAGTCTGTCAGTGTCCGGGGTTATTAGATGTTTGTCAGTGACAGTCTGTCAGTGTCCGGGGTTATTAGATGTATCTCAATGACTGACTTTCAGTGTCCGGGGTAATTAGATGTATCTCAGTGACAGTCTGTCAGTGTCCGGGGTTATTAGATGTATGTCAGTGACTGTCAGTCAGTGTCCGGTGTTATTAGATGTATGTCAGTGACAGTGTGTCAGTGTCCGGGGTTATTAGATGTATCTCAGTGACAGTCTGTCAGTGTCCGGGTTATTAGATGTATCTCAGTGACAGTCTGTCAGTGTCCGGGGTAATTAGATGTATCTCAGTGACTGACTGTCAGTGTCCGGGGTTATTAGATGTATCTCAGTGACAGTCTATCAGTGTCCGGGGTTATTAGATGTATCTCAGTGACAGTCTGTCAGTGTCCGGGGTTATTAGATGTATCTCAGTGACAGTGTGTCAGTGTCCAGGGTTATTAGATGTATTTCAGTGACAGTCTGTCAGTGTCCGGGGTTATTAGATGTATCTCAGTGACAGTCTGTCAGTGTCCAGGGTTATTAGATGTATCTCAGTGACAGTATGTCAGTGTCCGGGGTTATTAGATGTATCTCAGTGACAGTCTGTCAGTGTCCGGGGTTATTAGATGTATCTCAGTGACAGTCTGTCAGTGTCCGGGGTTATTAGATGTATCTCAGTGACAGTCTGTCAGTGTCCGGGGTTATTAGATGTATGTCAGTGACAGTCTGTCAGTGTCCGGGGTTATTAGATGTATCTCAGTGACAGTCTGTCAGTGTCCGGGGTTATTAGATGTATCTCAGTGACTGACTGTCAGTGTCCGGGGTTATTAGATGTATCTCAGTGACTGTCTGTCAGTGTCCAGGGTTATTAGATGTATCTCAGTGACAGTGTGTCAGTGACTGGGGTTATTAGATGTATCTCAGTGACAGTCTATCAGTGTCCGGGGTTATTAGATGTATCTCATGACTGTCAGTGTCCGGGGTTATTAGATGTATCTCAGTGACAGTCTGTCAGTGTCCGGGGTTATTAGATGTATCTCAGTGACAGTATGTCAGTGTCCGGGGTTATTAGATATATGTCAGTGACAGTCTGTCAGTGTCCGGGGTTATTAGATGTATCTTAGTGACAGTCTGTCAGTGTCCGGGGTTATTAGATGTATCTCAGTGACAGTATGTCAGTGTCCGGGGTTATTAGATGTATCTCAGTGACAGTGTGTCAGTGTCCAGGGTTATTAGATGTATCTCAGTGACAGTCTGTCAGTGTCCGGGGTTATTAGATGTATCTCAGTGACAGTCTGTCAGTGTCCGGGGTTATTAGATGTATCTCAGTGACAGTCTGTCAGTGTCCGGGGTTATTAGATGTATGTCAGTGACAGTCTGTCAGTGTCCGGGTTTATTAGATGTATCTCAGTGACAGTCTGTCAGTGTCTGGGGTTATTAGATGATTGTCAGTGACAGTCTGTCAGTGTCCGGGGTTATTAGATGTATCTCAGTGACAGTCTGTCAGTGTCCGGGGTTATTAGATGTTTCTCAGTGACAGTATGTCAGTGTCCGGGGTTATTAGATGTATCTCAGTGACAGTCTGTCAGTGTCTGGGGTTATTAAATGATTGTCAGTGACAGTCTGTCAGTGTCCGGGGTTATTAGATGTATCTCAGTGACAGTCTGTCAGTGTCCGGGGTTATTAGATGTTTCTCAGTGACAGTATGTCAGTGTCCGGGGTTATTAGATGTATCTCAGTGACAGTCTGTCAGTGTCCAGGGTTATTAGATGTATCTCAGTGACAGTCTGTCAGTGTCCGGGGTTATTAGATGTATCTCAGTGACAGTCTGTCAGTGTCCGGGGTTATTAGATGTATCTCAGTGACAGTCTGTCAGTGTCCGGGTTTATTAGAGGTATCTCAGTGACAGTCTGTCAGTATCCGGGGTTATTAGATGTATCTCAGTGACAGTCTGTCAGTGTCCGGGGTTATTAGATGTATGTCAGTGACTGTCTGTCAGTGTCCGGGGTTATTACATGTATCTCAGTGACAGTCTGTCAGTGTCCGGTTTTATTAGATGTATCTCAGTGACCGTATGTCAGTGTCCGGGGTTATTAGATGTAACTCAGTGACAGTCTGTCAGTGTCCGGGGTTATTACATGTATCTCAGTGACAGTCTGTCAGTGTCCGGGGTTATTACATGTATCTCAGTGACAGTCTGTCAGTATCCGGGGTTATTAGATATATCTCAGTGACAGTCTGTCAGTGTCTGGGGTTATTAGATGTATCTCAGTGATTGTTAGTGTCCGGGGTTATTAGATGTATCTCAGTGACAGTGTGTCAGTGTCCGGGGTTATTAGATGTATCTCAGTGACAGTCTGTCAGTGTCCAGGGTTATTAGATGTATCTCAGTGACAGTGTGTCAGTGTCCAGGGTTATTAGATGCTTCTCAGTGACAGTCTGTCAGTGTCCGGGGTTATTAGATGTATCTCAGTGACAGTCTGTCAGTGTCCGGGGTTATTAGATGTTTGTCAGTGACAGTCTGTCAGTGTCCGGGGTTATTAGATGTATCTCAGTGACAGTCTGTCAGTGTCCGGGGTTATTAGATGTGTCTCAGTGACTGTCTGTCAGTGTCCGGGGTTATTAGATGTTTGTCAGTGACAGTCTGTCAGTGTCCGGGGTTATTAGATGTGTCTCAGTGACTGTCTGTCAGTGTCCGGGGTTATTAGATGTATCTCAGTGACAGTCTGTCACTGTCCGGGGTTATTAGATGTATCTCAGTGACAGTCTGTCAGTGTCCGGGGTTATTAGATGTATCTCAGTGACTGTCTGTCAGTGTCCGGGGTTATTAGATGTGTCTCAGTGACTGTCTGTCAGTGTCCGGGGTTATTAGATGTTTGTCAGTGACAGTCTGTCAGTGTCCGGGGTTATTAGATGTATCTCAGTGACAGTGTGTCAGTGTCCGGGGTTATTAGATGTATCTCAGTGACGGTCTGTCAGTGTCCGGGGTTATTAGATGTATCTCAGTGACAGTCTGTCCGAGTCCAGGGTTATTAGATGTATCTCAGTGACAGTCTGTCAGTGTACAGGGTTATTAGATGTATCTCAGTGACTGTCTGTCAGTGTCCGGGGTTATTACATGTATCTCAGTGACAGTGTGTCAGTGTCCGAGGTTATTAGATGTATCTCAGTGACAGTCTGTCAGTGTCCGGGGTTATTAGATGTATCTCAGTGACGGTCTGTCAGTATCCGGGGTTATTAGATGTATCTCAGTGACAGTCTGTCAGTGTCCGGGGTTATTAGATGTATCTCAGTGACTGTCTGTCAGTGCCCGGGGTTATTAGATGTGTCTCAGTGACTGTCTGTCAGTGTCCGGGGTTATTAGATGTATCTCAGTGACAGTATGTCAGTGTCCGGGTTATTAGATGTATCTCAGTGACAGTCTGTCAGTGTCCGGGGTAATTAGATGCTTCTCAGTGACAGTCTGTCAGTGTCCGGGGTTATTAGATGTATCTCAGTGACAGTCTGTCAGTGTCCGGGGTTATTAGATGTTTGTCAGTGACAGTCTGTCAGTGTCCGGGGTTATTAGATGTATCTCAGTGACAGTCTGTCAGTGTCCGGGGTTATTAGATGTATCTCAGTGACAGTCTGTCAGTGTCCGGGGTAATTAGATGCTTCTCAGTGACAGTCTGTCAGTGTCCGGGGTTATTAGATGTATCTCAGTGACAGTCTGTCAGTGTCCGGGGTTATTAGATGTTTGTCAGTGACAGTCTGTCAGTGTCCGGGGTTATTAGATGTATCTCAGTGACAGTCTGTCAGTGTCCGGGGTTATTAGATGTGTCTCAGTGACTGTCTGTCAGTGTCCGTGGTTATTAGATGTTTGTCAGTGACAGTCTGTCAGTGTCCGGGGTTATTAGATGTGTCTCAGTGACTGTCTGTCAGTGTCCGGGGTTATTAGATGTATCTCAGTGACAGTCTGTCAGTGTCCGGGGTTATTAGATGTATCTCAGTGACAGTCTGTCAGTGTCCGGGGTTATTAGATGTATCTCAGTGACTGTCTGTCAGTGTCCGGGGTTATTAGATGTGTCTCAGTGACTGTCTGTCAGTGTCCGGGGTTATTAGATGTATCTCAGTGACAGTCTGTCAGTGTCCGGGGTTATTAGATGTTTGTCAGTGACAGTCTGTCAGTGTCCGGGGTTATTAGATGTATCTCAGTGACAGTCTGTCAGTGTCCGGGGTTATTAGATGTGTCTCAGTGACTGTCTGTCAGTGTCCGGGGTTATTAGATGTTTGTCAGTGACAGTCTGTCAGTGTCCGGGGTTATTAGATGTGTCTCAGTGACTGTCTGTCAGTGTCCGGGGTTATTAGATGTATCTCAGTGACAGTCTGTCAGTGTCCGGGGTTATTAGATGTGTCTCAGTGACTGTCTGTCAGTGTCCGGGGTTATTAGATGTTTGTCAGTGACAGTCTGTCAGTGTCCGGGGTTATTAGATGTGTCTCAGTGACTGTCTGTCAGTGTCCGGGGTTATTAGATGTATCTCAGTGACAGTCTGTCACTGTCCGGGGTTATTAGATGTATCTCATTGACAGTCTGTCAGTGTCCGGGGTTATTAGATGTATCTCAGTGACAGTCTGTCAGTGTCCGGGGTTATTAGATGTATCTCAGTGACAGTCTGTCAGTGTCCGGGGTTATTAGATGTATCTCAGTGACAGTGTGTCAGTGTCCGGGGTTATTAGATGTATCTCAGTGACGGTCTGTCAGTGTCCGGGGTTATTAGATGTATCTCAGTGACAGTCTGTCCGAGTCCAGGGTTATTAGATGTATCTCAGTGACAGTCTGTCAGTGTACAGGGTTATTAGATGTATCTCAGTGACTGTCTGTCAGTGTCCGGGGTTATTACATGTATCTCAGTGACAGTGTGTCAGTGTCCGAGGTTATTAGATGTATCTCAGTGACAGTCTGTCAGTGTCCGGGGTTATTAGATGTATCTCAGTGACGGTCTGTCAGTATCCGGGGTTATTAGATGTATCTCAGTGACAGTCTGTCAGTGTCCGGGGTTATTAGATGTATCTCAGTGACTGTCTGTCAGTGCCCGGGGTTATTAGATGTGTCTCAGTGATTGTCTGTCAGTGTCCGGGGTTATTAGATGTATCTCAGTGACAGTATGTCAGTGTCCGGGTTATTAGATGTATCTCAGTGACAGTCTGTCAGTGTCCGGGGTAATTAGATGCTTCTCAGTGACAGTCTGTCAGTGTCCGGGGTTATTAGATGTATCTCAGTGACAGTCTGTCAGTGTCCGGGGTTATTAGATGTTTGTCAGTGACAGTCTGTCAGTGTCCGGGGTTATTAGATGTATCTCAGTGACAGTCTGTCAGTGTCCGGGGTTATTAGATGTGTCTCAGTGACTGTCTGTCAGTGTCCGGGGTTATTAGATGTTTGTCAGTGACAGTCTGTCAGTGTCCGGGGTTATTAGATGTGTCTCAGTGACTGTCTGTCAGTGTCCGGGGTTATTAGATGTATCTCAGTGACAGTCTGTCACTGTCCGGGGTTATTAGATGTATCTCAGTGACAGTCTGTCAGTGTCCGGGGTTATTAGATGTATCTCAGTGACTGTCTGTCAGTGTCCGGGGTTATTAGATGTGTCTCAGTGACTGTCTGTCAGTGTCCGGGGTTATTAGATGTATCTCAGTGACAGTGTGTCAGTGTCCAGGGTTATTAGATGCTTCTCAGTGACAGTCTGTCAGTGTCCGGGGTTATTAGATGTATCTCAGTGACAGTCTGTCAGTGTCCGGGGTTATTAGATGTTTGTCAGTGACAGTCTGTCAGTGTCCGGGGTTATTAGATGTATCTCAGTGACAGTCTGTCAGTGTCCGGGGTTATTAGATGTCTCAGTGACTGTCTGTCAGTGTCCGGGGTTATTAGATGTTTGTCAGTGACAGTCTGTCAGTGTCCGGGGTTATTAGATGTATCTCAGTGACAGTCTGTCACTGTCCGGGGTTATTAGATGTATCTCAGTGACAGTCTGTCAGTGTCCGGGGTTATTAGATGTATCTCAGTGACTGTCTGTCAGTGTCCGGGGTTATTAGATGTGTCTCAGTGACTGTCTGTCAGTGTCCGGGGTTATTAGATGTATCTCAGTGACAGTCTGTCAGTGTCCGGGGTTATTAGATGTATCTCAGTGACAGTGTGTCAGTGTCCGGGGTTATTAGATGTATCTCAGTGACGGTCTGTCAGTGTCCGGGGTTATTAGATGTATCTCAGTGACAGTCTGTCCGAGTCCAGGGTTATTAGATGTATCTCAGTGACAGTCTGTCAGTGTACAGGGTTATTAGATGTATCTCAGTGACTGTCTGTCAGTGTCCGGGGTTATTACATGTATCTCAGTGACAGTGTGTCAGTGTCCGAGGTTATTAGATGTATCTCAGTGACAGTCTGTCAGTGTCCGGGGTTATTAGATGTATCTCAGTGACGGTCTGTCAGTGTCCGGGGTTATTAGATGTATCTCAGTGACAGTCTGTCAGTGTCCGGGGTTATTAGATGTATCTCAGTGACAGTATGTCAGTGTCCGGGGTTATTAGATGTATCTCAGTGACGGTCTGTCAGTGTCCAGGGTTATTAGATGTATCTCAGTGACTGTCAGTGTCCGGGGTTATTAGATGTATCTCAGTGACAGTGTGTCAGTGTCTAGGGTTATTAGATGTATCTCAGTGACAGTTTGTCAGTGTCCGGGGTTTATCTCAGTGACAGTGTGTCAGTGTCCGGGGTTATTAGATGTATCTCAGTGACAGTCTGTCCGAGTCCAGGGTTATTAGATGTATCTCAGTGACAGTCTGTCAGTGTCCGGGGTTATTAGATGTATCTCAGTGACAGCCTGTCCGAGTCCAGGGTTATTAGATGTATCTCAGTGACAGTCTGTCAGTGTACAGGGTTATTAGATGCATCTCAGTGACAGTGTGTCAGTGTCCGGAGTTATTAGATGTATCTCAGTGACTGTCAGTGTCCGGGGTTATTAGATGTATCTTAGTGACATTGTGTCAGTGTCCGGGGTTATTAGATGTATCTCAGTGACATTGTGTCAGTGTCCGGGGTTATTAGATGTATCTCAGTGACAGTGTGTCAGTTTCCGGGGTTATTAGATGTATCTCAGTGACAGTCTGTCAGTGTCCGGGGTTATTAGATGTATCTCAGTGACAGTCTGTCCGAGTCCAGGGTTATTAGATGTATCTCAGTGACTGTCTGTCAGTGTCCGGGGTTATTAGATGTATCTCAGTGACGGTCTGTCAGTGTCCAGGGTTATTAGATGTATCTCAGTGACAGTCTGTCAGTGTCCGGGGTTATTAGATGTATCTCAGTGACGGTCTGTCAGTGTCCGGGGTTATTAGATGTATCTCAGTGACAGTCTGTCAGTGTCCGGGGTTATTAGATGTATCTCAGTGACAGTATGTCAGTGTCCGGGGTTATTAGATGTATCTCAGTGACGGTCTGTCAGTGTCCAGGGTTATTAGATGTATCTCAGTGACTGTCAGTGTCCGGGGTTATTAGATGTATCTCAGTGACAGTGTGTCAGTGTCTAGGGTTATTAGATGTATCTCAGTGACAGTTTGTCAGTGTCCGGGGTTTATCTCAGTGACAGTGTGTCAGTGTCCGGGGTTATTAGATGTATCTCAGTGACAGTCTGTCCGAGTCCAGGGTTATTAGATGTATCTCAGTGACAGTCTGTCAGTGTCCGGGGTTATTAGATGTATCTCAGTGACAGCCTGTCCGAGTCCAGGGTTATTAGATGTATCTCAGTGACAGTCTGTCAGTGTACAGGGTTATTAGATGCATCTCAGTGACAGTGTGTCAGTGTCCGGAGTTATTAGATGTATCTCAGTGACTGTCAGTGTCCGGGGTTATTAGATGTATCTCAGTGACATTGTGTCAGTGTCCGGGGTTATTAGATGTATCTCAGTGACATTATGTCAGTGTCCGGGGTTATTAGATGTATCTCAGTGACAGTGTGTCAGTGTCCGGGGTTATTAGACGTATCTCAGTGACAGTATTTCAGTGTCCAGGGTTATTAGATGTATCTCAGTGACAGTGTGTCAGTGTCCGGGGTTATTAGATGTATCTCAGTGACAGTGTGTCAGTTTCCGGGGTTATTAGATGTATCTCAGTGACAGTCTGTCAGTGTCCGGGGTTATTAGATGTATCTCAGTGACAGTCTGTCCGAGTCCAGGGTTATTAGATGTATCTCAGTGACTGTCTGTCAGTGTCCGGGGTTATTAGATGTATCTCAGTGACGGTCTGTCAGTGTCCAGGGTTATTAGATGTATCTCAGTGACAGTCTGTCAGTGTCCGGGGTTATTAGATGTATCTCAGTGACTGTGTGTCAGTTTCCGGGGTTATTAGATGTGTCTCAGTGACGGTCTGTCAGTTTCCGGGGTTATTACATGTATCTCAGTGACAGTGTGTCAGTGTCCGGGGTTATTAGATGTATCTCAGTGACAGTGTGTCAGTGTCCGGGGTTATTAGATGTATCTCAGTGACAGTCTGTCAGTGTCCGGGGTTATTAGATGTATCTCAGTGACAGTCTGTCAGTGTCCGGGGTTATTAGATGTATCTCAGTGACTGTGTGTCAGTTTCCGGGGTTATTAGATGTGTCTCAGTGACGGTCTGTCAGTGTCCGGGGTTATTACATGTATCTCAGTGACAGTGTGTCAGTGTCCGGGGTTATTAGATGTATCTCAGTGACAGTCTGTCAGTGTCCGGGGTTATTAGATGTATCTCAGTGACGGTCTGTCAGTGTCCGGGGTTATTACATGTATCTCAGTGACAGTCTGTCAGTGTCCGGTTTTATTAGATGTATCTCAGTGACCGTATGTCAGTGTCCGGGGTTATTAGATGTTTCTCAGTGACAGTGTGTCAGTGTCCGGGGTTATTAGATGTATCTCAGTGACTGTGTGTCAGTGTCCGGGGTTATTACATGTATCTCAGTGACAGTCTGTCAGTGTCCGGGGTTATTACATGTATCTCAGTGACAGTCTGTCAGTATCCGGGGTTATTAGATATATCTCAGTGACAGTCTGTCAGTGTCTGGGGTTATTAGATGTATCTCAGTGATTGTTAGTGTCCGGGGTTATTAGATGTATCTCAGTGACAGTGTGTCAGTGTCCGGGGTTATTAGATGTATCTCAGTGACAGTCTGTCAGTGTCCAGGGTTATTAGATGTATCTCAGTGACAGTGTGTCAGTGTCCAGGGTTATTAGATGCTTCTCAGTGACAGTCTGTCAGTGTCCGGGGTTATTAGATGTATCTCAGTGACAGTCTGTCAGTGTCCGGGGTTATTAGATGTTTGTCAGTGACAGTCTGTCAGTGTACGGGGTTATTAGATGTATGTCAGTGACAGTCTGTCAGTGTCCGGGGTTATTAGATGTATGTCAGTGACAGTCTGTCAGTGTCCGGGGTTATTAGATGTATCTCAGTGACTGACTTTCAGTGTCCGGGGTAATTAGATGTATCTCAGTGACAGTATGTCAGTGTCCGGGGTTATTAGATGTATCTCAGTGACAGTCTGTCAGTGTCCGGGTTATTAGATGTATCTCAGTGACAGTCTGTCAGTGTCCGGGGTAATTAGATGTATCTCAGTGACTGACTGTCAGTGTCCGGGGTTATTAGATGTATCTCAGTGACAGTCTGTCAGTGTCCGGGGTTATTAGATGTATCTCAGTGACAGTCTGTCAGTGTCCGGGGTTATTAGATATATCTCAGTGACAGTGTGTCAGTGTCCAGGGTTATTAGATGTATTTCAGTGACAGTCTGTCAGTGTCCGGGGTTATTAGATGTATCTCAGTGACAGTCTGTCAGTGTCCAGGGTTATTAGATGTATGTCAGTGACAGTCTGTCAGTGTCCGAGGTTATTAGATGTATCTCAGTGACAGTCTGTCAGTGTCCGGGGTTATTAGATGTATCTCAGTGACAGTATGTCAGTGTCCGGGGTTATTAGATGTATCTCAGTGACAGTCTGTCAGTGTCCGGGGTTATTAGATGTATCTCAGTGACAGTCTGTCAGTGTCCGGGGTTATTAGATGTATGTCAGTGACAGTCTGTCAGTGTCCGGGGTTATTAGATGTATCTCAGTGACAGTCTGTCAGTGTCCGGGGTTATTAGATGTATCTCAGTGACTGACTGTCAGTGTCCGGGGTTATTAGATGTATCTCAGTGACTGTCTGTCAGTGTCCAGGGTTATTAGATGTATCTCAGTGACAGTGTGTCAGTGACTGGGGTTATTAGATGTATCTCAGTGACAGTCTATCAGTGTCCGGGGTTATTAGATGTATCTCATGACTGTCAGTGTCCGGGGTTATTAGATGTATCTCAGTGACAGTCTGTCAGTGTCCGGGGTTATTAGATGTATCTCAGTGACAGTATGTCAGTGTCCGGGGTTATTAGATATATGTCAGTGACAGTCTGTCAGTGTCCGGGGTTATTAGATGTATCTTAGTGACAGTCTGTCAGTGTCCGGGGTTATTAGATGTATCTCAGTGACAGTCTGTCAGTGTCCGGGGTTATTAGATGTATCTCAGTGACCGTATGTCAGTGTCCGGGGTTATTAGATGTATCTCAGTGACAGTCTGTCAGTGTCCGGGGTTATTAGATGTTTCTCAGTGACAGTATGTCAGTGTCCGGGGTTATTAGATGTATCTCAGTGACAGTATGTCAGTGTCCAGGGTTATTAAATGTATCTCAGTGACAGTCTGTCAGTGTCCGGGGTTATTAGATGTATCTCAGTGACAGTCTGTCAGTGTCCGGGGTTATTAGATGTATCTCAGTGACAGTCTGTCAGTGTCCGGGTTTATTAGAGTTTTCTCAGTGACAGTCTGTCAGTATCCGGGGTTATTAGATGTATCTCAGTGACAGTCTGTCAGTGTCCGGGGTTATTAGATGTATCTCAGTGACTGTCTGTCAGTGTCCGGGGTTATTAGATGTGTCTCAGTGACTGTCTGTCAGTATCCGGGGTTATTAGATGTATGTCAGTGACTGTCTGTCAGTGTCCGGGGTTATTACATGTATCTCAGTGACAGTCTGTCAGTGTCCGGTTTTATTAGATGTATCTCAGTGACAGTCTGTCAGTGTCCGGGGTTATTAGATGTATCTCAGTGACAGTCTGTCAGTGTCCGGGGTTATTACATGTATCTCAGTGACAGTCTGTCAGTGTCCGGGGTTATTACATGTATCTCAGTGACAGTCTGTCAGTATCCGGGGTTATTAGATATATCTCAGTGACAGTCTGTCAGTGTCTGGGGTTATTAGATGTATCTCAGTGATTGTTAGTGTCCGGGGTTATTAGATGTATCTCAGTGACAGTGTGTCAGTGTCCGGGGTTATTAGATGTATCTCAGTGACAGTCTGTCAGTGTACAGGGTTATTAGATGTATCTCAGTGACTGTCTGTCAGTGTCCGGGGTTATTACATGTATCTCAGTGACAGTGTGTCAGTGTCCGAGGTTATTAGATGTATCTCAGTGACAGTCTGTCAGTGTCCGGGGTTATTAGATGTATCTCAGTGACGGTCTGTCAGTGTCCGGGGTTATTAGATGTATCTCAGTGACAGTCTGTCAGTGTCCGGGGTTATTAGATGTATCTCAGTGACAGTATGTCAGTGTCCGGGGTTATTAGATGTATCTCAGTGACGGTCCGTCAGTGTCCAGGGTTATTAGATGTATCTCAGTGACTGTCAGTGTCCGGGGTTATTAGATGTATCTCAGTGACAGTGTGTCAGTGTCTAGGGTTATTAGATGTATCTCAGTGACAGTTTGTCAGTGTCCGGGGTTTATCTCAGTGACAGTGTGTCAGTGTCCGGGGTTATTAGATGTATCTCAGTGACTGTCTGTCAGTGCCCGGGGTTATTAGATGTGTCTCAGTGACTGTCTGTCAGTGTCCGGGGTTATTAGATGTATCTCAGTGACAGTCTGTCAGTGTCCGGGGTTATTAGATGTTTGTCAGTGACAGTCTGTCAGTGTCCGGGGTTATTAGATGTGTCTTAGTGACTGTCTGTCAGTGTCCGGGGTTATTAGATGTATCTCAGTGACAGTCTGTCACTGTCCGGGGTTATTAGATGTATCTCAGTGACAGTCTGTCAGTGTCCGGGGTTATTAGATGTATCTCAGTGACTGTCTGTCAGTGTCCGGGGTTATTAGATGTGTCTCAGTGACTGTCTGTCAGTGTCCGGGGTTATTAGATGTATCTCAGTGACAGTGTGTCAGTGTCCAGGGTTATTAGATGCTTCTCAGTGACAGTCTGTCAGTGTCCGGGGTTATTAGATGTATCTCAGTGACAGTCTGTCAGTGTCCGGGGTTATTAGATGTTTGTCAGTGACAGTCTGTCAGTGTCCGGGGTTATTAGATGTATCTCAGTGACAGTCTGTCAGTGTCCGGGGTTATTAGATGTCTCAGTGACTGTCTGTCAGTGTCCGGGGTTATTAGATGTTTGTCAGTGACAGTCTGTCAGTGTCCGGGGTTATTAGATGTGTCTCAGTGACTGTCTGTCAGTGTCCGGGGTTATTAGATGTATCTCAGTGACAGTGTGTCAGTGTCCGGGGTTATTAGATGTATCTCAGTGACGGTCTGTCAGTGTCCGGGGTTATTAGATGTATCTCAGTGACAGTCTGTCCGAGTCCAGGGTTATTAGATGTATCTCAGTGACAGTCTGTCAGTGTACAGGGTTATTAGATGTATCTCAGTGACTGTCTGTCAGTGTCCGGGGTTATTACATGTATCTCAGTGACAGTGTGTCAGTGTCCGAGGTTATTAGATGTATCTCAGTGACAGTCTGTCAGTGTCCGGGGTTATTAGATGTATCTCAGTGACGGTCTGTCAGTGTCCGGGGTTATTAGATGTATCTCAGTGACAGTCTGTCAGTGTCCGGGGTTATTAGATGTATCTCAGTGACAGTATGTCAGTGTCCGGGGTTATTAGATGTATCTCAGTGACGGTCTGTCAGTGTCCAGGGTTATTAGATGTATCTCAGTGACTGTCAGTGTCCGGGGTTATTAGATGTATCTCAGTGACAGTGTGTCAGTGTCTAGGGTTATTAGATGTATCTCAGTGACAGTTTGTCAGTGTCCGGGGTTTATCTCAGTGACAGTGTGTCAGTGTCCGGGGTTATTAGATGTATCTCAGTGACAGTCTGTCCGAGTCCAGGGTTATTAGATGTATCTCAGTGACTGTCTGTCAGTGCCCGGGGTTATTAGATGTGTCTCAGTGACTGTCTGTCAGTGTCCGGGGTTATTAGATGTATCTCAGTGACAGTATGTCAGTGTCCGGGTTATTAGATGTATCTCAGTGACAGTCTGTCAGTGTCCGGGGTAATTAGATGCTTCTCAGTGACAGTCTATCAGTGTCCGGGGTTATTAGATGTATCTCAGTGACAGTCTGTCAGTGTCCGGGGTTATTAGATGTTTGTCAGTGACAGTCTGTCAGTGTCCGGGGTTATTAGATGTATCTCAGTGACAGTCTGTCAGTGTCCGGGGTTATTAGATGTGTCTCAGTGACTGTCTGTCAGTGTCCGGGGTTATTAGATGTTTGTCAGTGACAGTCTGTCAGTGTCCGGGGTTATTAGATGTGTCTCAGTGACTGTCTGTCAGTGTCCGGGGTTATTAGATGTATCTCAATGACAGTCTGTCACTGTCCGGGGTTATTAGATGTATCTCAGTGACAGTCTGTCAGTGTCCGGGGTTATTAGATGTATCTCAGTGACTGTCTGTCAGTGTCCGGGGTTATTAGATGTGTCTCAGTGACTGTCTGTCAGTGTCCGGGGTTATTAGATGTATCTCAGTGACAGTGTGTCAGTGTCCAGGGTTATTAGATGCTTCTCAGTGACAGTCTGTCAGTGTCCGGGGTTATTAGATGTATCTCAGTGACAGTCTGTCAGTGTCCGGGGTTATTAGATGTTTGTCAGTGACAGTCTGTCAGTGTCCGGGGTTATTAGATGTATCTCAGTGACAGTCTGTCAGTGTCCGGGGTTATTAGATGTCTCAGTGACAGTCTGTCAGTGTCCGGGGTTATTAGATGTGTCTCAGTGACTGTCTGTCAGTGTCCGGGGTTATTAGATGTATCTCAGTGACAGTCTGTCACTGTCCGGGGTTATTAGATGTATCTCAGTGACAGTCTGTCAGTGTCCGGGGTTATTAGATGTATCTCAGTGACTGTCTGTCAGTGTCCGGGGTTATTAGATGTGTCTCAGTGACTGTCTGTCAGTGTCCGGGGTTATTAGATGTATCTCAGTGACAGTCTGTCAGTGTCCGGGGTTATTAGATGTATCTCAGTGACAGTGTGTCAGTGTCCGGGGTTATTAGATGTATCTCAGTGACGGTCTGTCAGTGTCCGGGGTTATTAGATGTATCTCAGTGACAGTCTGTCCGAGTCCAGGGTTATTAGATGTATCTCAGTGACAGTCTGTCAGTGTACAGGGTTATTAGATGTATCTCAGTGACTGTCTGTCAGTGTCCGGGGTTATTACATGTATCTCAGTGACAGTGTGTCAGTGTCCGAGGTTATTAGATGTATCTCAGTGACAGTCTGTCAGTGTCCGGGGTTATTAGATGTATCTCAGTGACGGTCTGTCAGTGTCCGGGGTTATTAGATGTATCTCAGTGACAGTCTGTCAGTGTCCGGGGTTATTAGATGTATCTCAGTGACAGTATGTCAGTGTCCGGGGTTATTAGATGTATCTCAGTGACGGTCTGTCAGTGTCCAGGGTTATTAGATGTATCTCAGTGACTGTCAGTGTCCGGGGTTATTAGATGTATCTCAGTGACAGTGTGTCAGTGTCTAGGGTTATTAGATGTATCTCAGTGACAGTTTGTCAGTGTCCGGGGTTTATCTCAGTGACAGTGTGTCAGTGTCCGGGGTTATTAGATGTATCTCAGTGACAGTCTGTCCGAGTCCAGGGTTATTAGATGTATCTCAGTGACAGTCTGTCAGTGTCCGGGGTTATTAGATGTATCTCAGTGACAGCCTGTCCGAGTCCAGGGTTATTAGATGTATCTCAGTGACAGTCTGTCAGTGTACAGGGTTATTAGATGCATCTCAGTGACAGTGTGTCAGTGTCCGGAGTTATTAGATGTATCTCAGTGACTGTCAGTGTCCGGGGTTATTAGATGTATCTCAGTGACATTGTGTCAGTGTCCGGGGTTATTAGATGTATCTCAGTGACATTGTGTCAGTGTCCGGGGTTATTAGATGTATCTCAGTGACAGTGTGTCAGTGTCCGGGGTTATTAGACGTATCTCAGTGACAGTATTTCAGTGTCCAGGGTTATTAGATGTATCTCAGTGACAGTGTGTCAGTGTCCGGGGTTATTAGATGTATCTCAGTGACAGTGTGTCAGTTTCCGGGGTTATTAGATGTATCTCAGTGACAGTCTGTCAGTGTCCGGGGTTATTAGATGTATCTCAGTGACAGTCTGTCCGAGTCCAGGGTTATTAGATGTATCTCAGTGACTGTCTGTCAGTGTCCGGGGTTATTAGATGTATCTCAGTGACGGTCTGTCAGTGTCCAGGGTTATTAGATGTATCTCAGTGACAGTCTGTCAGTGTCCGGGGTTATTAGATGTATCTCAGTGACGGTCTGTCAGTGTCCGGGGTTATTAGATGTATCTCAGTGACTGTCTGTCAGTGTCCGGGGTTATTAGATGTATCTCAGTGACAGTATGTCAGTGTCCGGGGTTATTAGATGTATCTCAGTGACGGTCTGTCAGTGTCCAGGGTTATTAGATGTATCTCAGTGACTGTCAGTGTCCGGGGTTATTAGATGTATCTCAGTGACAGTGTGTCAGTGTCTAGGGTTATTAGATGTATCTCAGTGACAGTTTGTCAGTGTCCGGGGTTTATCTCAGTGACAGTGTGTCAGTGTCCGGGGTTATTAGATGTATCTCAGTGACAGTCTGTCCGAGTCCAGGGTTATTAGATGTATCTCAGTGACAGTCTGTCAGTGTCCGGGGTTATTAGATGTATCTCAGTGACAGCCTGTCCGAGTCCAGGGTTATTAGATGTATCTCAGTGACAGTCTGTCAGTGTACAGGGTTATTAGATGCATCTCAGTGACAGTGTGTCAGTGTCCGGAGTTATTAGATGTATCTCAGTGACTGTCAGTGTCCGGGGTTATTAGATGTATCTCAGTGACATTGTCTCAGTGTCCGGGGTTATTAGATGTATCTCAGTGACATTGTGTCAGTGTCCGGGGTTATTAGATGTATCTCAGTGACAGTGTGTCAGTGTCCGGGGTTATTAGACGTATCTCAGTGACAGTATTTCAGTGTCCGGGGTTATTAGATGTATCTCAGTGACAGTGTGTCAGTTTCCGGGGTTATTAGATGTATCTCAGTGACAGTCTGTCAGTGTCCGGGGTTATTAGATGTATCTCAGTGACAGTCTGTCCGAGTCCAGGGTTATTAGATGTATCTCAGTGACTGTCTGTCAGTGTCCGGGGTTATTAGATGTATCTCAGTGACAGTCTGTCAGTGTCCGGGGTTATTAGATGTATCTCAGTGACTGTGTGTCCGTTTCCGGGGTTATTAGATGTGTCTCAGTGACGGTCTGTCAGTTTCCGGGGTTATTACATGTATCTCAGTGACAGTGTGTCAGTGTCCGGGGTTATTAGATGTATCTCAGTGACAGTGTGTCAGTGTCCGGGGTTATTAGATGTATCTCAGTGACAGTCTGTCAGTGTCCGGGGTTATTAGATGTATCTCAGTGACAGTCTGTCAGTGTCCGGGGTTATTAGATGTATCTCAGTGACTGTGTGTCAGTTTCCGGGGTTATTAGATGTGTCTCAGTGACGGTCTGTCAGTGTCCGGGGTTATTACATGTATCTCAGTGACAGTGTGTCAGTGTCCGGGGTTATTAGATGTATCTCAGTGACAGTCTGTCAGTGTCCGGGGTTATTAGATGTATCTCAGTGACGGTCTGACAGTGTCCGGGGTTATTACATGTATCTCAGTGACAGTCTGTCAGTGTCCGGTTTTATTAGATGTATCTCAGTGACCGTATGTCAGTGTCCGGGGTTATTAGATGTATCTCAGTGACAGTCTGTCAGTGTCCGGGGTTATTACATGTATCTCAGTGACAGTCTGTCAGTGTCCGGGGTTATTACATGTATCTCAGTGACAGTCTGTCAGTATCCGGGGTTATTAGATATATCTCAGTGACAGTCTGTCAGTGTCTGGGGTTATTAGATGTATCTCAGTGATTGTTAGTGTCCGGGGTTATTAGATGTATCTCAGTGACAGTGTGTCAGTGTCCGGGGTTATTAGATGTTTCTCAGTGACAGTCTGTCAGTGTCCAGGGTTATTAGATGTATCTCAGTGACAGTGTGTCAGTGTCCAGGGTTATTAGATGCTTCTCAGTGACAGTCTGTCAGTGTCCGGGGTTATTAGATGTATCTCAGTGACAGTCTGTCAGTGTCCGGGGTTATTAGATGTTTGTCAGTGACAGTCTGTCAGTGTCCGGGGTTATTAGATGTATGTCAGTGACAGTCTGTCAGTGTCCGGGGTTATTAGATGTATGTCAGTGACAGTCTGTCAGTGTCCGGGGTTATTAGATGTATCTCAGTGACTGACTTTCAGTGTCCGGGGTAATTAGATGTATCTCAGTGACAGTCTGTCAGTGTCTGGGGTTATTAGATGTATGTCAGTGACTGTCAGTCAGTGTCCGGTGTTATTAGATGTATGTCAGTGACAGTGTGTCAGTGTCCGGGGTTATTAGATGTATCTCAGTGACAGTCTGTCAGTGTCCGGGTTATTAGATGTATCTCAGTGACAGTCTGTCAGTGTCCGGGGTAATTAGATGTATCTCAGTGACTGACTGTCAGTGTCCGGGGTTATTAGATGTATCTCAGTGACAGTCTGTCAGTGTCCGGGGTTATTAGATGTATCTCAGTGACAGTCTGTCAGTGTCCGGGGTTATTAGATGTATCTCAGTGACAGTGTGTCAGTGTCCAGGGTTATTAGATGTATTTCAGTGACAGTCTGTCAGTGTCCGGGGTTATTAGATGTATCTCAGTGACAGTCTGTCAGTGTCCAGGGTTATTAGATGTATGTCAGTGACAGTCTGTCAGTGTCCGAGGTTATTAGATGTATCTCAGTGACAGTCTGTCAGTGTCCGGGGTTATTAGATGTATCTCAGTGACAGTATGTCAGTGTCCGGGGTTATTAGATGTATCTCAGTGACAGTCTGTCAGTGTCCGGGGTTATTAGATGTATCTCAGTGACAGTCTGTCAGTGTCCGGGGTTATTAGATGTATGTCAGTGACAGTCTGTCAGTGTCCGGGGTTATTAAATGTATCTCAGTGACAGTCTGTCAGTGTCCGGGGTTATTAGATGTATCTCAGTGACTGACTGTCAGTGTCCGGGGTTATTAGATGTATCTCAGTGACTGTCTGTCAGTGTCCAGGGTTATTAGATGTATCTCAGTGACAGTGTGTCAGTGACTGGGGTTATTAGATGTATCTCAGTGACAGTCTATCAGTGTCCGGGGTTATTAGATGTATCTCATGACTGTCAGTGTCCGGGGTTATTAGATGTATCTCAGTGACAGTCTGTCAGTGTCCGGGGTTATTAGATGTATCTCAGTGACAGTATGTCAGTGTCCGGGGTTATTAGATATATGTCAGTGACAGTCTGTCAGTGTCCGGGGTTATTAGATGTATCTTAGTGACAGTCTGTCAGTGTCCGGGGTTATTAGATGTATCTCAGTGACAGTCTGTCAGTGTCCGGGGTTATTAGATGTATCTCAGTGACCGTATGTCAGTGTCCGGGGTTATTAGATGTATCTCAGTGACAGTCTGTCAGTGTCCGGGGTTATTAGATGTTTCTCAGTGACAGTATGTCAGTGTCCGGGGTTATTAGATGTATCTCAGTGACAGTGTGTCAGTGTCCAGGGTTATTAGATGTATCTCAGTGACAGTCTGTCAGTGTCCGGGGTTATTAGATGTATCTCAGTGACAGTCTGTCAGTGTCCGGGGTTATTAGATGTATCTCAGTGACAGTCTGTCAGTGTCCGGGTTTATTAGAGTTTTCTCAGTGACAGTCTGTCAGTATCCGGGGTTATTAGATGTATCTCAGTGACAGTCTGTCAGTGTCCGGGGTTATTAGATGTATCTCAGTGACTGTATGTCAGTGTCCGGGGTTATTAGATGTGTCTCAGTGACTGTCTGTCAGTATCCGGGGTTATTAGATGTATGTCAGTGACTGTCTGTCAGTGTCCGGGGTTATTACATGTATCTCAGTGACAGTCTGTCAGTGTCCGGTTTTATTAGATGTATCTCAGTGACCGTATGTCAGTGTCCGGGGTTATTAGATGTATCTCAGTGACAGTCTGTCAGTGTCCGGGGTTATTACATGTATCTCAGTGACAGTCTGTCAGTGTCCGGGGTTATTACATGTATCTCAGTGACAGTCTGTCAGTATCCGGGGTTATTAGATATATCTCAGTGACAGTCTGTCAGTGTCTGGGGTTATTAGATGTATCTCAGTGATTGTTAGTGTCCGGGGTTATTAGATGTATCTCAGTGACAGTGTGTCAGTGTCCGGGGTTATTAGATGTATCTCAGTGACAGTCTGTCAGTGTCCGGGGTTATTAGATGTATCTCAGTGACTGTCTGTCAGTGCCCGGGGTTATTAGATGTGTCTCAGTGACTGTCTGTCAGTGTCCGGGGTTATTAGATGTATCTCAGTGACAGTATGTCAGTGTCCGGGTTATTAGATGTATCTCAGTGACAGTCTGTCAGTGTCCGGGGTAATTAGATGCTTCTCAGTGACAGTCTGTCAGTGTCCGGGGTTATTAGATGTATCTCAGTGACAGTCTGTCAGTGTCCGGGGTTATTAGATGTTTGTCAGTGACAGTCTGTCAGTGTCCGGGGTTATTAGATGTATCTCAGTGACAGTCTGTCAGTGTCCGGGGTTATTAGATGTGTCTCAGTGACTGTCTGTCAGTGTCCGGGGTTATTAGATGTTTGTCAGTGACAGTCTGTCAGTGTCCGGGGTTATTAGATGTGTCTCAGTGACTGTCTGTCAGTGTCCGGGGTTATTAGATGTATCTCAGTGACAGTCTGTCACTGTCCGGGGTTATTAGATGTATCTCAGTGACAGTCTGTCAGTGTCCGGGGTTATTAGATGTATCTCAGTGACTGTCTGTCAGTGTCCGGGGTTATTAGATGTGTCTCAGTGACTGTCTGTCAGTGTCCGGGGTTATTAGATGTATCTCAGTGACAGTGTGTCAGTGTCCAGGGTTATTAGATGCTTCTCAGTGACAGTCTGTCAGTGTCCGGGGTTATTAGATGTATCTCAGTGACAGTCTGTCAGTGTCCGGGGTTATTAGATGTTTGTCAGTGACAGTCTGTCAGTGTCCGGGGTTATTAGATGTATCTCAGTGACTGACTTTCAGTGTCCGGGGTAATTAGATGTATCTCAGTGACAGTCTGTCAGTGTCTGGGGTTATTAGATGTATCTCAGTGATTGTTAGTGTCCGGGGTTATTAGATGTATCTCAGTGACAGTGTGTCAGTGTCCGGGGTTATTAGATGTATCTCAGTGACAGTCTGTCAGTGTCCAGGGTTATTAGATGTATCTCAGTGACAGTGTGTCAGTGTCCAGGGTTATTAGATGCTTCTCAGTGACAGTCTGTCAGTGTCCGGGGTTATTAGATGTATCTCAGTGACAGTCTGTCAGTGTCCGGGGTTATTAGATGTTTGTCAGTGACAGTCTGTCAGTGTCCGGGGTTATTAGATGTATCTCAGTGACTGACTTTCAGTGTCCCGGGTAATTAGATGTATCTCAGTGACAGTCTGTCAGTGTCCGGGGTTATTAGATGTATGTCAGTGACTGTCAGTCAGTGTCCGGTGTTATTAGATGTATGTCAGTGACAGTGTGTCAGTGTCCGGGGTAATTAGATGTATCTCAGTGACAGTCTGTCAGTGTCCGGGGTTATTAGATGTATGTCAGTGACTGTCAGTCAGTGTCCGGTGTTATTAGATGTATGTCAGTGACAGTGTGTCAGTGTCCGGGGTTATTAGATGTATCTCAGTGACAGTCTGTCAGTGTCCGGGTTATTAGATGTATCTCAGTGACAGTCTGTCAGTGTCCGGGGTTATTAGATGTGTCTCAGTGACTGTCTGTCAGTATCCGGGGTTATTAGATGTATGTCAGTGACTGTCTGTCAGTGTCCGGGGTTATTACATGTATCTCAGTGACAGTCTGTCAGTGTCCGGTTTTATTAGATGTATCTCAGTGACCGTATGTCAGTGTCCGGGGTTATTAGATGTATCTCAGTGACAGTCTGTCAGTGTCCGGGGTTATTACATGTATCTCAGTGACAGTCTGTCAGTGTCCGGGGTTATTACATGTATCTCAGTGACAGTCTGTCAGTATCCGGGGTTATTAGATATATCTCAGTGACAGTCTGTCAGTGTCTGGGGTTATTAGATGTATCTCAGTGATTGTTAGTGTCCGGGGTTATTAGATGTATCTCAGTGACAGTGTGTCAGTGTCCGGGGTTATTAGATGTATCTCAGTGACAGTCTGTCAGTGTCCGGGGTTATTAGATGTATCTCAGTGACTGTCTGTCAGTGCCCGGGGTTATTAGATGTGTCTCAGTGACTGTCTGTCAGTGTCCGGGGTTATTAGATGTATCTCAGTGACAGTATGTCAGTGTCCGGGTTATTAGATGTATCTCAGTGACAGTCTGTCAGTGTCCGGGGTAATTAGATGCTTCTCAGTGACAGTCTGTCAGTGTCCGGGGTTATTAGATGTATCTCAGTGACAGTCTGTCAGTGTCCGGGGTTATTAGATGTTTGTCAGTGACAGTCTGTCAGTGTCCGGGGTTATTAGATGTATCTCAGTGACAGTCTGTCAGTGTCCGGGGTTATTAGATGTGTCTCAGTGACTGTCTGTCAGTGTCCGGGGTTATTAGATGTTTGTCAGTGACAGTCTGTCAGTGTCCGGGGTTATTAGATGTGTCTCAGTGACTGTCTGTCAGTGTCCGGGGTTATTAGATGTATCTCAGTGACAGTCTGTCACTGTCCGGGGTTATTAGATGTATCTCAGTGACAGTCTGTCAGTGTCCGGGGTTATTAGATGTATCTCAGTGACTGTCTGTCAGTGTCCGGGGTTATTAGATGTGTCTCAGTGACTGTCTGTCAGTGTCCGGGGTTATTAGATGTATCTCAGTGACAGTGTGTCAGTGTCCAGGGTTATTAGATGCTTCTCAGTGACAGTCTGTCAGTGTCCGGGGTTATTAGATGTATCTCAGTGACAGTCTGTCAGTGTCCGGGGTTATTAGATGTTTGTCAGTGACAGTCTGTCAGTGTCCGGGGTTATTAGATGTATCTCAGTGACTGACTTTCAGTGTCCGGGGTAATTAGATGTATCTCAGTGACAGTCTGTCAGTGTCTGGGGTTATTAGATGTATCTCAGTGATTGTTAGTGTCCGGGGTTATTAGATGTATCTCAGTGACAGTGTGTCAGTGTCCGGGGTTATTAGATGTATCTCAGTGACAGTCTGTCAGTGTCCAGGGTTATTAGATGTATCTCAGTGACAGTGTGTCAGTGTCCAGGGTTATTAGATGCTTCTCAGTGACAGTCTGTCAGTGTCCGGGGTTATTAGATGTATCTCAGTGACAGTCTGTCAGTGTCCGGGGTTATTAGATGTTTGTCAGTGACAGTCTGTCAGTGTCCGGGGTTATTAGATGTATCTCAGTGACTGACTTTCAGTGTCCCGGGTAATTAGATGTATCTCAGTGACAGTCTGTCAGTGTCCGGGGTTATTAGATGTATGTCAGTGACTGTCAGTCAGTGTCCGGTGTTATTAGATGTATGTCAGTGACAGTGTGTCAGTGTCCGGGGTAATTAGATGTATCTCAGTGACAGTCTGTCAGTGTCCGGGGTTATTAGATGTATGTCAGTGACTGTCAGTCAGTGTCCGGTGTTATTAGATGTATGTCAGTGACAGTGTGTCAGTGTCCGGGGTTATTAGATGTATCTCAGTGACAGTCTGTCAGTGTCCGGGTTATTAGATGTATCTCAGTGACAGTCTGTCAGTGTCCGGGGTAATTAGATGTATCTCAGTGACTGACTGTCAGTGTCCGGGGTTATTAGATGTATCTCAGTGACAGTCTGTCAGTGTCCGGGGTTATTAGATGTATCTCAGTGACAGTCTGTCAGTGTCCGGGGTTATTAGATGTATCTCAGTGACAGTGTGTCAGTGTCCAGGGTTATTAGATGTATTTCAGTGACAGTCTGTCAGTGTCCGGGGTTATTAGATGTATCTCAGTGACAGTCTGTCAGTGTCCAGGGTTATTAGATGTATGTCAGTGACAGTCTGTCAGTGTCCGAGGTTATTAGATGTATCTCAGTGACAGTCTGTCAGTGTCCGGGGTTATTAGATGTATCTCAGTGACAGTATGTCAGTGTCCGGGGTTATTAGATGTATCTCAGTGACAGTCTGTCAGTGTCCGGGGTTATTAGATGTATCTCAGTGACAGTCTGTCAGTGTCCGGGGTTATTAGATGTATCTCAGTGACAGTCTGTCAGTGTCCGGGGTTATTAGATGTATGTCAGTGACAGTCTGTCAGTGTCCGGGGTTATTAGATGTATCTCAGTGACAGTCTGTCAGTGTCCGGGGTTATTAGATGTATCTCAGTGACTGACTGTCAGTGTCCGGGGTTATTAGATGTATCTCAGTGACTGTCTGTCAGTGTCCAGGGTTATTAGATGTATCTCAGTGACAGTGTGTCAGTGACTGGGGTTATTAGATGTATCTCAGTGACAGTCTATCAGTGTCCGGGGTTATTAGATGTATCTCATGACTGTCAGTGTCCGGGGTTATTAGATGTATCTCAGTGACAGTCTGTCAGTGTCCGGGGTTATTAGATGTATCTCAGTGACAGTATGTCAGTGTCCGGGGTTATTAGATATATGTCAGTGACAGTCTGTCAGTGTCCGGGGTTATTAGATGTATCTTAGTGACAGTCTGTCAGTGTCCAGGGTTATTAGATGTATCTCAGTGACAGTCTGTCAGTGTCCGGGGTTATTAGATGTATCTCAGTGACAGTCTGTCAGTGTCCGGGGTTATTAGATGTATCTCAGTGACAGTCTGTCAGTGTCCGGGGTTATTAGATGTATGTCAGTGACAGTCTGTCAGTGTCCGGGTTTATTAGATGTATCTCAGTGACAGTCTGTCAGTGTCTGGGGTTATTAGATGATTGTCAGTGACAGTCTGTCAGTGTCCGGGGTTATTAGATGTATCTCAGTGACAGTCTGTCAGTGTCCGGGGTTATTAGATGTTTCTCAGTGACAGTATGTCAGTGTCCGGGGTTATTAGATGTATCTCAGTGACAGTCTGTCAGTGTCTGGGGTTATTAGATGATTGTCAGTGACAGTCTGTCAGTGTCCGGGGTTATTAGATGTATCTCAGTGACAGTCTGTCAGTGTCCGGGGTTATTAGATGTTTCTCAGTGACAGTATGTCAGTGTCCGGGGTTATTAGATGTATCTCAGTGACAGTGTGTCAGTGTCCAGGGTTATTAGATGTATCTCAGTGACAGTCTGTCAGTGTCCGGGGTTATTAGATGTATCTCAGTGACAGTCTGTCAGTGTCCGGGGTTATTAGATGTATCTCAGTGACAGTCTGTCAGTGTCCGGGGTTATTAGATGTATCTCAGTGACTGTCTGTCAGTGCCCGGGGTTATTAGATGTATCTCAGTGACAGTCTGTCAGTATCCGGGGTTATTAGATGTATCTCAGTGACAGTCTGTCAGTGTCCGGGGTTATTAGATGTATGTCAGTGACTGTCTGTCAGTGTCCGGGGTTATTACATGTATCTCAGTGACAGTCTGTCAGTGTCCGGTTTTATTAGATGTATCTCAGTGACCGTATGTCAGTGTCCGGGGTTATTAGATGTAACTCAGTGACAGTCTGTCAGTGTCCGGGGTTATTACATGTATCTCAGTGACAGTCTGTCAGTGTCCGGGGTTATTACATGTATCTCAGTGACAGTCTGTCAGTATCCGGGGTTATTAGATATATCTCAGTGACAGTCTGTCAGTGTCTGGGGTTATTAGATGTATCTCAGTGATTGTTAGTGTCCGGGGTTATTAGATGTATCTCAGTGACAGTGTGTCAGTGTCCGGGGTTATTAGATGTATCTCAGTGACAGTCTGTCAGTGTCCAGGGTTATTAGATGTATCTCAGTGACAGTGTGTCAGTGTCCAGGGTTATTAGATGCTTCTCAGTGACAGTCTGTCAGTGTCCGGGGTTATTAGATGTATCTCAGTGACAGTCTGTCAGTGTCCGGGGTTATTAGATGTTTGTCAGTGACAGTCTGTCAGTGTCCGGGGTTATTAGATGTTTGTCAGTGACAGTCTGTCAGTGTCCGGGGTTATTAGATGTGTCTCAGTGACTGTCTGTCAGTGTCCGGGGTTATTAGATGTATCTCAGTGACAGTCTGTCACTGTCCGGGGTTATTAGATGTATCTCAGTGACAGTCTGTCAGTGTCCGGGGTTATTAGATGTATCTCAGTGACAGTCTGTCAGTGTCCGGGGTTATTAGATGTGTCTCAGTGACAGTCTGTCAGTGTCCGGGGTTATTAGATGTATCTCAGTGACAGTGTGTCAGTGTCCGGGGTTATTAGATGTATCTCAGTGACGGTCTGTCAGTGTCCGGGGTTATTAGATGTATCTCAGTGACAGTCTGTCCGAGTCCAGGGTTATTAGATGTATCTCAGTGACAGTCTGTCAGTGTACAGGGTTATTAGATGTATCTCAGTGACTGTCTGTCAGTGTCCGGGGTTATTACATGTATCTCAGTGACAGTGTGTCAGTGTCCGAGGTTATTAGATGTATCTCAGTGACAGTCTGTCAGTGTCCGGGGTTATTAGATGTATCTCAGTGACGGTCTGTCAGTATCCGGGGTTATTAGATGTATCTCAGTGACAGTCTGTCAGTGTCCGGGGTTATTAGATGTATCTCAGTGACTGTCTGTCAGTGCCCGGGGTTATTAGATGTGTCTCAGTGACTGTCTGTCAGTGTCCGGGGTTATTAGATGTATCTCAGTGACAGTATGTCAGTGTCCGGGTTATTAGATGTATCTCAGTGACAGTCTGTCAGTGTCCGGGGTAATTAGATGCTTCTCAGTGACAGTCTGTCAGTGTCCGAGGTTATTAGATGTATCTCAGTGACAGTCTGTCAGTGTCCGGGGTTATTAGATGTTTGTCAGTGACAGTCTGTCAGTGTCCGGGGTTATTAGATGTATCTCAGTGACAGTCTGTCAGTGTCCGGGGTTATTAGATGTGTCTCAGTGACTGTCTGTCAGTGTCCGGGGTTATTAGATGTTTGTCAGTGACAGTCTGTCAGTGTCCGGGGTTATTAGATGTGTCTCAGTGACTGTCTGTCAGTGTCCGGGGTTATTAGATGTATCTCAGTGACAGTCTGTCACTGTCCGGGGTTATTAGATGTATCTCAGTGACAGTCTGTCAGTGTACAGGGTTATTAGATGTATCTCAGTGACTGTCTGTCAGTGTCCGGGGTTATTACATGTATCTCAGTGACAGTGTGTCAGTGTCCGAGGTTATTAGATGTATCTCAGTGACAGTCTGTCAGTGTCCGGGGTTATTAGATGTATCTCAGTGACGGTCTGTCAGTATCCGGGGTTATTAGATGTATCTCAGTGACAGTCTGTCAGTGTCCGGGGTTATTAGATGTATCTCAGTGACTGTCTGTCAGTGCCCGGGGTTATTAGATGTGTCTCAGTGACTGTCTGTCAGTGTCCGGGGTTATTAGATGTATCTCAGTGACAGTATGTCAGTGTCCGGGTTATTAGATGTATCTCAGTGACAGTCTGTCAGTGTCCGGGGTAATTAGATGCTTCTCAGTGACAGTCTGTCAGTGTCCGGGGTTATTAGATGTATCTCAGTGACAGTCTGTCAGTGTCCGGGGTTATTAGATGTTTGTCAGTGACAGTCTGTCAGTGTCCGGGGTTATTAGATGTATCTCAGTGACAGTCTGTCAGTGTCCGGGGTTATTAGATGTGTCTCAGTGACTGTCTGTCAGTGTCCGGGGTTATTAGATGTTTGTCAGTGACAGTCTGTCAGTGTCCGGGGTTATTAGATGTATCTCAGTGACAGTCTGTCACTGTCCGGGGTTATTAGATGTATCTCAGTGACAGTCTGTCAGTGTCCGGGGTTATTAGATGTATCTCAGTGACTGTCTGTCAGTGTCCGGGGTTATTAGATGTGTCTCAGTGACTGTCTGTCAGTGTCCGGGGTTATTAGATGTATCTCAGTGACAGTGTGTCAGTGTCCGGGGTTATTAGATGTATCTCAGTGACAGTCTGTCAGTGTCCGGGGTTATTAGATGTGTCTCAGTGACAGTCTGTCAGTGTCCGGGGTTATTAGATGTATCTCAGTGACTGTCTGTCAGTGTCCGGGGTTATTAGATGTATCTCAGTGACAGTCTGTCAGTGTCCGGGGTTATTAGATGTATCTCAGTGACAGTCTGTCAGTGTCCGGGGTTATTAGATGTATCTCAGTGACAGTCTGTCAGTTTCCAGGGTTATTAGATGTATCTCAGTGACAGTCTGTCAGTGTCCGGGGTTATTAGATGTATCTCAGTGACAGTCTGTCAGTATCCGGGGTTATTAGATGTATCTCAGTGACAGTGTGTCAGTGTCCGGGGTTATTAGATGTATCTCAGTGACTGTCAGTGTCCGGGGTTATTAGATGTATCTCAGTGACAGTGTGTCAGTGTCTAGGGTTATTAGATGTATCTCAGTGACAGTTTGTCAGTGTCCGGGGTTATGAGATGTATCTCAGTGACAGTGTGTCAGTGTCCGGGGTTATTAGATGTATCTCAATGACAGTCTGTCCGAGTCCAGGGTTATTAGATGTATCTCAGTGACTGTCTGTCAGTGTCCGGGGTTATTAGATGTATCTCAGTGACAGTCTGTCAGTGTCCGGGGTTATTAGATGTATCTCAGTGACAGTGTGTCAGTGTCCGGGGTTATTAGATGTATCTCAGTGACTGTCAGTGTCCGGGGTTATTAGATGTATCTCAGTGACAGTGTGTCAGTGTCTAGGGTTATTAGATGTATCTCAGTGACAGTTTGTCAGTGTCTGGGGTTATTAGATGTATCTCAGTGACAGTGTGTCAGTGTCCGGGGTTATTAGATGTATCTCAGTGACAGTCTGTCAGAGTCCAGGGTTATTAGATGTATCTCAGTGACAGTCTGTCCGAGTCCAGGGTTATTAGATGTATCTCAGTGACAGTGTGTCAGTGTCCGGGGTTATTAGATGTATCTCAGTGACAGTCTGTCCGAGTCCAGGGTTATTAGATGTATCTCAGTGACAGTCTGTCAGTGTCCAGGGTTATTAGATGTATCTCAGTGACATTGTGTCAGTGTCCGGGGTTATTAGACGTATCTCAGTGACAGTCTGTCAGTGTCCAGGGTTATTAGATGTATCTCAGTGACATTGTGTCAGTGTCCGGGTTATTAGATGTATCTCAGTGACATTGTGTCAGTGTCCGGGGTTATTAGATGTATCTCAGTGACAGTGTGTCAGTGTCCGGGGTTATTAGACGTATCTCAGTGACAGTGTCCAGGGTTATTAGATGTATCTCAGTGACAGTGTGTCAGTTTCCGGGGTTATTAGATGTATCTCAGTGACAGTGTGTCAGTGTCCGGGGTTATTAGATGTATCTCAGTGACAGTCTGTCAGTGTCCGGGGTTATTAGATGTATCTCAGTGACAGTCTGTCCGAGTCCAGGGTTATTAGATGTATCTTAGTGACTGTCTGTCAGTGTCCGGGGTTATTAGATGTATCTCAGTGACGGTCTGTCAGTGTCCAGGGTTATTAGATGTATCTCAGTGACGGTCTGTCAGTGTCCAGGGTTATTAGATGTATCTCAGTGACTGTCTGTCAGTGTCCGGGGTTATTAGATGTATCTCAGTGACTGTGTTGCAGTTTCCGGGGTTATTAGATGTATCTCAGTGACAGTCTGTCAGTGTCCGGGGTTATTAGATGTATCTCAGTGACGGTCTGTCAGTGTCCGGGGTTATTAGATGTATCTCAGTGACAGTCTGTCAGTGTCCGGGGTTATTAGATGTATCTCAGTGACAGTATGTCAGTGTCCGGGGTTATTAGATGTATCTCAGTGACGGTCTGTCAGTGTCCAGGGTTATTAGATGTATCTCAGTGACTGTCAGTGTCCGGGGTTATTAGATGTATCTCAGTGACAGTGTGTCAGTGTCTAGGGTTATTAGATGTATCTCAGTGACAGTTTGTCAGTGTCCGGGGTTTATCTCAGTGACAGTGTGTCAGTGTCCGGGGTTATTAGATGTATCTCAGTGACAGTCTGTCAGTGTCCAGGGTTATTAGATGTATCTCAGTGACAGTCTGTCAGTGTCCGGGGTTATTAGATGTATCTCAGTGACAGTCTGTCCGAGTCCAGGGTTATTAGATGTATCTCAGTGACAGTCTGTCAGTGTACAGGGTTATTAGATGTATCTCAGTGACAGTGTGTCAGTGTCCGGAGTTATTAGATGTATCTCAGTGACTGTCAGTGTCCGGGGTTATTAGATGTATCTCAGTGACAGTGTGTCAGTGTCCGGGGTTATTAGACGTATCTCAGTGACAGTCTGTCAGTGTCTGGGGTTATTACATGTATCTCAGTGACAGTCTGTCCGAATCCAGGGTTATTAGATGTATCTCAGTGACAGTCTGTCAGTGTCCAGGGTTATTAGATGTATCTCAGTGACATTGTGTCAGTGTCCGGGGTTATTAGACGTATCTCAGTGACAGTCTGTCAGTGTCCAGGGTTATTAGATGTATCTCAGTGACTGTCAGTGTCCGGGGTTATTAGATGTATCTCAGTGACAGTCTGTCAGTGTCCAGGGTTATTAGATGTATCTCAGTGACATTGTGTCAGTGTCCGGTGTTATTAGACGTATCTCAGTGACAGTCTGTCAGTGTCCAGGGTTATTAGATGTATCTCAGTGACATTGTGTCAGTGTCCGGGGTTATTAGATGTATCTCAGTGACATTGTGTCAGTGTCCGGGGTTATTAGATGTATCTCAGTGACAGTGTGTCAGTGTCCGGGGTTATTAGACGTATCTCAGTGACAGTATTTCAGTGTCCAGGGTTATTAGATGTATCTCAGTGACAGTGTGTCAGTGTCCGGGGTTATTAGATGTATCTCAGTGACAGTGTGTCAGTTTCCGGGGTTATTAGATGTATCTCAGTGACAGTCTGTCAGTGTCCGGGGTTATTACATGTATCTCAGTGACAGTCTGTCAGTGTCCGGGGTTATTACATGTATCTCAGTGACAGTCTGTCAGTATCCGGGGTTATTAGATATATCTCAGTGACAGTCTGTCAGTGTCTGGGGTTATTAGATGTATCTCAGTGATTGTTAGTGTCCGGGGTTATTAGATGTATCTCAGTGACAGTGTGTCAGTGTCCGGGGTTATTAGATGTATCTCAGTGACAGTCTGTCAGTGTCCAGGGTTATTAGATGTATCTCAGTGACAGTGTGTCAGTGTCCAGGGTTATTAGATGCTTCTCAGTGACAGTCTGTCAGTGTCCGGGGTTATTAGATGTATCTCAGTGACAGTCTGTCAGTGTCCGGGGTTATTAGATGTTTGTCAGTGACAGTCTGTCAGTGTCCGGGGTTATTAGATGTATCTCAGTGACTGACTTTCAGTGTCCGGGGTAATTAGATGTATCTCAGTGACAGTCTGTCAGTGTCCGGGGTTATTAGATGTATGTCAGTGACTGTCAGTCAGTGTCCGGTGTTATTAGATGTATGTCAGTGACAGTGTGTCAGTGTCCGGGGTAATTAGATGTATCTCAGTGACAGTCTGTCAGTGTCCGGGGTTATTAGATGTATGTCAGTGACTGTCAGTCAGTGTCCGGTGTTATTAGATGTATGTCAGTGACAGTGTGTCAGTGTCCGGGGTTATTAGATGTATCTCAGTGACAGTCTGTCAGTGTCCGGGTTATTAGATGTATCTCAGTGACATTCTGTCAGTGTCCGGGGTAATTAGATGTATCTCAGTGACTGACTGTCAGTGTCCGGGGTTATTAGATGTATCTCAGTGACAGTCTGTCAGTGTCCGGGGTTATTAGATGTATCTCAGTGACAGTCTGTCAGTGTCCGGGGTTATTAGATGTATCTCAGTGACAGTGTGTCAGTGTCCAGGGTTATTAGATGTATTTCAGTGACAGTCTGTCAGTGTCCGGGGTTATTAGATGTATCTCAGTGACAGTCTGTCAGTGTCCAGGGTTATTAGATGTATGTCAGTGACAGTCTGTCAGTGTCCGAGGTTATTAGATGTATCTCAGTGACAGTCTGTCAGTGTCCGGGGTTATTAGATGTATCTCAGTGACAGTATGTCAGTGTCCGGGGTTATTAGATGTATCTCAGTGACAGTCTGTCAGTGTCCGGGGTTATTAGATGTATCTCAGTGACAGTCTGTCAGTGTCCGGGGTTATTAGATGTATCTCAGTGACAGTCTGTCAGTGTCCGGGGTTATTAGATGTATGTCAGTGACAGTCTGTCAGTGTCCGGGGTTATTAGATGTATCTCAGTGACAGTCTGTCAGTGTCCGGGGTTATTAGATGTATCTCAGTGACTGACTGTCAGTGTCCGGGGTTATTAGATGTATCTCAGTGACTGTCTGTCAGTGTCCAGGGTTATTAGATGTATCTCAGTGACAGTGTGTCAGTGACTGGGGTTATTAGATGTATCTCAGTGACAGTCTATCAGTGTCCGGGGTTATTAGATGTATCTCATGACTGTCAGTGTCCGGGGTTATTAGATGTATCTCAGTGACAGTCTGTCAGTGTCCGGGGTTATTAGATGTATCTCAGTGACAGTATGTCAGTGTCCGGGGTTATTAGATATATGTCAGTGACAGTCTGTCAGTGTCCGGGGTTATTAGATGTATCTTAGTGACAGTCTGTCAGTGTCCGGGGTTATTAGATGTATCTCAGTGACAGTCTGTCAGTGTCCGGGGTTATTAGATGTATCTCAGTGACAGTATGTCAGTGTCCGGGGTTATTAGATGTATCTCAGTGACAGTGTGTCAGTGTCCAGGGTTATTAGATGTATCTCAGTGACAGTCTGTCAGTGTCCGGGGTTATTAGATGTATCTCAGTGACAGTCTGTCAGTGTCCGGGGTTATTAGATGTATCTCAGTGACAGTCTGTCAGTGTCTGGGGTTATTAGATGATTGTCAGTGACAGTCTGTCAGTGTCCGGGGTTATTAGATGTATCTCAGTGACAGTCTGTCAGTGTCCGGGGTTATTAGATGTTTCTCAGTGACAGTATGTCAGTGTCCGGGGTTATTAGATGTATCTCAGTGACAGTCTGTCAGTGTCTGGGGTTATTAGATGATTGTCAGTGACAGTCTGTCAGTGTCCGGGGTTATTAGATGTATCTCAGTGACAGTCTGTCAGTGTCCGGGGTTATTAGATGTTTCTCAGTGACAGTATGTCAGTGTCCGGGGTTATTAGATGTATCTCAGTGACAGTGTGTCAGTGTCCAGGGTTATTAGATGTATCTCAGTGACAGTCTGTCAGTGTCCGGGGTTATTAGATGTATCTCAGTGACAGTCTGTCAGTGTCCGGGTTTATTAGAGGTATCTCAGTGACAGTCTGTCAGTATCCGGGGTTATTAGATGTATCTCAGTGACAGTCTGTCAGTGTCCGGGGTTATTAGATGTATGTCAGTGACTGTCTGTCAGTGTCCGAGGTTATTACATGTATCTCAGTGACAGTCTGTCAGTGTCCGGTTTTATTAGATGTATCTCAGTGACCGTATGTCAGTGTCCGGGGTTATTAGATGTAACTCAGTGACAGTCTGTCAGTGTCCGGGGTTATTACATGTATCTCAGTGACAGTCTGTCAGTGTCCGGGGTTATTACATGTATCTCAGTGACAGTCTGTCAGTATCCGGGGTTATTAGATATATCTCAGTGACAGTCTGTCAGTGTCTGGGGTTATTAGATGTATCTCAGTGATTGTTAGTGTCCGGGGTTATTAGATGTATCTCAGTGACAGTGTGTCAGTGTCCGGGGTTATTAGATGTATCTCAGTGACAGTCTGTCAGTGTCCAGGGTTATTAGATGTATCTCAGTGACAGTGTGTCAGTGTCCGGGGTTATTAGATGTGTCTCAGTGACAGTCTGTCAGTGTCCGGGGTTATTAGATGTATCTCAGTGACAGTCTGTCAGTGTCCGGGGTTATTAGATGTTTGTCAGTGACAGTCTGTCAGTGTCCGGGGTTATTAGATGTATCTCAGTGACTGTCTGTCAGTGTCCGGGGTTATTAGATGTGTCTCAGTGACTGTCTGTCAGTGTCCGGGGTTATTAGATGTATCTCAGTGACAGTCTGTCAGTGTCCGGGGTTATTAGATGTATCTCAGTGACAGTCTGTCAGTGTCCGGGGTTATTAGATGTATGTCAGTGACAGTCTGTCAGTGTCCGGGGTTATTAGATGTATCTCAGTGACAGTCTGTCAGTGTCCGGGGTTATTAGATGTATCTCAGTGACTGACTGTCAGTGTCCGGGGTTATTAGATGTATCTCAGTGACTGTCTGTCAGTGTCCAGGGTTATTAGATGTATCTCAGTGACAGTCTGTCAGTGTCCGTGGTTATTAGATGTATCTCAGTGACAGTCTGTCAGTGTCCGGGGTTATTAGATGTGTCTCAGTGACTGTCTGTCAGTGTCCGGGGTTATTAGATGTTTGTCAGTGACAGTCTGTCAGTGTCCGGGGTTATTAGATGTGTCTCAGTGACTGTCTGTCAGTGTCCGGGGTTATTAGATGTATCTCAGTGACAGTCTGTCACTGTCCGGGGTTATTAGATGTATCTCAGTGACAGTCTGTCAGTGTACAGGGTTATTAGATGTATCTCAGTGACTGTCTGTCAGTGTCCGGGGTTATTACATGTATCTCAGTGACAGTGTGTCAGTGTCCGAGGTTATTAGATGTATCTCAGTGACAGTCTGTCAGTGTCCGGGGTTATTAGATGTATCTCAGTGACGGTCTGTCAGTATCCGGGGTTATTAGATGTATCTCAGTGACAGTCTGTCAGTGTCCGGGGTTATTAGATGTATCTCAGTGACTGTCTGTCAGTGCCCGGGGTTATTAGATGTGTCTCAGTGACTGTCTGTCAGTGTCCGGGGTTATTAGATGTATCTCAGTGACAGTATGTCAGTGTCCGGGTTATTAGATGTATCTCAGTGACAGTCTGTCAGTGTCCGGGGTAATTAGATGCTTCTCAGTGACAGTCTGTCAGTGTCCGGGGTTATTAGATGTATCTCAGTGACAGTCTGTCAGTGTCCGGGGTTATTAGATGTTTGTCAGTGACAGTCTGTCAGTGTCCGGGGTTATTAGATGTATCTCAGTGACAGTCTGTCAGTGTCCGGGGTTATTAGATGTGTCTCAGTGACTGTCTGTCAGTGTCCGGGGTTATTAGATGTTTGTCAGTGACAGTCTGTCAGTGTCCGGGGTTATTAGATGTGTCTCAGTGACTGTCTGTCAGTGTCCGGGGTTATTAGATGTATCTCAGTGACAGTCTGTCACTGTCCGGGGTTATTAGATGTATCTCAGTGACAGTCTGTCAGTGTCCGGGGTTATTAGATGTATCTCAGTGACTGTCTGTCAGTGTCCGGGGTTATTAGATGTGTCTCAGTGACTGTCTGTCAGTGTCCGGGGTTATTAGATGTATCTCAGTGACAGTGTGTCAGTGTCCGGGGTTATTAGATGTATCTCAGTGACAGTCTGTCAGTGTCCGGGGTTATTAGATGTGTCTCAGTGACAGTCTGTCAGTGTCCGGGGTTATTAGATGTATCTCAGTGACTGTCTGTCAGTGTCCGGGGTTATTAGATGTATCTCAGTGACAGTCTGTCAGTGTCCGGGGTTATTAGATGTATCTCAGTGACAGTCTGTCAGTGTCCGGGGTTATTAGATGTATCTCAGTGACAGTCTGTCAGTTTCCAGGGTTATTAGATGTATCTCAGTGACAGTCTGTCAGTGTCCGGGGTTATTAGATGTATCTCAGTGACAGTCTGTCAGTATCCGGGGTTATTAGATGTATCTCAGTGACAGTGTGTCAGTGTCCGGGGTTATTAGATGTATCTCAGTGACTGTCAGTGTCCGGGGTTATTAGATGTATCTCAGTGACAGTGTGTCAGTGTCTAGGGTTATTAGATGTATCTCAGTGACAGTTTGTCAGTGTCCGGGGTTATGAGATGTATCTCAGTGACAGTGTGTCAGTGTCCGGGGTTATTAGATGTATCTCAATGACAGTCTGTCCGAGTCCAGGGTTATTAGATGTATCTCAGTGACTGTCTGTCAGTGTCCGGGGTTATTAGATGTATCTCAGTGACAGTCTGTCAGTGTCCGGGGTTATTAGATGTATCTCAGTGACAGTGTGTCAGTGTCCGGGGTTATTAGATGCATCTCAGTGACTGTCAGTGTCCGGGGTTATTAGATGTATCTCAGTGACAGTGTGTCAGTGTCTAGGGTTATTAGATGTATCTCAGTGACAGTGTGTCAGTGTCCGGGGTTATTAGATGTATCTCAGTGACAGTCTGTCAGAGTCCAGGGTTATTAGATGTATCTCAGTGACAGTCTGTCCGAGTCCAGGGTTATTAGATGTATCTCAGTGACAGTGTGTCAGTGTCCGGGGTTATTAGATGTATCTCAGTGACAGTCTGTCCGAGTCCAGGGTTATTAGATGTATCTCAGTGACAGTCTGTCAGTGTCCAGGGTTATTAGATGTATCTCAGTGACATTGTGTCAGTGTCCGGGGTTATTAGACGTATCTCAGTGACAGTCTGTCAGTGTCCAGGGTTATTAGATGTATCTCAGTGACATTGTGTCAGTGTCCGGGTTATTAGATGTATCTCAGTGACATTGTGTCAGTGTCCGGGGTTATTAGATGTATCTCAGTGACAGTGTGTCAGTGTCCGGGGTTATTAGACGTATCTCAGTGACAGTGTCCAGGGTTATTAGATGTATCTCAGTGACAGTGTGTCAGTTTCCGGGGTTATTAGATGTATCTCAGTGACAGTGTGTCAGTGTCCGGGGTTATTAGATGTATCTCAGTGACAGTCTGTCAGTGTCCGGGGTTATTAGATGTATCTCAGTGACTGTCTGTCCGAGTCCAGGGTTATTAGATGTATCTTAGTGACTGTCTGTCAGTGTCCGGGGTTATTAGATGTATCTCAGTGACGGTCTGTCAGTGTCCAGGGTTATTAGATGTATCTCAGTGACGGTCTGTCAGTGTCCAGGGTTATTAGATGTATCTCAGTGACTGTCTGTCAGTGTCCGGGGTTATTAGATGTATCTCAGTGACTGTGTTGCAGTTTCCGGGGTTATTAGATGTATCTCAGTGACAGTCTGTCAGTGTCCGGGGTTATTAGATGTATCTCAGTGACGGTCTGTCAGTGTCCGGGGTTATTAGATGTATCTCAGTGACAGTCTGTCAGTGTCCGGGGTTATTAGATGTATCTCAGTGACAGTATGTCAGTGTCCGGGGTTATTAGATGTATCTCAGTGACGGTCTGTCAGTGTCCAGGGTTATTAGATGTATCTCAGTGACTGTCAGTGTCCGGGGTTATTAGATGTATCTCAGTGACAGTGTGTCAGTGTCTAGGGTTATTAGATGTATCTCAGTGACAGTTTGTCAGTGTCCGGGGTTTATCTCAGTGACAGTGTGTCAGTGTCCGGGGTTATTAGATGTATCTCAGTGACAGTCTGTCAGTGTCCAGGGTTATTAGATGTATCTCAGTGACAGTCTGTCAGTGTCCGGGGTTATTAGATGTATCTCAGTGACAGTCTGTCCGAGTCCAGGGTTATTAGATGTATCTCAGTGACAGTCTGTCAGTGTACAGGGTTATTAGATGTATCTCAGTGACAGTGTGTCAGTGTCCGGAGTTATTAGATGTATCTCAGTGACTGTCAGTGTCCGGGGTTATTAGATGTATCTCAGTGACAGTGTGTCAGTGTCCGGGGTTATTAGACGTATCTCAGTGACAGTCTGTCAGTGTCTGGGGTTATTACATGTATCTCAGTGACAGTCTGTCCGAATCCAGGGTTATTAGATGTATCTCAGTGACATTGTGTCAGTG